>NC_069071.1:87094596-87409609 GCF_025698485.1 Gossypium arboreum
ATTGACTCCTTAAAAGTCACCTAATCATTCTGCCACCAGGCACCTTCCGCTCCATAATGTCCCTTTATAATCCTAATTTGGTGGACATTTTTTAGTGAACACCACCTGTCCACCAACTCTTCAACCTCACAAATCCTAGATTCGTTTATTCTCTAACTCCGCCCATCTTTTGGGTCCTTAACATTGGCGAATCTTAGTTGCTAGTTCATTGGTGGCTTTTAATCCTTCCACTGTACTACTCTGGTCTATAGTTTTTTATTCAAGCCTTTAGCTTTGACAGATGCTTTGAAGATGAGCACTACTTTGACTTAATTTTTGCTTTCTTTCTGGTGGAGTATTTTGAAACCTTTAGGCTCTCTCTTACACTTACCCCACCCATCTGGTGGGTCAATTATTTTACATCACGGGGCAATTAAGCTTGCTCATAACTCATCCTTTGCTACTATTTTGGCGAAGTGTTAGAGCTATTGGGAAATGTTGTAGTACACATGTAATTGTTTTTTATTTATTTGAATGATGAATAAATAAAGCTAATTTCACATTTCACTATTATGTTTTTTGTATTTTTGTCTTTTATATTTTATATGCATAGTGAAATTGTGAAAAACAATTATTAGCTTATTAAGTGTCTAAGTTCAAACTGAAGATAAGTGCCATTGCAAGAACGTTTGCATTGCGAGAAAGACAACTTACTTTAGTAGATAACCTAAATAAGTTCGTAACCTCGTAAAGGAATCGAATTGAGCATTTGATTTAAAAACTGAGAAGGATGATTATGTCGTCTACAATTCCAATTGAGGAGATGGTTAGTCTTGGCTATTGGGGTAGTGGACTCCACGGGTAGAGACATAGATGTATTCATTGGTAGAATGATACATTGGATTGGACCCAAGATGAATTAATTCTGAATCCGTTTGTGAATTAATTCACTTGTGATGTTCATAGTGTGATTTACCTAAATTCTGAGTTAGACACTGACCATGCGTATGCAACTCATGTGCTTTGATATAAATGGAGGCTTATGCTCTAAAGATAATCTAGCTCATAACCGGTATGTTGGGTACATGACTTGTGTATGGTATGACTTTACTAACAACAGTGGAATTCATAGCTCAATTAAAGATTTAATGATATCATTTCATTGGCATTGTGTGGATTGATAAATATGGAACGTGGCCATGGGTTGCTTCTTCTCGAACGAGAAATTTATCATAATCATTTATTGACAGTGGTCATATTAATCATTAAAAAACACAATGGTGACAATAAGATAAAATAGGATTGTATTGAGTGAATGGATTTAATTCAAAGGAATTAAGGATATCATACGAGGTCATTAGACAAAACAGTTGGAAGAATTGTTTTCATAAAGAGTATACAATAAGGAGTTTTCAATCATGGTACTTCTTATGGACTGACTCCATGATTAAGTAATTGCAAATTACCAGAACAATGTTTCTGAACATAATTGAAATTACTAGATTCTAATTATAAATGTCTGATTGGTCCCTCCGCTAGCTCAATAAAAGCTCGATCAGACTGCATTTGAATCAAAAGAAAATTCTACGACTTTGGAAATAATTTAATTGAGTTGATTTATTCGATGTGGAATTAAATTAGGTAGTTGTCAGAATTTTTCAACTAGAGTATTTGGTTAAAGAATTTTCTTGAAAAATTCATTTGGAAAATCTAAGTGATTTTAGAGAAAACTAATTTTGAACAAGTAAAATTAAATTAATTAAAATTAGTATTGTCACATCCCTTATAATTTTTATTATTTTTGTGCGTAATAATGAGAACAAGGGAAATAATGGCCTAGTGGTTTAGTAGCTACTTATCTATCTTAGTGGTCTAAAGTTTAAGCCTCATTGTTCACATTCTTCAATTAAATTTTTTGACAATTTTTCCTTATGTTTAATGAGCATTGCCATCCACTTTTATTACCATAATTAAGAGGATTTGTTTCCTTCATTGAAGGTGTACATTATCCCTTTTTTACTCCATGTCTCCCTTCCTTGCCATAACCTCACATCTTACCTATTTGCAAGATACATTGAACTTGGCCAAGGTTGACCACGCATTCCACCATTCCATTGTTGTCCACACTTTCTTTCCTTCTCACTTTCTTCTATTTTTCATTTCTTTTCTCACCTTTTTCTCTCCATTTTGGCCAACCACCACCACCACTTCTTTAATCATCTTTTTTCATCCACCATGACTCAAACCTTCTTCCATCAATCACCACCTCACGTGGTTGCCACATCTCCATTCTTCTCATCTCCCTTCTCCCATCATTGTTGTGGTCGCCGACGTGTGCCACCGCAAGTCCTTCTCCTCCACTTCTATTCTATTTTTCTTCACCTATTCCTTTCTTCCCCTTTCCTTAGCCATACCACATAACTCTACCACCATTGGACCGTTGCTTGGCCACCATCGAACATAGCTCCTCCACGTCAGACCATGGCTGAGTCACCGTCGGACCGCTGTTGCCGCCGCCACCATCGGTGACCAAAAATCTTTCTTTCTTTTCCTTTCCCACTCTTTGTTCCATTTCTCTTTTTATTTGAATCAAATTGTTTCTTTCATTGTAATGATCCTTTCTAGATTGCTCAATTTTTTTGATAATGCTCCTTCTCATTTCATTGATCAATTTGAATTAATCATGTGTAAGTAAAAATCCTTTTCATAGTGTTTCCTTAACATGGCCGAATGGTATAGTTCCATGAGCCATAGTGATATTTTATTATTTATTTATGTACTTTGGTACTAATACTACTTCGTATCAATTTGAAGGGCCAAAAATGAATCGTAGGGGAGACCCCTAACTTCGCATCGGAAATTATTCTCCTTTCGAGAGTCTTAGATCATGCGGTAAGTGATGTTAAGACTATATGTGATAGATCTCTTAAGTGTCAACATTTTAAAGATCCACACTAATACATGTTACTTATGTGATAGATCGTTTTGCGAGATAGATCGAGTGAAACCATTAATAAGGGTTGAGGCAAATAGAATCTACAATCTAAAGTGCCGGATCGATACCATTTATTTGTGTGACATCGATATTTTATTATTAATAATTTAATTATATTAAAAATATCAATACTCTAAATATTCATGAAGAGTTGTATAACTTATCGAGATGGATACCAAGTAAGTGATTCTAACCAAGTGGTTTTATGTAACGCATGACAATCGATATGTTTATGTTTGTGATTATGATGTATATGTAGATCTCATGCTCATTGTAACAACTCATTTTTCAGTGGTAATAGAATAGTGATTTCGAGACCACAAATTTCTATCGGGTTGAATCATAAATATTATTTATAGAATATTTACCAAGTCATTAGAGTCGTATTAAAATTTGGTTAGAAAATTTTAATGCTTAGGTAATTAATTTAAGAAAAAAGGACTAAATTAAAAAAGGTGCAAAACTTAGTGATTATTACATTTAAGTGATTAAATGGATTAATTTAAAAATTAGGAAGGACCTATGTAGCAATTAGTCCCTAGTATTAATATTGGACGGCATTATGGACGAAAATCATAAAATAATACATGTTTTAATGGCAAAATGGTAAATATTATAAAATTAAAACAAAATTAAATGAAGTAAAAGACATTTTCTTCTTCAGCTCTCTTCATCTTTGCCGAAAACAACTTGAAAGCGTAGTTTGGAGGTTCGGTTAGTTTATCCCTTTGCATAAGTGTTTAGCCCCATTTTTAATAAATTTTGTGTTTTTGAGATTGTTACAACTAGGTCTAGCTAGCCTATACCTTCATTTTTGAATATGTTAAAATTTTTAGAAGTTACCATTGATGAATCTTGAATTTTTTTTTTATCATAATTATGTGTTTGAAGCTTTGATTATGGTATTTGGTTGTTTTGTGAAGTGATTTTTGTCAAATTTTGATTTAAGGATTAAATTGTTAAAATCCCAAAATTTTAAGGTTTAAATGGTGAATAAGAGGTGTTTTGTGGAAAATTTAGAAGCTTTGAATATTCAGTTGTAAATTTTAACTTGTGAAAATAGTTAATTAGATGATTTTCGGTTTAAGGGACTAAACTGAAAAAGTTGTAAAAGTTAGAGGCAATTATATAATTTTGAAAAAAATTAAAAGGGTATAAAATGTAAAGCAAATTGGAATATGGAATGTAAGCTAATAATTTGGAATTTTATATTTTAGATCAAGACCCTGTTGATTTACGTGGAAAAGGGAAAATTGTGTAATAGTCCCTAAACTTCTGCAACTATTACAACTTAGTCTAGGTAAGTTCGCACGATTTATAATTTAATATCTATATGATTTTTTTGATGATATAATATGATATAATGGATATTAATTATTTTAATGATGGTGTAAAGTTGTTTGAGAAATGTTATTGAATTTTGATATTTGGATCGGATGAATGCGAGATAGAGTATAATTGAATGACGGCGTGTTATGTGGGGATTGGAGTGGAGATTGGTATGGTGTGATTCATATATTTTTCCCAAGTATGCTGATGTTCAACATTTGTTGCGAACTCTTGTGTTATACTATGTTGATTTTTAGCATGTTATCGGTTGGATTAGCTCTTATGAGCATTTGGCGTGTTATCAGTTGGATTAGCTTTTATAAGCGTTTGGCGTGTTTCAGTTGGATTACTTGTGTACTCGTATCTGTAAGTTGTTCATCAGATCGTAAATTATTGTATCATAACTCATATAATGACTTGGAATGGTTTGACATGTAAATGATATCTAGAATTGATTCTATTATGGATATATATTTTCCCGGAGATTATTGTTGAGCTTGGATTTGAACTGTACAATTCACTAGTTGACTTTGTGGATGGCAGGAAACACTTGTAGTTGAGTTATTATTGATTGAATTGTTGTATTTACTTCGGTAAGATTTATTGTTTTTGTACAACGAACTTACTAAGCTTCAATGACCTTACTTGTGTTAATTTCTATTCTTTTAAATACTTTTGAAGGTTGGACAGTCAGATCAGCACTCAAGTCAGACTATTCATCTGTTTTTGATAGATTTTGAACGTTTGTTTTGGATTATATCGCTTGTAGTAGGCTTGTTTTATCATTACTTTTGTTTTGGTATGTATATATATAAAGAGTAAGCCTAAATGTAAGTTGATAATATGAGGATCTCTACAATGATCATAATATTTACTTGACCAATGTTTAGTTAATGACTTGTTATGAGTTATGAATGATGGAAGGTGTTTTTGACATTAACCTGTAGTTAATGTGTGACTAAATGGTCTCTCTTGAAATGTTCTGATTTGAGGTGTCTATGATAGGCATATTAGTTGGATGTTAAGTTGTGTGAATTGACATGTTTTGGTTGACGATTCATGTTGTTGTATAATTGTGTATACTTTTGGTAACAATGAGGGTACATTGGTTAGGCGCTTAGGACGGTTGAGATAGCATGATTTGAGCTTGTTTAATGTCATTTTGAATAGGTTTAAAGGTTGATAAATGTGTTACCTAGTGTCCAAGAAATCTTGAAATGGTAAACTTGACATTTAAGGTTCATTTCAGTGCACATGGCTTGGGACACGCCCATGTCACTTGGTCGTGTGCCACACACGGTCGTGTGTATTAAGTAAGTGTGTTACACGGCTTAGCACACGATCTGCGACACAACCATGTGTCATAAGTCAGACAATTAATGGTCTGGCACATAACCTGTGACACGGCTGTGTGGCCTAACTTAGTGAGTTACACGGGCAGAGACATGGCTGTGAGTCCCTATGTCGAAAGTTACATGGCCTGGAGCTTTCTACATGTTCTTGCCACACGACCGTGTGTCCCCTGTTTTTGAAAATTTTCATATTTTCCTAAAATTTTCTGATTTATTTCAAATTAGTCTCTAATTGTTTCCAAGCTATTTTTGTGGCCTCGAAGGCTCGATTTAGGGACAAAATACATGTGATTGGTTGGTTAATCCATTTAACATTATGATGTTAAATGTTTTATGATTGATTGGTAATGCTCCGTAACCTTAATCCGGTGATAGAGATGGGTTAGGGGTTTTACACTCATGATATGTGATATATGGCTTATGTGTTACATGTGATGCTTTAAACATGTGCAATTTATGTATATATATATGATAAATCAAGATCAATAATCTAATGTGAAAAGCATGCTAAACATGTTAAATGTGATTATTATGTTTTAAGTGATTATAAGAGCATGTTTACATGCATAAGTGTATAAGTGATCTACATGTGTTATAAGTGAAAATTGCCATATCGCATGTATGGGGTGGGATTTTGTAAAAGGTGGAAGCAGTGGCAGTATATCTGCAAATCAATGGTGACTTGTCCACATAATTAAATCAGTGGCAATAAATCTACATATTAGTGGTGGATTGTCCACATCAATGTTATCAGTGGCAATTTATCTGCAAATCAGCGACAGTTTATCTACAAACCAGCGGTGGCATGTCCAGAAAAGGTGTTTTAGATGGACGAGTTCTCGGGAACTCGATATTGATGTGTAGCAGAGATAGGCATGAATTCTATAAAATGCGCATTGATTTTAAATATGCATTGATATGTTCATGCATAGATATTAATGTTAAATTCCATGATCTTGATGATGTATGATTATATCGTGATTATTATATGTATGTTGATATGTATGCAAGTATATACTTTATGAGTTGATCTCACATTGAGCCTTTTAAAGCTCCCCCACATTATTTATGTGTTTTAGATAATCCTCGTGGTTAGAACTCGGATTCAGACATTGGAGAGGCTCTCCGAAATAAATGATTTTCATGGTTATGGATTATTTTTTATTTTTTGGACTTTAGTGGACTTTTAAACTTTTATTTTGGGACTTTTATTATTGAACTGTGGCATAGATGATTTGATTTAAAAACTATAGATAATTGAAAATTTTGCATGGGTTTTAGTATGGATAAATTATTTTAATATTTTCTTAATAAAATCTGCTTTCCACAAACTCGTTTGATCGAAATTGAATTTTCTTTAAAATTAATCATAAAGATTTACAAATAATAATAAATAAGATTTCTTCTCAAGTTATGTTTTAAAATATCATATTTAAAGGAAATATTAGTGCGTGTTTTAAAAATTTGATCAATTGGTTTTAACTCGCGTTTTGGCCATCTCCATGGCCGATGTAATCGCTTAGATTGGGTCGTAACGTTTAGGTCCAGTTTGAGGGGTTACGAATATGATATTTTTGGAAATTAATTTTCAAGTAAGACAATTGGCACAATGGGTAATTGAACATGAAAATTGGACCTGAGATCGTAAATTGGGCTTGAGAGACCCAAAAAAATCGAGACCAAGACTCAAAAACTGGTTGAACTGGGCTCAGTATGTGAAACCAGGCCGACAGTCCAACCGGTGGCTAGACTGGACCGATCAGGTTGTCACTGGCCCGGCGATAACTAAATCGACTCGGGGTGTTGTAAAGGTGTCACACCTACATCACTGGACACAGCGGTGTTGGCGTTTGCGATAGCGACGTTCTAGTGGCCAACGGTGGTTGGTCTTCGGTGGTTGAGTAGTAGATGAGTTACACTCCTACTGGGACTCTACCAAAAACTTTGATTTCAGACTAACTATTCCAAAAATAATATTATTTTAATAGTTTAATATTAAATTTAATTTAATACTTATTTTAATAATTTAATATTGAAGTGATTATCTTAATATTTAATGTAATTTAATGTTTATCTTATAGATAAACATTCTATTATTTTAATATGATTTAATATTAAGTGATTAAGTTTATTAATAGTTGAACTCTCTAAACTCTTCCTATATAAAGAGTCTTGAGTCATTATTTTACACACACTTAAATTCAAGAGAAAGTTGTAGAGAGAAAATTCTATAAAGAGATTATTTAAGAAAATTCCTAGAGATATTTTTTTAATTCACAACTTGACCCAAAAATTTAGAAAAATTATGAAATTACCCCATTGGTACGAATCAAAAAGGTACAATTTTAATTAAGCATTTATTACTTTAGATATCACAACCAAGATCTTATTTTTGGAAAAAAATTTAAAACTTTGTTTTCCTTAAATTTATTTTCTCCTACATTTTTCAAACCCTTTTTTTCCAACAAGAGTGACTACCTTGACTCTGAAATCCTACTCTAATGGTAACAAAGGCTTTCTATCTTACTCAAAGCGTTTGTTACTAAACAGCCCTACAACTGATTCTTCTTTATTGGGAGGTTACACTCTATTGGATAATAGTTAACAACTATTCCCATCTTGAGATTGCCAAAAGACGCTTCCTTTTCTTGATGTTAACAAGGATACTATCATCATTGGTGGGTTTGAATGACTTCTTATCACTCATTAAATTTCTATAACTTCCCACACTCTCTCATGGCTATAAATAGACTAGGACGCTAAATGGAAAGTTCATAAGATACAACCCTTTGTCTTGATCATTTTTTCCTTTATTTTTCACTTTTCTTCTTCCTATCTTTTTTTTTTCTCATTTGATTACATTACTAGGGTGTCGTTTCCTCCAATTACCCCCGACATACCTTATCGAAATAAATTATTCATTCTCTGCCTTACTTACTTGCCCAATGTCTAAACTCCCATCTAGGAATATAAATAAGATACTGATTCCCGGTCTACTAGGACACACTTATTGATTACATCATGGTGGGCTATTCATTACCCCAAGAAATTTTTTTCCCCCATCTTAGTTCTGTGCTCAATGAAAATTCGAGTGGAGAGTCGGCTAAATGCTACTAGTGGCTATTTTCCCCTTTCTGAGAGGAAACATTTTATCATATAGGACTTGTGACAGCCTTAAAACGACCCTAGTCGGAATGTGGTTTCAGGACCACAAAACCAAGGCATAAAAATAATTTAATATTCATTTTGATGCCTATAATATGTGTTAATTCGTGTGTGACATTTTTGATGTTTTGATTTAGAGTTATAAATGTGAATTTCACTAAAAAGGACCTAGTAGTAAACTTTGAAAGTAGGATAGGGAAATGTGTGATGACTAATTGAATCATGCATGCAAAACAATGGTTTTGCATGTCAAATACCCCTTCTTTTTATAAGTGGTGGCCGGCCATGATGGTCACATATATATAATATGTATTAAATCTTAATTAAATGACTATTATTTTATGCAAAAGAAAGGAAATAAATAAAAGAAAGAAAAAGAAAAAGGGTAATGAAAACAAAGCTTGTATCCTTGGTTCTAGCTTGGCCGAAACTTAAAGGAAGAAAGGGATATAGCATTCGGTTGTCTTAAGCTCAAAACAAGGTTAGTAATTCATGTTAGATTTTGGAATTTTAGCTTAATTTAAGTTAATTACTAAGTTCTTTAATTAGCCTATGTTAAAATTTTGGACTTGGGTGGTGAATGAAGCATTCGGCCATGGTTGTTAGTGAAGAAATTTGATTACCTTCTTCATGTTTTAATGAGTAAATGTGATATGGGTGTTAAGCCGGAATGATGTTTAAGTACGAATGTGTTTGGATGGATGTGCTTATGAGTATGACTTGAGATAAAATGGTGGTAATGTTGTATACACTTGATAAGTATGTTAGATGGTTTGAGATTTGAACTAGTTATCAAGTTCTTTAGGTAGCCCATGCTAGGAATTTTGATTTTGGCATGACTAGGACTTTCGACCATAGTAGCTATTGAGGGTTTAGGTTTGTGATTCATGTTAAATTGGATGATAGGAAGAAAATCGGCTGTGTATGTGTAGTTGCGAATGTGAATTTAGGTAGCATTTCTTGTAACATTGGCATTTTAAAAGTGATGGAATGGGGATTTAAGCTTGATAAGATTTTGTTAAGGATGAATGAAAAAAAAATGTGTATTCGGCTAGGGATGATATGATTGATTGGTGAAGTGGCTAATAGGGATTTTTAATGAAATTATGCCAAGGCCGATTGTATCATGAAGTAAATAAAATGCTAAATCGCATTATGTGCTTATCGTATAATCGGCTAGGAGGTTTGATATGAAGCTTTGATAAGTTTGAGAGATGAATGACCGAATGAGCAATAGGTTATGTATGGATGAATTTTATGCATATGTTTGTGTGTAGCATTAGTAATTTAATGGCATTCGACATTGTTTAATTAAAATTTGAAATGAATGCTTGGAAGATTAAATAGGTCGCTCTAATGACCAAATATGCTAAAAGCTAAAATATGGACAAATGATACGAATGAATTGGTTTTTGAATTGTATATGGTATCCGTATGTATGTGTTTGATTGAGAAGTAAATTTGTTTGAATTAGAAATTTGTTTGAATTAGCTCAAGAGCTTAGAGGACCAAAGTTGGATAAAGGGAAGGAAAAAGTGATCGAATAGCCGTCGAAATCGTTCGACAACATCCGAGGTAAGTCTTCGAGTAATGACCCTACTTGAATTATATTGAAATGATTTGTCATATTATGGCGGATAGCCGAATGTGCATAGGGACTACGTTGTAAAGTCAATTGAAATCATGCTCTTTGTGTGTGGCTATTGAGCCGAAATTGGAAAGGTTTGATAAATGTTTTGTGTTTGAGCCTTAGTAACGAAAATGAAATATGGATGTGTCGTGATTATTGATATATGTGTGCATGAGCATTTGAATGATACTCGGGCTAAGTCCCGAAGGCATTTATGCTAGTGATTATATCCGGGCTAAGACCCGAAGGCATTTGTGCGAGTTGTTATACCCGGGTTAAGACCCGAAGGCATTTGTGCGAATTGTTATATCTGGGCTAAGACCCGAAGGCATTTGTGCGAGTTGCTATACCCGGGTTAAGACCTGAAGGCAATTGTGCTTGTGGTTATATCCGGCTAAATTCCGAAGAAACTTGGTTTGAAGGTGAGTGTTTTGTGCTGTAATAAATTCAATTAATACGCTCGAAAAACCCAAACGATAAGGTATGTTTGCATGTGCATCGAAAAAGTCGATTCGTTTGAAATAGTATTCGTTCAATCGACTAACGAACTTTCGGCTCTTAGATAGGTTGATACCTTGTGTGTGTATATGTTGATGAAGTGTGAAGTAAGTATGATTATGAGAATGTGTATTAATAAAGTGATTCATTTAGCTATGTGAACGTAATACTTTAGTCAAAGCCGATTTCATTACTTGAAACTTACTAAGCATTAAAATGCTTACCCCGTTGCTTTGGCTCTTTGTTTTCTAGATTTTGTTCGTTAGCTATCGGATTCGGGATCATCGAAGTCGAAGTCATCCACACTATGAAAGCCCTTTTGCTACTCTTTTAGTTGAACTCTAGATATGGCATGTATAGGACTACCCTTTGTTGTTTTTCAAGTACTTTTTGTAATGTATGTGTGTACAGCCATGCGAAAATGGCTCGTAGAAGTGGAGTATGGCATTAGACCATTTGTGTTTATGTATATATATATGGTTTCATGATGTGACTATGGACTGGAATGGAAGTGTTGGGCAAATGATCAGCCATTGGAATGGCTAAATATGATCATATGTGGACCTATGTATGACAAAACTTTAGTTGGTCCATGGAAACCACAAAATATGTAAAGTTTACCTTGAAAACAGATGCTGACAGCAGCAGTGGTGTGGATTTGAAAAATCACTAAAATTTCTAAGAATGGAATTAAATAGTGAATAAATTATGTAATCGAACCTTGATAAATCTATTTTCATATGAAAGTAACGAAACGATCATATGAACAATATATTAAGAGATATTAAAGTTCTCGTGAAACAGGTCCAGGACGGTTTTTGGATCCCCTGTTTCGACTTTGAAAATTTACCATAAATTATCCAGAGACAATTGGAAGTCATGCCTTATATGTATAGATTTCACTTTGAGTCTAGTTTCATTAGAAACAAACGACATGAGTATTGAAGCTCTGTAAAGGGAGATATTCAAGTCGTAATACATGAAGGTCAGAGTAGTCGAACCCAGAATCAGGGGAGACTTTAACTAATAAACTGTACCAATTGGCCTGACCAAAAATTCGAGAAATAAATCCACAGATTGATATATGAGTCTAATTTCAGGAAAAATTTACGGAATCAGTTCTTGAGTTTTGGAACTCGAGAAATGATTTTTAAGGTGACGATGTGCAGATTAGCCACTGTCTGAATTTTTTTTAAATGGACTGTGAAAACAAAGTAATTAAGTGCATTAGCACCTCGCGTTCGACTCAAACAGCGGTATCGGTGCAGGGTGTTACAATTTTATTGGTATCGAGCTACGGTTTAGTCGATTCTAGGACAACCGTAATACGTTTGGGTCTAGCTATACATGCCATTATGTGATTAATTGATAGTGTGGTGATTTCGACATTTGAATTTGTGTTTATTTATAGTAATAGGTCCCGATCCCAACCGGCGATAGGCGATGATGTGGAGAGTGTGGCGCTGCTCCGCACAAGGGACATGTGCCGGCGGACTCTCAACCTATTGCTAGCAATCCGAATGATGAGGCTAGGCAAGCTTTTTATAGCGTGATGAATGATTGGTTCAACCAATACATTCGAACTAATCTGGTGTTCCACAACCTCCATTCCCGACTAATACAACCCCGCACCTACAATACCTCCGATGGCCCGACCAAATAAGGTCAAATAAGCCCCGGTTGATGAATCCGAAAACATGGGGCTCTGAATTTAAAGCTACGGATAGCGGCGATGCCGAGCAAGCTGAATTTTGGTTGGACAACACTATCCGGTACTCGATGAGCTATCTTGTACACCGATGAATGCCTAAAGTGTACTATCTCCTTGCTACGCGATTACGCCTACTATTGGTGGAGTACTCGACTTGTTGTGCCGAGAGCAAGTAACTTGGGAGTTTTTCCAAAGCGAGTTTGGAAAAAGTATATCGATCGAGATTTGTTGATCAAAAGCGGAAGGAATTTCTTGAGCTTAAGCAAGGTTCTATGTCGCCATCGATTCTGAGCGAAAATTTGTTAGACTTAGTAGATACGCTCGGGAATGTGTTTCGTCAGAGGCTATCATATGTAAGCGCTTCGAGGATGGGCTGAATGAAGATATAAAAATGTTCGTTGGCATTCTTGAAATCGAGAGTTCGTAGTACTTGTCGAGCGAGCTTGTAAAGCCAAAGAGCTTAGAAAAGAAAAACAAAAAGTTGATGTGGGGCTGGAGAGTTTCGTAAAAGATCCTCGGAAAGTCTCTTCAACAGCATCGAAGAAATTTCGAGATGATGTGGGCGATCTAGAGGCACCGGGCCTTTTAGGCGAGATCGTGATCGACCCCACAATGGGTACACAAGGCACTTTGATCGCCGGTGTTGGGAATGAGCGTCGAGACGAGCGAAGTGTTAGCATTGTGGTAAATGGCATTCGGGAGTCAGAGGTTCCATGACCGCTCTGCTATAAGTGTGGATCGGTGACCACTTTATCAAGGATTGCCCGAGGTTGCCTGAACAAAATGTAAGTCAGAGTGGGAAACCAGGTGCTACTACTGCTCGGGGTAGACCGTCTAGAAACACGGGCAATGCTAGTGGTGGTCAGAGAGGATCTAGAGGTGCTACAACCAGATCTGAGGCTCATGCGCCTACTAGAGCTTATGCTATACGTGCCCGCGAGGATGCTTCTTCGCCTGATGTTATTACCGGTACTTTTACTCTCTTTGATACTAATGTAATTGCTTTGATTGACCCCGGTTCTACTCATTCTTATATATGTGAAACCTTAGCATCCAGTAAGACTTTACCTATTGAGTCTACTGAGTTCGTAATTCGGGTGTCAAATCCCTTGGGTCGTTACATGTGCTTGTCGACAAAGTGTGTAAGAAATGTCCCCTAGTAATTCGAGGTTCCTGTTTTCCGGCGGACTTGATGCTTCTGCCGTTTGATGAATTTGATGTTATTCTCGGTTTGGATTGGTTGACCGTGCATGATGCGGTTGTGAATTGCAAAAGCAAGACTATTGATTTGAGGTGCGCAAATAACGAGATAATCCGAGTTGAGTCTACGGACTTGAATGGGTTGCCAGCTGTAATACCCTCAATGTTGGCTCAGAAATATGTAAGAAAGGGGTATGAAGCATACCTTGCGTATGTACTTGATAACAAGGAATTAGAAAAGAAACTTGAATCGGTACCAGTAATTTGTGAATACCCGGATGTTTTTCCCGAAGAATTACCGGGTTTACCACCTGTTCGGGAAATAGAGTTTGGCATCGAACTGGTACCTGGGACCACACCGATTTCGATAGCTCCGTATCGTATGGAACCAACGGAATTAAAGGAGTTGAAAGCTCAGTTGCAAGAGTTGGTGGATAGAGGTTTTGCTCGCTCGAGTTTTTCACCTTGGGGTGCACCAGTACTGTTTGTGAAAAAGAAGGACGGAACCATGAGGTTGTGCATCGACTATCGTCAGCTTAATAAAGTGACAATAAAGAACAAATATCCGATACCGCGTATCGATGATTTGTTCGATCAAGCTGAAGGAACCTCGGTGTTCTCAAAAATAGATTTGAGATCGGGCTATTATCGATTCTTGAATTCGAGATCGGACATACCCAAAGCGCCTTGAGAATGAGATATGGTCACTCTGAGTTCTTAGTGATGCCGTTTGGGCTCACTAATGCCCTACGGTATTTATGGATTTGATGAATCGGATCTTGAGACCATATTTGGATCGGTTCGTAGTTGTGTTCATTGATGACATCTTAGTCTATTCAAGAGATGAGACCGAACATGCTGAGCACCTGAGATTAGTGTTACAAATTTTACAGGATAAGCAGTTATATGCCAAGTTCAGTAAATGTGAGTTTTGGTTACGAGAAGTTAGCTTTTTGGGTCATGTAGTATCTGTATCGGGCATTCGAGTTGATCCGAGCAAAATTTCAGCCATACTTAACTGGAAGCCTCCAAGAAATATTACCGAAGTTCGGAGCTTCCTGGGACTCACCGGTTATTACCGACGATTTGTAAAAGGTTTCTCGATAATAGCCACACCAGTGACGAAGCTACTTCAAAAGGATGTTAAGTTCAAATGGACGGAGAAATGTTAGAAAAGTTTCGATCAACTGAAAACTTATTTGACTGAAGCTCCAATTTTAGTGCAACCCGAATCAGGCAAAGAGTTTGTCATTTATAGTGACGCATCCCTACTTGGGTTGGGTTGCGTATTGATGCAAGAAGGTCGAGTTGTGGCCTATGCGTCGAGACAATTGAAGCCACACGAGAGAAATTATCCGACCCATGATCTCGAACTAGCCGCCATCGTATTTGCTTTGAAAATATGGCGACATTATTTGTTTGGTGAGAAGTGCCATGTATTTTCGGATTACAAAAGTCTCAAATATGTGATGACTCAGCGAGACTTGAATCTGCGACAAAGGCGTTGGCTTGAGTTGTTGAAAGGTTATGGGCTTGTCATTAATTATCACCCGGGAAAGGCTAATGTGGTTGCGGACGCCTTAAGCCAGAAATCACTGTTTGCTTTGCGAGCGATGAATGTACACTTGTTTGTTCTACCCGACAATGTGTTAGTAGTGAATTAAAAGCCAAACCATTATTGATTCATCAAATTCGTGAAGCTCGAGAAAGTCGATGATGAATTGGTTGCAAAGCGAAGTGAGTGTGTTCGAACAAGGAATCGGAGTTTCAAATTGATGATGATGATTGTTTAAGGTTTAGAAGTCGTTTGTGTGTTCCAAGGAATTGAACTCATTTCGATGATTCGAGCGAAGCCCATTGTAGCCGAATGTCAATTCACCGGGAGTCTGAAAATGTACAACGATTTGAAACGTCGGTTTTGGTGGCATGGTATGAAACGAGACATCTCCGACTTTGTTTCGAGATGTTTAATATGTCAACAAGTGAAAGCGGAACATCAAGTGCCTTCAGGATTACTTCAGCCGATCACGATGCCCGAGTGGAAATGGGATCGAGTCACAATTGTCTTTGTCTTCGGACTGCCATTGTCAGCAAGTAAGAAGGATGGGATTTGGGTTGTTGTTGATAGACTGACTAAGTCGGCTCACTTTATCCCGTCGACGTCGGATTTTTCATTGGATAAACTAGCTGAATTGTACGTTTCTCAGTTGTGAGATTACACGGGTACCGATTTACATTGTGTCGGATAGAGATCCGAGATTCACCTCGCGATTTTGGAAGAAATTGCAAGAAGCTTTGGGTACCAAGCTGCATTTTAGCACCGCTTTTCATCCACAAACCGATGGTAAATCGAGCGGGTAATTCGGATACTTGAGGATATGTTGAGATGTTGCGTCCTTGAGTTTAATGGTTCATGGGAATGATATTTACCTTTGATTGAATTCGCACAACAATAGTTTTCAATCAAGTATTAAGATGGCACCTTACGAGGCTTTGTGCAGGCGTAAATGCCGTACACCATTGTTTTGGACCGAGCTCGGTGAAAGCAAAATTTTCGGAGTGGATTTCATTAAAGATGCTGAACAGAAAGTAAAAGTAATCCGTGAAAGTCTAAAGATAGCCTCCGATCGTCAGAAGTCGTACGCAGATCTGAAACGAAAAGACATTGAGTATCATGTGGGAGATAAAGTGTTTCTTAAAGTTTCGCCTTGGAAAAAGATACTCAGATTTGGCCGTAAAGACAAATTGAGTCCGAGGTTCATCGGGCCATATGAAGTATCCGAACGAGTCGGTCCGATTGCATATCGATTGATTTTGCCTCCGAACTTGAAAAGATTCACGATGTCTTTCATGTTTCGATGCTTGACGTTATAGATCGATCCATCGCACATAATTAATCCATCGAGGTTGGAATTCAACCCGATATGAGTTATGAAGAAGAACCGATTCGTATCCTAGCTCGTGAAGTGAAAGAGTTGCGAAACAAAAGGGTTCCATTAGTGAAAGTGTTATGGCTCAAACACGGGATGGAAGAAGCTACATGGGAACCCGAGAACTCTATGAAAGAGCGATACCCAAACCTATTTACCGGTAAGATTTTCAGGGACGAAAATTTCTAAAGAGGGGGAGAGTTGTGACAGCCTTAAAACGACCCTAGTCGGAATGTGGTTTCGGGACCACAAAATCGAGGCATAAAAATAATTTAATATTCATTTTGATGCCTATAATATGTGTTAATTAAGTATGTGACATTTTGATGTTTTGATTTAGAGTTATAAATGTGAATTTCACTAAAAGGACCTAGTAGTAAACTTTGAAAGTAGGATAGGAAATGTGTGATGACTAATTGAATCATGCATGCAAAACAATGGTTTTGCATGTCAAATACCCTTCTTTTTATAAGTGGTGGCGGTCATGATGGTCACATATATATAATATGTATTAAATCTTAATTAAATGACTATTATTTTATGCAAAAGAAAGGAAATAAATAAAAGAAAGAAAAAGAAAAAGGGTAATGAAAACAAAGCTTGTATCCTTGGTTCTAGCTTGGCCGAAACTTAAAGGAAGAAAGGGATATAGCATTCGGTTGTCTTAAGCTCAAAACAAGGTTAGTAATTCATGTTAGATTTTGGAATTTTAGCTTAATTTAAGTTAATTACTAAGTTCTTTAATTAGCCTATGTTAAAATTTTGGACTTGGGTGGTGAATGAAGCATTCGGCCATGGTTGTTAGTGAAGAAATTTGATTACCTTCTTCATGTTTTAATGAGTAAATGTGATATGGGTGTTAAGCCGGAATGATGTTTAAGTACGAATGTGTTTGGATGGATGTGCTTATGAGTATGACTTGAGATAAAATGGTGGTAATGTTGTATACACTTGATAAGTATGTTAGATGGTTTGATATTTGAACTAGTTATCAAGTTCTTTAGGTAGCCCATGCTAGGAATTTTGATTTTGGCATGACTAGGACTTTCGGCCATAGTAGCTATTGAGGGTTTAGGTTTGTGATTCATGTTAAATTGGATGATAGGAAGAAAATCGGCTTGTGTATGTGTAGTTGCCGAATGTGAATTTAGGTAGCATTTCTTGTAACATTGGCATTTTAAAAGTGATGGAATGGGGATTTAAGCTTGATAAGATTTTGTTAAGGATGAATGAAAAAAATGTGTATTCGGCTAGGGATGATATGATTGATTGGTGAAGTGGCTAATAGGGATTTTTAATGAAATTATGCCAAGGCGAATGTATCATGAAGTAAATAAAATGCTAAATCGCATTATGTGCTTATCATTATAATCGGCTAGGGAGGTTTGATATGAAGCTTTGATAAGTTTGAGAGATGAATGACCGAATGAGCAATAGGTTATGTATGGATGAATTTTATGCATATGTTTGTGTGTAGCATTAGTAATATAATGGCATTCGACATTGTTTAATTAAAATTTGAAATGAATGCTTGGAAGATTAAATAGGTCGCTCTAATGACCAAATATGCTAAAAGCTAAAATATGGACAAATGATACGAATGAATTGGTTTTTGAATTGTATATGGTAGCCGTATGTATGTGTTTGATTGAGAAGTAAATTTTTTTGAATTAGAAATTTGTTTGAATTAGCTCAAGAGCTTAGAGGACCAAAGTTGGATAAAGGGAAGGAAAAAGTGATCGAATAGCCGTCGAAATCGTTCGACAACATCCGAGGTAAGTCTTCGAGTAATGACCCTACTTGAATTATATTGAAATGATTTGTCATATTATGGCGGATAGCCGAATGTGCGTAGGGACTACGTTGTAAAGTCAATTGAAATCATGCTCTTTGTGTGTGGCTATTGAGCGAAATTGGAAAGGTTTGATAAATGTTTTGTGTTTGAGCCTTAATGTGAAAATGAAATATAGATGTGTCGTGATTATTGATATATGTGTGCATGAGCATTTGAATGATACTCGGGCTAAGTCCCGAAGGCATTTATGCTAGTGATTATATCCGGGCTAAGACCCGAAGGCATTTGTGCGAGTTGTTATACCCGGGTTAAGACCCGAAGGCATTTGTGCGAATTGTTATATCCGGGCTAAGACCCGAAGGCATTTGTGCGAGTTGCTATACCCGGGTTAAGACCCGAAGGCAATTGTGCTTGTGGTTATATCCGGCTAAATTCCGAAGAAACTTGGTTTGAAGGTGAGCGTTTTGTGCTGTAATAAATTCAATTAATACGCTCGAAAAACCCAAACGATAAGGTATGTTTGCATGTGCATCGGAAAAGTCGATTCGTTTGAAATAGTATTCGTTCAATTGACTAACGAACTTTCGGCTCTTAGATAGGTTGATACCTTGTGTGTGTATATGTTGATGAAGTGTGAAGTAAGTATGATTATGAGAATGTGTATTAATAAAGTGATTCATTTAGCTATGTGAACGTAATACTTTAGTCAAAGCCGATTTCATAACTTGAAACTTTCTAAGCATTAAAATGCTTACCCCGTTGCTTTGGCTCTTTGTTTTCTAGATTTTGTTCGTTAGCTATCGGATTCGGGATCATCAAGTCGAAGTCATCCACACTATCAAAGCCCTTTTGGTACTCTTTTAGTTGAACTCTGGATATGGCATGTATAGGACTACCCTTTGTTGTTTTCAAGTACTTTTTGTAATGTATGTGTGTACGACCATGCGAAAATGGCTCGTAGAAGTGGAGTATGGCATTAGACCATTTGTGTTTATGTATATATATATGGTTTCATGATGTGACTATGGACTGGAATGGAAGTGTTGGGAAAATGATCAGCCATTGGAATGGCTAAATATTATCATATGTGGACCTATGTATGACAAAACTCTAGTTGGTCCATGGAAACCACGAAATAGGTAAAGTTTACCTTGAAAACAGATGCTGACAGCAGCAGTGGTGTGGATTTGAAAAATCACTAAAATTTGTAGGAATGGAATTAAATAGTGAATAAATTATGTAATCGAACCTTGATAAATCTATTTTCATATGAAAGTAACAAAATGATCATATGAACAGTATATTAAGGGATATTAAAGTTCTCGTGAAATAGGGCCAGAACTTTTTCTGGATCCCCTGTTTCGACTTTGAAAATTTACCATAAATTAACCAGAGACAATTGGAAGTCATGCCTTATATGTATAGATTTCCCTTTGAGTCTAGTTTCATTAGAAACAAACAGCATGAGTATTGAAGCTCTGTACAGGGAGATATCTAAGTCGTAATACATGAAGGTCAGAGTAGTCAAACCCAGAATCAGGGGAGACTTTAACTAATAAACTGTACTAATTGGCCTGACCAAAAATTCTAGAAATAAATCCACAGATGGATATATGAGTCTAATTTCAGGAAAAATTTACGGAATCAGTTTTCGAGTTTTGGAACTCGAGATATGATTTTTAAGGTGACAGTGACGCAGTTAGCCAGCCTGTCTGAATTTTTTTTTTTTAAATGGACTGTGAAAACAAAGTAATTAAGTCTGTTAGCACCTCGCGTTCGACTCTGGCAACGGTATCGGGTACGGGGTGTTACAGGACTACATATTTTCCTTGTTTCTCGGTCATCCCAGAACAAGGCAAGTGTTTGTTTCAAGGACCGAGAGAGTTCTATTGGTCATCCTTCTCTTTCACATACACTTTTTATACAATAGATTCGGTGGACTCATTTCAAAAGTTAACTACTACATACGGATTCTTTACCTCGACCGTACTCAATGAAGCTCCTTCTAATAAGGAGTCTAGTCTATCTTGGGGGAGAGACCAACAAGTGTCACTCATTTTCCTTGTCTTTCCCTTGGGCTAGGATTTGCACCCTCATTCTTTTCACACTTGAAGGTTTAAACTCAAACATTTTAAGGACTAGAAAAAGGGTTTAGAAGGTGTTAACTCTAACGGTCGCACCTTGACGAGTTGCGTTTGCCAAATGGGGAGTCTCTAAGTTCTTGGGGAGTGTACATGGGACACTAAGTCCGCCTTCCAAGTTTACCTTCCTCCTCATCTTACCTGACTAATCCCCATTCACCATGACTCCAGTGTACTCCTTAACAGGTTCCAAACCTGCGATCATTCCTATATCCTCTAAGTGGACTCAGCTAACAGAAGGCATAGGCACTCATTCGATAGACTACTATATTCTACCTTTGTTATATCTTTGTGTTAATAATACCCTTACTTTTCCAATACTTGTACTTTTTAATCAATGTATCTACCTTGTTTACTTTTCTTGTATCCTTTCAATATGCATTTATTGTAATTTCTACCACCATATTTTATCAATTATACTTTCTATGTACATTTTCCATATTCATTTATCGGAGTTAACCTCTCTGTTTGCCAATCTAAGCACATATATCCACGTACCGCATATAATATCTTGCCCACATTTAGGACAAAGGGACTTAGTCGGATTGATCGCCATGCACATAAAGGTATTTCTTTGCAATTTTCTAGGTTAGAAGAATGACTAAACCTATACTTTGATACCACACAAATTGTAACACCCCACACCAGGCCCATCCATCGGATTTGGGTATGGAGCGTCACAAATGGACCTATACTTAATTTTTGCTAACTTAACTTTCAATAAATAGTATTAAAATAAAACTATCTAATAATGAAATTAAAAATAACAATTCTTACAATTAAGGCCTTAAACCACTGAATGTTTATTCCCTCAAATTTCTGTTCTAATTAAACTATTTGTATACAAAGAGTCCCTTAAAGTTTCCTTAACTTAAGGTTGACTAATTCAGAACCCAGACTCTAAGGACGTCGTCTGGTTACACAATGATTTATCTTGAGGTGAAGCCTCCAATGGTACCCCATTTTTATGTGCATGACATTGATCCAACATTGATACCCAATATCCTCTCCATCTAACTTGGTCCCTCATCCAAGTTCTCAATCAACCTTCGCAAATCCTATAAACATAAGACAATCAATTGTAAGGTTAAATGAACTTAGTGAGTTCATTCACTAGGTTATACATAAATAAACCCTTTTGTACGAGGGTATTAATCGTAAAATGAATTAAACACAAATACTCACAGCTCGCTCAAGGCGAATATTCTTCATCAGGGTGGCAGACTCCACCCGTTCCTTTGAGCTAATTGGCTCACTATAAGACTTCCCTTTAGTTAGGCTCTCCACTCAACCATACCCTAAATACCTTGCCATATCAATGAGACCTATCTTTAGTTCTTGTCTTTCCTTCCTTTCATACTCCACCCATACTGGGTGTTCGATGGCATCTATGGTAACTATCTTGACTTGTTGCCTAAATATCCTTACGTCATCCCTTTCTGTAACACCCCTATCTCGTAACCGTCGCCGGAATAGGTAAGGGGCATTACCGGACTTGTAACTCATGTCAGAACCGTAAAATTTTGAACTTTTTCTTGAAATAAAGATCATTCATTTAAATAAGTACTAAGCCTGACCGAGGATAAAATTTAAACTTCTCTAAGTAAACATTCAAAAGATGCCATTTTCGCATGGCTTATATACATTAACCAAAATATTCTTCCGCCACTAGTTTATTCTATACATGCCATAAAATAATTCAAAACATAACAGTAACAAGCAGTGGATAGTGATAGTGTGACTAGTTGCTGACGATCCCCGAGCCTGTAGCTTCCAAATGAGATCTATAAAACAGAGGAAACAAAGTAACCGGAGTAAGCATTACAATGCTTAGTAAGTTTTAAGCAGTGTCAACAGATAATAATCAAATTATAACATAGTTGTTCGTATTTTTATTTCACTCTTCCTTCGGGCATACTATCCCTTTACCAAATATGCACATCTCATCATATACAATAGGCAGATAAACTTTCACATAAAAGTGAGCTCATGTGACATAGATATATTGTATAATTTCACATAACCTCTCACACTGATCCGATATCACATAATCATAAGAATAGTCTCATAGATTGCTCACGTATGCATCACATAACTGCCTTATGATTTAGTTTAAATCAAGCTCACATATAAACTTGGAGTACATACCTGTTTAACCTTTCGCATTGAATATATTTATAAGCAATTCTTATTGCGAAGTCTTATAGCTTTAAACTCTACTCGGATTATTGGCGAGACCTTTAGCTCAGATGAAATATCCACACGAAGTCAGCGGGTCTTAACCCAGACATAGTCACCACATATGGTCATCTGGTCTTTAATCCCGGGTTTACATCATAGAGTTTCATACATATTTATTCACATGTTACAACATTCACATCGACTATCATATTTGTAATTCATTTACCTCATCAAATATCTAATAAAACACACCTTCCGCCATTTGTCATTTGGCCACAATATATATATATACACATCTCATACATATCTCACATTAGCCATTCGGCTTTCCCACATATATACACTTCCACGTTCATCACATTGGCCATTCTGCCTTATCACATATATGCATGTTCACATTTATCACATTGGCCATTCGGCCTTATCACATATATACACATTCACATCCATCACATAAAATCCTAAATCAAAATATAAATTTTCATGTATTCACATCACAATTATCCAAATATACTTCACATACCACATATACTTTCACTTTGTCTTGGCTGAATCTACATCTATCATTTCCCAATGAATAATTCAATTTCAAGCCATACTATTATTTCATATTCGAATACTTATAAACTTACAATTTCACAAATTTTAATATCGAAGATCCATCTAACACTCATATATCTTTTTATAATATCACAATTTAGAATTCACGTATGGGTTTAATCAATAGCTTATGAGCAACTAAAACAAGTTTTATCCATGTTTACAACATAACCACAAATTCTCTACAAGCTGTTTTCCTGAGCAACAGTCGTTAAATTATTTGTGACTGGGGTTACGAAATTCCAAATTATGTGCCGCTAATTTTCCATGAAAATAGACTCGTATATCCTCTATCCACAAAATTTTCAAAATTTTTGGTTTGGCCAATCAATACCAGATTTTTCTCAAATTTCCCCTATTTTACGGCTTGACTACTCTGACTACTCTTCACTAAAAATTTAATTTCTCATTGTACAGACTCATTAAGGAGTCTAAGTGTAAAATTTTATCTTATAATCATTTTTTACGATTTATAATGATTTTACGAATCTTGAGCAGGGATTTGAAGCCATTCGACTCTGTCTCACACAACTTTGAAAATCTCATTATCGGCAACCCTTTACTTACACGATTTCTTGTATCTGAAACTAGACGCATCAAGCTTTAATTACATAATTTATTCAGCCTTTATCTCAACTCCCATAATTTATGGTAATTTTTCCAAAACACGCTCTCTTTGTTGTCCAGTAGTGATTTATACAATTTACTCAGTAAAGTTCTCATTCACATATTTAAAACATAATATCATATATGCCGTCATTTAGAAAAGTCATTGACCTTAACGTATATACATAATTCATATTCAACCCGTTTTAAAACTTAAAATTTTCAAAGGAATCAAACTCAATTACTTAAGAACTTACCTCGGATGTTGTCGAACGATTTCAACGGCTATTCGATCACTTTTTCCTTTCCCCCATCCGACTTTGATCCTCTAAGCTGTTGAGCTAAATCAAACAATTTACTTCCCAAATCAAACATAGTCATACGGCATCCATGTACATTTTAGAACCAATTCACTTGAATCAATTGCCCACTTAAGTCTCTCATCATTTCATTTTCAAATTTGTATATTTGGTAAGTCACATTAGACCATTATACAAATAGCTTTGATACATTTTATACTAGCCGAAATGTACCATCAAGATATACTTTACTCAAATAATTTACCTTGGCCAAACATGTACAATGTTTTGTAGCTTAATAATTATAATATAACATCAAGTACTCATTTTACTCATGTGGCCGATTATATACTTAATACATTCTACAAATATGGTTACTTGTATTGACTAAATACCATTTTGTTTCAAGTTCAAAACTCGGCTAATACACATATATACACTAGTAATCAAATACTAACATTTGCACTTCACCTTAATAGCTAGCTTAGCAAACCTTAATTTAACATATAATTGCTCATAAGACAATTAAAGCATCCTCTCCATTCCATCAATTCAAAACACATACATTACTCAATAATATTCAAAATCATATTCGGCCTTAGTACACACTTGTTAGCCGATTTTTCTCCATTTAGCAACTAATGCACATATGTGCTCATTTGTTAGACTCTACTTCACCTAACTACCATTTCTCATCCAAATAACATGAACAACAACCATATTTCTCTTCTACTTCCTACCATGGCCGAATGTTCAAGACACCATACCATTTCAAATTTGGTCATGGGTTAAGCAAAGAGCTTAATGACTAACTCAAAAAAAATGCTAGAAATCCAAGAATCATCCTTGAACTTACCTTGATTTAGGTAACCACCATAGCCGAATTTTTTCCAAGCTTTTTCTCTTCTAGTCACGACACTGAGGAGCAAAGATGACAACTTTGGTTTCTCCTCCCATTACCACATGTTTTATTATTCTTAATTCCTTATTTTATTTTGTAAACTAATAATGCTAATAGAAAATACATATTTTCATCCATGACCCATACCATGGCTGGCCACTACCTATTATAAATGGAAATTTGACATGCAAACCCCTCATTTTTATAACATGCATTAATAGGTCCTTATAGATTAACCTATCACATTTCAAAAGTGTCACACATAAGTCCTATTAACTAAATTCACATGCAATTAACTAAATCGAAGCTTAAAACTTTCACACACTCATATTCACATATTTTAGACAATAAATATTATACTCAAATACTTTGGTGACTCGGTTTAGCGGTCCCAAAACCACTTTCCGACTAGGGTCAATTTAGGGCTGTCACAACTCTCCCCCACTTAAGAAATTTTCGTCCCCGAAAATCTTACCGGCAAATAAGATAGGGTAACTTTCTCTCGTTGAGTTTTCTAGATCCCACCTAGTTTCATCAACTCCGAACTTACGCTTCAATGCTTTAACTAACAAAACTTTCTTAGTTTGATCATAATAAATCACAGAGATCCACAAAATTGACATTTACTAACTTACTTTTCATTTCGGTAATAACACACATAGGTATAACACAATTTACTCTTGATCGAACCTACGAGGTATAGGCTCGAACCCCACACATGAGTTCTAGCCTACTTAACCCAAAGTCCGAATAAACTCGTGACCATCAACTAATTAGGCTATTAGCCTAGTATACACTTCACCGGTCCCAAACCTACTAGGCACAAGGCACGAATAACTCAAATATATATATATTCATTGGGTTCATGACAACACTCATTTAACACCTTATGAATATATATATATATATATATATATATTTATACATGTAACTTAGATAATCTTTCACACACCCATTCATCAATAAAGCACTATCAATAAGAATTTAATACTATCCTTTATCTTGGCTATTTCAAGTAACCAACGATCGATGGTGAAGGTTTTAAATTCTCAATTCAGCAACATATATAAGTCGATACGAGATTATGTTAACATCTTGCATCAATATTTAACTTAACTTATTTCCAAAGGAAAATCAACTTCCATGCACGAACATTTATTTCATTTAGCACATTCTTTCATAGTTAATGTTACCCGTATACGATCGAATAAGCATAAAGCCTAATATAATATCTTGACATGAGATTTATTCTAGCACATAACTCATATATCCAATATTATCACCATTCATCAGAAATTCTTACCAACTTTCAAATGTCAAAACTTAGTCAAAATAATTTCTTGAACATGATTAACAAAATAGTGTTTATTCACAATAGCACATATAACTGCATATACCAAGAATCTTGTATTTATAATGTATATATATATCACATACCTTGTCAATTTAATGTCTCGAACTTATTTCATTACCAATTTAACAATGTTGTATAATCTCCGACTCTAATTAGTTCACCAGTGTTTAGTCTGTTTAACGAATTTTCTCTTTAGGTCTTACTTACTATTACAAATCAATGCCATCGTCTCATACGAGGTCATACATGAAACACACTTCGCATATGCAGTGCCCACTGACTGATTTCGCACACATAGTGCTCGATTAAAGAACTCGCACACATAGTGCCTCAATTACCAATCTCGCACACATAGTGCTCGATTGAAGAATTCGCACACATAGTGCCTCAACTACTGATCTGGCACACATAGTGTAATACCCCTACCCGTATTCATTGCCGGAATAGGGTACGAGGCATTACCGGAGTTTACGAATTAATTTTTTTTTATATTCAATATAGCCCTTTTATAAATATCTAACCTTCCCTGTAATATTAAATCGAGACCAATCCACATCAACCAAATCAATTCAACATATTTTCATGATAGATTCATGCATTTATATAAGATAACGTCATCACATATCTATAACCAGGTTTGTTAACCATACTAATAGCTAACTTTACATTCATTTCACGTTAACATTTACTTTGTTAGCTTATACATGCCATTGATTTCCAAAATAAAGTTTCTTTATATACCGAAATCCCGAGGTTGACGATGTGATGTGTCTCCACCAAATCCGACCTCGAGCTCTTAACACTACAAAATAGGGAAAAGGAAGCGGGTAAGCACTTTGTGCTTAGTAAGCTCGTGTAACAAGAATTATACTTACCTAATATTTTCAATACAATACAATAAACATCCATATATCCATTCAATGCATTATTACCCTAATATGCACAGACTCAACATTCAAGTTAGTACAATAATTTCCATGTACCAATAATATATACCATGATTGATGAGCTCTTCAATACCATGATTTTCATTTCCTTGTTATTTTTCCATATTTATCCCGTTGAATTTCTTAGAATTTTCGATGGATTTTCAAAGGTACACTTGTAGTGTACAATTCCAAGTCTGTCAATTCATATTCATGTGCGCACATATCCATTTCAGAGAGCACACTTCCGCGAACCTCAACCTTGCAGCGGGATTACCAGTCCAGGCTAAATCCCCTGCAATATAAACTCATAGAGTATTGTCGGGATTACCAATCTAGGCTAAATCCCCTGTAACGACAATTACTCTAATGAGCTTGGATCTGAATTACCAGTCCAGGCTAAATTCAGACCCTAATTCGGATTACCCATCTGGGCTAAATCCATTTTACACATATTCTTCGGGAGGGCTATATCAGGATAGGATCACCTGTTCGGGCTAGATCCTTTTTACCGTCAATTCCTTTTCAGAGATCCATCAAATTTTCCTTTCATTCAATCGGGATTTCTTCCCATTTTATCAAATATATCAATGTTTCATTAATTTTCATACAGTGAACACTCAAATCATATTCACATCAATAACATACAATCTCAAGCATTTAAGAATATAATTCAAGTTACACGAACTTACCTTGATACTTGTTTGTAAACAGTAAAAATCTACTAATCCCGAACTTTTTCCTTTCCTCGATCTAGCTTCGTATTTGAATCTTCTGAATCTAAATAAATAAATTTAATTATCAATTTAATACATTTCATGTTCATATGCAACATTCTCTATAATTCAACTATTATTTATAGTTCATTCAAAGCTGTCTACTTGAGTCATAGTCACTAAATTATTTATAACTTGAGCTACGGAACTCCAAATTAAGATCCGTTAATTTTCCCTGAAACTAGACTCAAATATATTTTTACCATAAAATTTTAAGAATTTTTGGTTTAGCCAATCAGTACATTTTATTCTTCAAAGTCACCCCTGTTCTGTTGTCTAACAGTTCTGACCCTTCTTCACTAAAAATAAATTATCTCTTTATAAAGAATTCAAATGATGTTCTCGTTTGTTTCTATTAAAAACAGACTCATTCATAATTCTAGAAATATAAATTTAAGTCCCTAATTATTTTTATTAAATTTTTTATAATTTTTCAAAGTCAGAACAGGGGAACCCGAATTCATTCTGACCTTGTCTCACAAAATTTATTATATATCAAAATTTACAAATCCGTTGCTTACAATATTTCTTCTATGAGAAACTAGACTCAATAACATTTAATTCCATATTTTTTCATCTTCTAATTCGATTCATATAATTTTTGGTGATTTTTCAAAGTTAGTCTACTGCTGCTGTCCAAACTATTTTAGTCCAAGCTATTTATTACCATTTTTCCCCTAAGCTTTTAATAAATGATAATTTCGTCCCTACTCAATTAGCCTCTCAATTGAGCTTATTTTTCTCAATTAACATTTTATTCTATCACCTTAAACTAGTTTACAACCTTTAGGAATCAGAATTTCAGCAATAGACTTTAATTCCAAACATTTTCACAATTAGGTCCTAAAAATCAATTTTCATTGAAATTGCCTAATAAAATCATCTCATAAACAAATTAAAGCTTTAATTTCATTCTATTTCATCATAAACTTACAGCACTCAACCATGGTGACTTTCAATTTCATCCATGAAATCAAAAACTAATGAATTTAATTGTAGGACCTAGTTGTAAAAGTCTTAGAAACACAAAAATTACAAGAAAAAGACAAGGATTAACTCACTTGGTGCAAAAATTATGAAATACCAGCTTAGAGAACCCTCCTATGGCGTTTTTAGCTGCTGGAATTGAAGAGAGATGAAGAGAAATCTAGATATTTCCTATTTAGTCCTAGTTTTATTTAGTTAATTTTGCAATATTCCAATTTTACCCTTAATTTATCAATTTTTCTGCTGATTCCATACCCTTGCCGTCCAGCCCAAATAACTTTTGGGTCTAATTGCCTTTTAAATCCTTTCTCATTAGACTAATAAGCTATTTAATCATTCTAGCAACTTTTACACCTATTACAATTCAGTCCTTTTCATTTAATTGACTACCCAAACATTAAAATTTCCTAACGAAATTTTAATACCACATTAATAACATTTCATAAATATTTATAAAATTATTTTTGACTCGGTTTTACGAGATAGAGGTCCCGATACCTTATTTTACCCAATTTCTTCAATAATTTCTTTTTCTAACTAATCACTAAATCGATAAAATTTTCCTATCAATATTTTCATACGATTTTCCTATCATATAAATTTTCAAGCAAAAATATTGAAATAAATTTCTCTTTAAATCCGATCTATGGTTACGAAACCATTGTTCCGATAACCTTGAATTTAGGCCATTACAACTCTCCCCCCTTTTAAGGATTTTCGTCCTCGAAAATCTTACCAGTAAAGAGGTTTGGGTATTGTTTCCTCATTGCCTCCTCCGGTTCCCATGTTGCTTCCTCAATCCCGTGCTTTTGCCACAATACTTTCGCCAAATTTATCTTTTTATTTCTAAGCTCTTTTGTCTCCCGTGCCAATATCTTGACCGGTTCTTCACTGTAAGTCATATCCGGTTGAATCTCTACTTCTATCGAGAAATAACATGTGAAGGATCGATCGATATCGTCGTAACATAAATACATGAAAACATTATGGATTCTATCAAGTTCCGATTGGTAATGCCAATCGATAGCGACCGGTCAATTCTTTCTATGATTTCATAGGGCCGATAAATATTGGACTCAATTTACCCTTTCGATCGAATCGAATAACTTTCTTCCAAGGAGACGCTTTCAGAAATACCTTGTCACCGACTTGAAATTCAATCTCTTTTCGCTTAAGGTTGGCATATGATTTTTGACGATCGGAAGTCGCTTTTAGACTATCTCGAATAACCTTTACTTTTCTTCATTTCCCGATCAAATCAACCCCATGTATCTTCCTTTCTTTGAGCTCATCCAATATAACGGTGTTCTACATTTTCTACCATACAAAGCTTCATACGGAGCCATTTTAATACTAGGCGATAATCGTTATTGTAAGCAAATTCAATCAAAGGTAGATACCTCTCCCAATTACCTTCAAACTCTAGTAAACAACATCGAGACATATCTTCCAATACTTGAATTACACTTCAGATTGGCCATCTATCTGAAGATGAAATGCGATCTTGAAATACAACTGAGTACCCAAGGCTTCTTGCAATTTGTCCCAGAAACGAGACGTAAATCGGGGATCTCTATCTGATATAATGGAGACAGGCACTCCATGTAAACTGACAATCTCAGATATGTACAGTTCAGCTAGTTTATCTAAAGAATAATCCATACGTACCGGAATAAAGTGAGCTGACTTTGTTAATCGATCAACAATCACCCAAATAGCATCTTTTTTCCTCGGAGACAAAGGTAGCCCCGATACAAAATCCATAGTGATTCTTTCCCATTTCCATTCCGTTATAGTAATTGGCTGAAGTAACCCCGAAAGTACCTGATGTTCAGCTTTAACTTGTTGACATATTAAACACCTTGATACAAACTCAGAGATATCACGTTTCATTCCCGACCACCAGTACATCTTTTTCAGATCATTATACATTTTATTACTCCCCGGATGTACAGACATAGTACTACTGTGGGCCTCGCGTAGAATCTTCTGTATGAGCTCTGAATTCTGAGGTACATATACCCTACCTCTAAATAATAAACAATCATCGAACAAATCAAATTGAATCATTACGACTCACCTTTGTGCCCGTTTAACTTGTAACTTCTCATCATTCTTGAGCTTCACATATTTCTTTGTAAAAATGTCGGTTTAGCTCTCAATTCAGCTAGGATTGAACCATCATCAATCAATGATAACCGGGTATTCATAGCTCATAAAGAAAAGCAGAGATTTTCGGCTCAAAGCATCGGCTACAACATTAGCCTTACCGGATGGTAATCAATAATCAAATCATAGTCCTTTATTAGTTCAAGCCACTGCTACTGTCTCAAATTCAAATCTTTCGTGTCATCAAATATTTCAAGCTTTTATGATCAGTATAAATATGACATTTCTCACCGTACAAGTAATCTTGACATATCTTGGTATAAATACAATAGCGACTAATTTAAGATCATGTCTTGGGTAATTTCTTTCATGTGGTTTAAGTTGTCTTGAAGCATAGGCTATTACTTTACCTTCTTGCATCAAAACACAACCTAAACCATTTAATGAGGCATCACTTGTAAATAACAAATTCCTTACCGGTTCATTTGCACTAATCTGAGTGCTTTCGTTAATAGGTCTTTCAATCGGTTGAAATTTTGTTGACATTCATCAGTCCACTCGAACTTTACATCTTTACGCAATAATCGAGTCATTGGAGAAGCTATCATAGAGAATCCTGTACAAATCTCGATAATAACCAGCTAAACCCAAGAAACTTCTAACCCGGATACATTCTTGGTGGACTCCAATTGACAATAGTGAGATTTTACTTGGATCTACCCCGATACCTTGGCGAGATACAATGTGTCCAAGAAAACTCACTTCTCGAAGCCAAAATTCACATTTCTTGAATTTAGCATACAATGACTTCTCTCGTAGAATTTCTAACACAATTATCAAATGTTACGCATGTTCTTCTTCATCCGAGAATAAACCAAAATATCATCAATGAATACTACTACAAATCTGTCTAAGTACGGTCTAAATATCCGGTTCATCAAATCCATGAATCTGCGGTGCATTAGTTAGCCCAAACGGCATAACTAGAAACTCATAATGCCCGTACACGGTTCTAAAGGTTGTTTTTGGCACATCGACTCTTTTACCAGAATCGATAATAACTTGATCGAAGATCAATCTTTGAAAACATAGTAGCACCTTTCGGTGATCAAATAAATCATCAATCCGGTAACGGTGCTTATTCTTTATGGTTACTTTATTAAGTCGCCCGATAGTCGATACACAATCTCAAAGACCCATCTTTCTTTTTCACAAACAGAACCGGAGCACCCCAAGGTGAATGACTCGATCGGACAAAACCCCTGTCAACAAGCTCTTGCAATTGTGTCTTTAACTCTTTTAATTCTATAGGAGCCATCCGGTACGGAGCTATGGAGATCGGAGTAGTTCCCAGAATCAAATCTATAGAAAATTCCACTTCTCTTTCTGGTGGCAATCCTGGTAATTCTTCTGGAAACACATCGGAAAATTCACATACCACTGGAACTGCCTGTATCTTTGACTAGATACCTTGGTGTCGAGTACATAAGCCAAGTAAGCATCATACCCCTTTTTGACATACCTTTGTGCTGCCATTACTGAAATCATATCAGATAACCCCTTTGTCTGATCAGATTTAACCCAGAGCAACTCACCATTCTGACATTTTAGCACAATATATTTTTGTTTACAATTTACTACCGCATCATCTTTGGGTTAACCAATCCATACCCAATATCACGTCAAATTCATCAAATGGCGGTAACATCAAATCAGTAGGAAACAATAACCTCTTACCATCGGTGGACAATTTTACAAATTTTATCCACTAACACAGATCGCCCAAGGGTTCGAGACTTTAACCACAAATTGATGGGTTCAACAAATAAATTTTTAACAATTGCAAGTTTAACACATATATATGAATCGTAGAACCGGGATCAATCAATGCGATAATATCGTATCAAGTAAAGAAAATGTACCGATAATAACATGGTCTTTGAAGCATCTTCTCGGCATGAATGGCATATGTCCTAGCGGTGCTCGTACCTCGAGCCTACCTATAGTATCTTTTGTAGCTCCTCGACTACCACCGACATTACTGGGATGGTCGAGGTGGTCGCCTCAAGAAACTAGATTACTCGGCCGATATATGTTCAACTTCTTTTTCAACCCTTTCTGGACAATCTCTGAGGAAATGGTCAAAAGAACCACATCGGTAACAAGCCCCACTCTTAAATCGGCATTCACCAAAATGAGCTTTATTACAGTATTGGCATCTCGGTTTAGGAGTGCCAACACCGCCAACTTCTGTAATGCGATGGAGTAGAGGGCCTTGGATTAGTGCGTTGAGAACCTCGCTCTTTGCTCGAATACCCAATGGCTGAAGTAGAACGATCCTGATATTTCTTCAATTTCTTTGAAGCAGAAAATTGGGATTTTCCCATCGGTCTTTTACTAAAAATTCGAGCTTCCCTCTCAGCCTGTTTCTTTTCTTTGCTCAAATCTTCTTCTTTATAAGCTCTCTCTGCCAATGTAGCAAACTCTCGAATTTCAAGAATTCCGATCAGTAACTTAATGTCTTCATTCAACCCTTCTTTGAATCGTTTGCACATTTCAGCTTCTGACTGTACCCATTCTCGAGCATATTTACTCAATCGAACAAATTCTCTTTCATATTCAGATACTGATCTATTGCCCTATTTCAGCTCAAGAAATTCTTTTCTTTTCTGGTCAAGGAACCTCTGGCTGATATATTTTTTTCTGAACTCGGTCTGAAAGAATTCCCATGTAATTTCTTCTTTCGGAACAACTGAAGCTTTAGTATTCCACCAATGGTAAGCTATATCTTTTAGCAGTGAGACGGCACTGTGACAGCCTTAAAATGACCCTAGTCGGAATGTGGTTTCGGGACCACAAAACCGAGGCATAAAAATAATTTGATATTTATTTTGATGCCTATAATATGTGTTAACTCATGTGTGACATTTTGATGCTTTAATTTAGAGTTATAAATGTGAATTTCACTAGAAATGACCTAGTAGAAAACTTTGAAAGTATGATGGGGAAATGTATGATGACTAATTAAAGCATGCATGCAAAACAATGGCCTTGCATGTCAAATACCCCTTTTACAAGTGATGGCCGGCCATGACAAGGGAGTATGGGCTAAACATGTCATGAAACATGTTTTGTTGGTGCATTAGGGAAACAATAAACAAATAAGCATGGGTAGTAAAGAAAAAAAATGTGTGTGTGTGAGTGAAACCCCCATTGCCGTACATGGAAGAAAAGAAAAGAAAAAATTTTGCTCATCCATTTCATTCTCTCTTGACCGAAAATACTAGAGGGAAGGAGGAATTTTGCTTCATGCTTGGGTTGGAAGAGGATTAGGAAGAGGTTTGGCTATATTTGCATCAAGATTAAGGTATGTTTGATGTTGTGCCATGAGATTCATGCATGTTTTTGGTTGTTAACTTGATGTTCTTATTAGCCCATGGTTCAAATCTTTGTTATATCATGGGGATGGTATTTGGCCAAGGTGGATTTTGAGTTAATGGCATTGCATGTTAAATATGAAGCTTGATGATGATACATGTGATGGTGGATTGAGGACTCTTAGATTTTCTTTGAGCATTTTGAATGATATACTAAGTTCTTTGTGTAATCATGACCAAAATTATGGTGTTGTGATGTATTCGCCATGGTGTATCCCCAAGTGTGATTTATGCTCTTTGCATGGAGAGTAAGATTTGTGTTTGAAATCATGTTCATGTTTAGTTACAATCAACTTGAGATTCGGCTCTAGCATACATATATGTATATATGTTTGAGCATGATGTATTGGTATGACGTATATACTATCTTAAGGTATATACTTACTTATAATGATGTTTTGGTTATGAAGGAAATGATAGATGTGTATTGAGTTACAATATGGAAAGGTATTAGTTAGTAAAATGTATGCTGTTTTTGTGTGGTAATAAGTGCATAAATGGCCTCAACATGGACATGCATATTCGGCCACATGAAGGAAATTGGTGAGCATGTATTCGGTTAGAGGCAACCATATTGAAGCCTTATCTTGGCTTAGATTGTTGACTAAATGGGTAATAAGTGAGGATGGTTGCGAATATATAAACATACATATGCATGTGTAATTGAATTATGAATGTTTAGCGAGATGGTTAAACTAGTTGATTTATTGATTAAGCTCAAGGAGTTAAAGAAGGAGAATCAAGCAAGGGAAAGGCGAAGGTCATCGAGTAGCCGACTTGGACTATTTTACCCAACACAAGGTAAGTCATTAAGCATATATTTGATATTGCTTAAATGATTGTAATATCTATGCAGTTGTGTTTAATGAGATGAAATATATACAAATGTATGTGTATGAAAAGATGATAATGTTGAGCGTAAAAGAGATAGTGAAATGTGTAGGAAGTTTGCTTGGCACTAAGTGTGCGAGAAATAGATGTGTACGGTGATTTGAGATTGGCCTTCGAGTGTGCGAGTTTGGACTATATGGCACTATGTGTGCGGGCTTGAATCATATGGCACTAAGTGTGCGTGATTGAGTATTAAGCACTATGTGTGCGAACTCTACACATATCTCCGATTGAACATTTATATGGAGGCGTGACTTTATCGAGATGAGTATGGACAGCGGAAAGAGTAAGTACCTTGAGTTCATGGCTAATAGATGCTATGTTCATGCTCGGGTGGAGTTGGTAAGATTTAAATCTATGTGATGATTTCAATTGCATTCCGTAAATAAGGTATCGTGGAATAGATGAAAGTTCATTTGATTGCATGATTGTTGCGGAAATGAAATGATGTATGGAAATTGCTTCAAATATCCTATTGAACATTATATGAAATGTAAATGTATGACTTGGTATGAGATTGATCCGAAGATCTAAGGAACTATGGTATAGTTCGGTATGGTGGAACATTTGGCCTTGTTTCATTATTTCATTTTATGATAATTGTATTAATGGATGGTTGTGGAATGCTTATGACTTCTTGAGTTATAAACTCACTCGGTGTTTTCTTGTCACCCATTTTAGGTTCCTTGGGCTCGTCTCCTTTTGGGTGTTAAGAATCAATCAGAAGTCATCACTGCCGTGAGCAATCTTTGGTATTGTCTTCTTAGTCAACTTAGGAGAACATTTGGCATGTATGAGCTATTTTGTTTTGTTAAATTTTGGGTTGTAAACTTTAAGCCATGTGAAAATGGCCTATGTGGTCGTTTGAGTGGGATGCTAGAATCTATAGCCACGAGTCTTAGAAACCTTAATTTTGATAAGGTGGCCATAATTTGTGTCACGTATGATGGATGAGTAGTAAGGCTGAGGAAGGAACTGTTGCGGACAGCAGCAGTGATATGAGATCGAAGCTTGATGGGTCTATTTTCATATGGATGAAACAAAACGACCATATGAGCTGTATTTTAAGAGATATTAAAGTTCTCGTGAAAGCAGGGGCGAAGCGGTTTCGGATCCCCTGTTCCGACTTTGGAAAATCATTGTAAATTAACCAGAGATAATTATGAGTCATGCCATATATTTGTAGATTCCTCTCGAGTTTGGTTTCTATAGAAACAAACGGCATCGATATTGAAGCCACAGATAGGAGATATCCAATTAAATAACGCACAAAGGTTAGTGTAGTCGATCCACGCAGCAGGGGAGACTTTAACTAATAAACTGTACTAATTGGCTTGACCAAAAATTCTTGAAAAAAATCTGTAGATGGACATATGAGTCTAGTTTAGGGAAAAATTGCAAAACTGATTTTGGAGTTGTAAAACTCAAGATATGATTTTTGAAGCGACTAGTACATGATTGGCGACTTATGCGTGAAATTCTCAATAAGTGGTTTGAAGTCTGTTAACACCTCGTGTTCGACTCCGGCGACGGTCTCGGGTTCGGGGTGTTACAGGCACATTTCAGACATTCTTCTGGTGTACAAGATAATTCTTCCAGAACCCGAGTAGTATTTTCTAACCAGAATTCAGCCCGTTCGGAATCATCATCAACTGCTGCTCGAAATTCTTCTACCCCATATTTTGAATTTTATCTCTTGGAGCTTTCCTTTTCGATGATTCAACACTGTACCTTGTGGGATCTCGGAACCGTGGAGGAGCAGGAGGGGAGCTTGAACTTGCTGCACTCTGAGGTTAGTTCTTAAGTATTGATTAAACCATTCATTCATCATTTGAAAGAAGGTTGTTTTGCCTCCTCCCTCGACCCTCTGTCTCGGGCCTTCTCTGCTAGTTTCTTCTCTTTGTCTTGAAGCGGAGCATGACTCCCGACTTCCTCAGTTGAGCTCGGTCGATAACATTACTATAAGAAAAACACATTTTAAATGGTGGGAGATATCACACTATCAATAATAATTTAAATGGCATGTATAGCTAATCCCGTATTTGCTACATCGATCCTAGAACCGCTAAACCGTAGCTCGATACCAATAAATGTAATACCCCTACTCGTATTCATTGCGGAATAGGTGCGAGGCATTCTAGGAGTTCTGAATTAATTTTTTTTTATATTCAATATAGCCTTTTTATAAATATCTAACCTTCCCTGTAATATTAAATCGAGACCAATCCACATCAACCAAATCAATTCAACATATTTTCATGATAGATTCATGCATTTATATAAGATAACGTCATCACATATCTATAACCAGGTTTGTTAACCATACTAATAGCTAACTTTACATTCATTTCACGTTAACATTTACTTTGTTAGCTTATACATGCCATTGATTTCCAAAATAAAGTTTCTTTATATCTGAAATCCACGAGGTTGACGATGTGATGTGTCTCGACCAAATCCGACCTCCGAGCTCTTAACACTACAAAAGCAGGGAAAAAGGAAACGGGTAAGCACTTTGTGCTTAGTAAGCTCATGTAACAAGAATTATACTTACCTAATATTTTCAATACAATACAATAAACATCCATATATCCATTCAATGCATTATTACCCTAATATGCACAAACTCAACATTCAAGTTAGTACAATAATTTCCATGTACCAATAATATATACCATGATTGATGAGCTCTTCAATACCATGATTTCCATTTCCTTGTTATTTTTCCATATTTATCCCGTTGAATTTCTTGGAATTTTCGATGGATTTTCAAAGGTACACTTTTAGTGTACAATTTCGAGTCTGTCAATTCATATTCATGTGCGCACATATCCATTTCAGAGAGCACACTCCCGCGAACCTCAACCTTGCAGCGGGATTACCAGTCCAGGCTAAATCCCCTGCAATATAAACTTATAGAGTATTGTCGGGATTACCTGTCTAGGCTAAATCCTCTGTAACGACAATTACTCTAATGAGCTTGGATCTGAATTACCAGTCCAGGCTAAATTCAGACCCTAATTCGGATTACCCGTCTGGGCTAAATCCATTTTACACATATTCTTCTGGAGGGCTATATCAGGATAGGATCACCTCTCCAGGCTAGATCCTTTTTACCGTCAATTCCTTTTCAGAGATCCATCGAATTTTCCTTTCATTCAATCGGGATTTCTTCCCATTTTATCAAATATATCAATGTTTCATTAATTTTCATACAGTGAACACTCAAATCATATTCACATCAATAACATACAATCTCAAGCATTTAAGAATATAATTCAAGTTACACGAACTTACCTTGACACTTGTTTGTAAACAGTAAAAATCTACTAATCCCGAACTTTTTCCTTTCCTCGATCTAGCTTCGTATTTGAATCTTCTGGATCTAAATAAATAAATTTAATTATCAATTTAATACATTTCATGTTCATATGCAACATTCTCTATAATTCAACTATTATTTATAGTTCATTCAAAGCTGTCTACTTGAGTCATAGTCACTAAATTAAGATCCGTTAATTTTCCCTGAAACTACACTCATATATATTTTTATCATAAAATTTTAAGAATTTTTTGTTTAGCCAATCAGACAGATTAATTCTTCAAAGTCACCCTGCTCGTTGTCTAACAGTTCTAACCCTTCTTCACTAAAAATAAATTATCTCTTTATAAAGAATTCAAATGATGTTCTCGTTTGTTTCTATTAAAATAGACTCATTCATAATTCTATAAATATAAATTTAAGTCCCTAATTATTTTTATTACATTTTTATAATTTTTCAAAGTCGAACAGGGAACCGAATTCATTCTGACCTTGTCTCACAAAATTCATTATATATCAAAATTTACAAATCCATTGCTTACAATATTTCTTCTATGAGAAACTAGACTCAATAAGCTTTAATTCCATATTTTTTTCATCTTCTAATTCGATTCCTACAATATTTGGTGATTTTTCAAAGTGAGTCTACAGCTGCTGTCCAAACTGTTTTAGTGCAAGCTGTTTATTACCATTTTCCCCCTAAGCTTTTAATAAATGATAATTTCGTCCCTACTCAATTAGCCTCTCAATTGAGCTGATTTTTCTCAATTAACATTTTATTCTATCACCTTAAATTAGTTTACAACCTTTAGGAATCAGAATTTCAGCAATAGACTTTAATTCCAAACATTTTCACAATTAGGTCCTAAAAATCAATTTCCATTGAAATTGCCTAATAAAATCATCTCATAAACAAATTAAAGCTTTAATTTCATTCTATTTCATCATAAACTTACAGAACTCAACCATGGTGACTTTCAATTTCATCCATGAAATCAAAAACTAATGAATTTAATAGTAGGACCTAGTTGTAAAAGTCTTAGAAACACAAAAATTACAAGAAAAAGGCAAGGATTAACTCACTTGGTGCAAAAATTATGAAATACCAGCTTAGAGAACCCTCATATGGCATTTTTAGCTACTGGAATTGAAGAGAGATGAAGAGAAATCTAGATATTTCCTATTTAGTCCTAGTTTTATTTAGTTAATTTTGCAATATTCCAATTTTACCCTTAATTTATCAATTTTTCTGCGATTTCATACCCTTCTTTGTCCAGCCCAAATAACTTTTGGGTCTAATTTCCTTTAAATCCTTTCTCATTAGACTAATAAGCTATTTAATCACTCTAGCAACTTTTACACCTATTATAGTTCAGTCCTTTTCATTTAATTGACTACCCAAACATTAAAATTTCCTAACGAAATTTTAATACCACATTAATAACATTTCATAAATATTTATAAAATTATTTTTGACTCGGTTTTCTGAGATAGAGGTCCCGATACCTTATTTTACCCAATTTCTTCAATAATTTCTTTTTCTAACTAATCACTAAATCGATAAAATTTTCCTATCAATATTTTCATACGATTTTCCTATCATATATTTCAAGCAAAAATATTGGCATAAATTTCTCTTTAAATCGGATCTATGGTTACGAAACCATTGTTCCGATAACCTTGATTTTAGGCCATTACACATAGTGCTCGGTTGAAGAACTTGCACACACAGTTCCTCATGATTCCAGCACGAATGCCTTCGAGGTTTAGCCTGGATATATCACTAGCACGAATGCTTTTCGGGACTTAGCCCGGATACATCACTAGCATGAATGCTCTTCGGGACTTAGCCCGGATATATCACCAGCACGAATGCTCTTGGGACTTAGCGGATATATCACCAAGACGAATGCTCTTGGGACTTAGCAGGATATATCACCAAAGACGAATGCTCTTGGGACTTAGCCGGATATATCACTAGCACAAATGCTCTTGGGACTTAGCCCGGATACATCACTAGCACGAATGCTCTTCGGGACTTAGCCCGAATATAACATACTAAACTTTTATGCATATTTATCCATCAAGTATACATTTCACTAATTTATCACATTCCTTAGGGCTTATATTTCTAGTTCGCACATGATATATGCATATCATAAAATTCATTGCATCATTTGAAAAAGGCACATAGCAAAATCAACAAGTACATTTCACATAGCATATCATATTCGTAATTCACTCTTTCTCAATTTTGACACATCATAAGCATGTTCCAATGCTCTCAATACCATCTGCCACAGCTCGTTCAGGATCAAAATTTATTATTATACGAAAAACACATTTTAACTGTTAGAAATCATCACACTATCATTTTATCACTTTATGGCATGTATAGCTAGACTCACACGAGCTACGTTAGTCCTAGAATCGACTAAACCGTAGCTCTGATACCAATAAAATGTAACACCCTATCCCGTGAATCGTCGCGGAATAGGTAAGGGCATTACGGACTTGTAACTCATGTCGAACAGTAAAATTTTGAAATTTTCTTGAAATAAAGATCATTCATTTAAATAAGTACTAAGCACTGACCAGGATAAAATTTAAACTTCTCTAAGTAAACATTCAAAAGATGCCATTTTCGCATGGCTTATATACATTAACCAAAATATTCTTCCGCCACTAGTCTATTCTATACATGCCATAAAATAATTCAAAACATAATAGTAACAAGCAGTGGATAGTGATAGTGTGATTAGTTCTTGACGATCCCGAACTGTAGCTTCCAAATGAGATCTATAAAACAAAGGAAACAAAGTGTAGGAGTAAGCATTACAATGCTTAGTTAGTTTTAAGCAGTGTCAACAGATAATAATCAAATTATAACATAGTTGTTCGTATTTTTATTTCACTCTTCCTTCGGGCATACTATCCCTTTACCAAATATGCACATCTCATCATATACAATAGGCAGATAAACTTTCACATAAAAGTGAGCTTATGTGACATAGATATATTGTATAATTTCACATAACCTCTCACACTGATCCGATGTCACATAATCATAAGAATAGTCTCATAGATTGCTCACGTATGCATCACATAACTGCCTTATGATTTAGTTTAAATCAAGCTCACATATAAACTTGGAGTACATACATTTTAACCTTTCGCATTGAATATATTTATAAGCAATTTTATTGCGAAGTCTTATAACTTTAAACTCTACTCGGATTATCGGCGAGACCTTTAGCTCAGATGAAATCTCCACACGAAGTCGGTGGTCTTAACCTGACATAGTCACCACATATGGTCATCGGTCTTTAATCCGGGTTTACATCATAGAGTTTCATACATATTTATTCACATGTTACAACATTCACTTCGACTATCATATTTGTAATTCATTTACCTCATCAAATATCTAATAAAACACACCTTCCGCCGTTTGTCATTTGGCCACAATATATATATATACACATCTCATACATATCTCACATTAGCCATTCGGCTTTCCCACATATATACACTTCCACGTTCATCACATTGGCCATTCTACCTTATCACATATATGCATGTTCACATTTATCACATTGGCCATTCGGCCTTATCACATATATACACATTCACATCCATCACATAAAATCCTAAATCAAAATATAAATTTTCATGTATTCACATCACAATTATCCAAATATACTTCACATACCACATATACTTTCACTTTGTCTTGGCTGAATCTACATCTATCATTTCCCAATGAATAATTCAATTTCAAGCCATACTATCATTTCATATTCGAATACTTATAAACTTACAATTTCACAAATTTTAATATCAAAGATCCATCTAACACTCATATATCTTTTTATAATATCACAATTTAGAATTCACGTATGGGTTTAATCAATAGCTTATGAGCAACTAAAACAAGTTTTATCCATGTTTACAACATAACCACAAATTCTCTACAAGTTTGTTTTCCGAGCAACACCGTTAAATTATTTGTGACTGGGGTTACGAAATTCCAAATTATGTGCCGCTAAATTTCCATGAAAATAGACTCGTATATCCTCCATTCACAAAATTTTCAAAATTTTTGGTTTGGCCAATCAATACCAGATTTTTCTCAAAGTTTCCCCTATTTTACTGCTTGACTACTCTGACTACTCTTCACTAAGAATTTAATTTCTCATTGTACAGAATTCAAAATGTGTTTTTGTTTATTTTGTTTGAAATTACACTCATTAAGGAGTCTAAGCGTAAGATTTTATCTTATAATCATTTTTTTACGATTTATAATGATTTTCCGAATACTGAACAGGGATTTCGTAGCCATTCGACTGTCTCACACAACTTTGAAAATCTCATTATCAGCAACCCCTTTACTTACACGATTTCTTGTATCTGAAACTAGACGCATCAAGCTTTAATTACATAATTTATTCAGCCTTTATCTCAACTCCCACAATTTATGGTAATTTTTCCAAAACACGCTACTGCTGCTGTCCGTAGCAGATTTATACAATTTATTCTGTAAAGTTCTCATTCACATATTTAAAACATAATATCATATATGCCGTCATTTAGAAAAGTCATTGACCTTAACGTATATACACAATTCATATTCAACCCGTTTTAAAACTTAAAATTTTCAAAGGAATCAAACTCAATTACTTAAGAACTTACCTCGGATGTTGTCGAACGATTTCAACGGCTATTCGATCACTTTTTCCTTTCCCCCATCCGACTTTGATCCTCTAAGCTCTTGAGCTAAATCAAACAATTTACTTCCCAAATCAAACATAGTCATACGGCATCCATGTACATTTTAGAACCAATTCACTTGAATTAATTGCCCACTTAAGTCTCTCATCATTTCATTTTCAAATTTGTATATTTGGTAAGTCACATTAGACCATTATACAAATAGCTTTGATACATTTTATACTAGCCGAAATGTACCATCAAGATATACTTTACTCAAATAATTTACCTTGGCCGAACATGTACAATGTTTTGTAGCTTAATAATTATAATATAACATCAAGTACTCATTTTACTCATGTGGCCGATTATATACTTAATACATTCTACAAATATGGTTACTTGTATTGACTAAATACCATTTTGTTTCAAGTTCAAAACTAAGCTAATACACATATATACACTAGTAATCAAATACTAACATTTGCACTTCACCTTAATAGCTAGCTTAGCAAACCTTAATTTAACATATAATTGCTCATAACACAATTAAAGTATCCTCTCCATTCCATCAATTCAAAACACATACATTACTCAATAATATTCAAAATCATATTCGGCCTTAGTACACACTTGTTAGCCAATTTTTCTCCATTTAGCAACTAATGCACATATGTGCTCATTTGTTAGACTCTACTTCACCTAACTACCATTTCTCATCCAAATAACATGAACAACAACCATATTTCTCTTCTACTTCCTACCATGGCCGAATGCTCAAGACACCATACCATTTCAAATTTGGTCATGGGTTAAGCAAAGAGCTTAATGACTAACTCAAAAAAAAATGCTAGAAATCCAAGAATCATCCTTGAACTTACCTTGATTTAGCTAACCCCCATAGCTGAATTTTTTCCAAGCTTTTTCTCTTCTAGTCATGGCAATGAGGAGCAAAGATGACAACTTTGGTTTCTCCTCCCATTACCACATGTTTTATTATTCTTAATTCCTTTTATTTTGTAAACTAATAATGCTAATAGAAAATACATATTTTCATCCATGACCCATACCATGGCCGACCACTACCTATTATAAATGGAAATTTGACATGCAAACCCCTCATTTTTATAACATGCATTAATAGGTCCTTATAGATTAACCTATCACATTTCAAAAGTGTCACACATAAGTCCTATTAACTAAATTCACATGCAATTAACTAAATCGAAGCTTAAAACTTTCACACACTCATATTCACATATTTTAGACAATAAATATTATACTCAAATACTTTGGTGACTCGGTTTAGTGGTCCTGAAACCACTTTCCGACTAGGGTCAATTTAGGGCTGTCACACTTTCCCTGGTGGACTTCCCTTGTTCGAATAGTCCTTGATGGACCCTATTTTTATTTTATAGTCTCGAAGGTCTCATTGACATTTTAGTATTATTCTGACCTTTAGCAGACCTCGTTACTCTAATGAACCCATTCTCATTCCTTCTTATTGGTAACAGCAATGAGATTACTTCTAGTAATCTGCCTTACTTATGAGACTAACTTAGGACCTCCACTTATCACATATGATGAATAGTTGACTTATCATACTTGTAAGAAATCTCTTATTAGATGATACTAGTTTGCCTCCCCTCTTACATAAGTTCTCCCTTTAGAGCTAGCTTCTTGGCATGTTTCCATAAAGGACAATCCTTAAAGAGGTATAGTCTTGACAAACATTCTATTCTCATAACAGAATGTGTATCCTAGAAGTGAAAATTCTTCACTTCTATCCCTTCCATGAGATTTGCCTATCGCCCACTGTATCTTGAGCTACCCCTTGTGGCTGATCTTGAGGGATCCTTGCTTGTGATCCTCTAATACTTTTCCATAGTTAGGTAAGCTCTTACACGACCTATCTCCTTTTAATTCTTGTTGGGCCCTTGCCAATGCCTTGTCGGCTTCTACAACTATCACTATCGCTTTCATAACACCTTATACGGCCCAATGAACCTCAAACTGAGTTTCCTTTTCCTTTTCCTCCAATACTTTCTCATCGATGTTAAACTCCATATATTTTCTTTTTAGATTGATGTATGATCTTTGACGATTAGAGGCAACATTCAAATCATCTCAAATAATTCTAAATTTTTCCTCAGTTTCCTAGACTAGATCAATCCCAATTAACTTTCTTTCATTCAATTCAAACCTGTATAACAAGCTTCTGCATTTACGTTCGTATAAAGCTTCATATGGTGCCATTTTTATACTTGATTGATAGCTATTATTAGAAGCAAACTCTACCAACAACAAGTATTTTTCCCAGCTACCTTCAAACTCAATTACACAGCACCATAACATATCTTTCAAGATTTAAATAACTAATTTAGACTAGTCGTCTGTTTACGGATAGAAAGTAGTACTAAAATTCAACATCGTACCCAAAGCCTTGTGTAACTTACCCAAAAATCTGGAGGTAAATCTTGGATCACGATCGGTTATAATAGATAACGACACACCATGTAATTGAACAATCTCATATACATATAATTCAGCTAATCTCTCAAGTGAATACTCAGTTCTGACCGATATAAAATGTGCGAACTTTGTTAATTTGTCTATAATTACCCAGATCGAATCTTTCTTTTTTGGAGTAAATGACAATCCCAAAACAAAATCCATTGTAACTCACTCCCATTTCCACTCAGGAATCATCACAGGCTATAACAAACTTGACAGAACCTAGTGCTCGCTTTTACTTACTGACATATCAAGCATTTAGACACGATTTCAAATATTTTACATTTCACTCTCGGCCACCTGTAAAGTTTCTTCAATCATTATACATTTTATTTCTTCTAGGATGAATTGAATAAACACTGTTGTGGGCTTCGTTCAACAAGTCCCACTTCAACTCTAAGTTACTTGGAATTCATATACGATCTCGAACTACAAGCAATAATAGAAACCGACTCTAAATTTAGTAGTTTGTCCATTATTCACTAGGTTTTATTTTGCCAACAAATCAAAGTCATTATTCTATAAATCCCAAATTCTTGCTAAGAAAATTTGTTTAACTTTCAACTCAGCTAGAATAGAACCATCATGTTCTAAAGTCACACTTGTATTCATAACCCTCAAAGCAAATAGAGACTTTTGGCTTAAAGCGTCAGCTACCACGTTAGCTTTTCAAGGAGGGTAATTGATCACCAAATAATAATATTTTAATAGCTCGAGCCAACTACATAGCTGTAAATTCAAATCTTTTTGGGTCATCAGGTACTTTAGGCTTTTATGATCGGTAACATGACATTTTCACTATACATATAATGTTGCTAGACTTTAAAGCAAATACAAATACTGCCAATTCCAAATAATTTGTCGGATAGTTTTTCTCATGAGGTTTTAACTATCACGAGGCATAAGCAATTACCATTCCATTATGCACTGAAACACAGCTCAAACCGTTAAGTGAGGCATCACTATAAATAGTAAACTCTTTCCCGATTTCAAGTTGAGTCAAAATTAGAGCTTCGGTTAACATGGTTTTCAATTGCTCGAAACCTTTTTCACATTTTTCATACTAAATGAAATTAACATATTTCTGCAGTAGCTTCATCATCAAGGATGCTATTATCGAGAAAGTTTTAACAAATCATCGGTAAAACCTGGCTAAGCCCAAAAAGCTACATACCTCAGTAACATTTATCAGAGCTTTCCAATTTATGATCACTGATATTTTGTTGGGATTTACCTGGATACCGTTTGCGGAAATCAAATGTCCCAAAAATCCAACCTCTCATAGCCAAAACTCACATTTCCTATACTCCACATATAATTGCTTCTCATACGAAGTCTGTAACACTATTCCCAAATGTTAGGTATGATCGGACTCATTCATTGAATATATCAGAATATCTTTGATAAAAACATTGACAAATCTATCTAAATAGGGCTGGAAAACCCGATTCATCAAGTCCACAAATGTAGTAAGGGCATTGATCAAACCAAATGACATTACTATAAACTCATAATGACTGTAACAAGTTCTGAATATAGTTTTTGGCACATCCGGCTCTTTAACTCACAACTGATAGTAACCAAATTGAAGATCAATTTTAGAAAATATTGTAGCTCCTTTCAACTGATCAAACAAATCGACAATTCGAGGCAATGAATATTTATTCTTTATCATAACTTTATTCAATTGTTGATAATTATACACAATCTTATTGACCCGTCTTTCATTTTCACAAATAACACTGGTGCACCTCAAAGCGAAACGCTCGGTTGAATAAAACTACGGTCTAGCAACTTTGTAACTGTGCTTTCAACTCTCTCAACTCACTAGGAGTCATTCTGTACAGGGCAATCGAATTTGAAGTTGTTCCCAGTGCAACTTTTGTCACAAATTCAACTTCTCTGTCTGGTGCCAACCCTAGTAATTCTTCTGGGAATACATCAGCAAATTCTTTAACTATCGGTACCTGATGAATTTTTTATTCCGACAACTATGAATCAAAGATACAAGTGAGATAAGCTTCACAAAACTTTTTGATCAATTTATAAGCCAAAAATGCTAATATTGTAACACTCCTTACCCATCTCCATCACTGGATTAGGGTTATGGAATGCTACCATTCAAAACAGAACAGAAACGAGCTATCACAGTTCAAATTTCCTTTAAATAAAAATAAATTTTTTTCACTAAACATGCAATAAAAAATATAATATTCATACATCATCGGGGTTAAAGTTGAGCTTACGAAAGTCCTAAAACAAATCGGAACAAAGTAAGGAATAATTTGAAACATTTAAAAAAAAATGGCAATACGCCCGTGTGACAGCTTGAGGTCATGTGGTACAAAGCCACACACTCGTGTCCTCAATTGTGTAATAATATGATGTCGTGTGATAAAAGGTCACATGGCCGTGTCATTAGGCCGTCTAACAAACTGTGACCATGTGAACCATCCTACACCTAAATTGAACGAACCATATAGTAATGTCTTGCACCCGTGTATGGGACATGACCGTGTGGCAAACTATGTCACATGTTGTGTGTGCCTAAAATACCTTCAACCACAAGCCAAATTTGACTAAATATCCCTTGAACAACATGATACAAGACACCAAAACATACCAAATTCACCTCAATTCACTCAACCAAAGTGCCTAACCAATATGGTACAATTGGCACCATAATTCAATTATGAAACAACAACCATTCATTACCATTTATGCGAAGATTTTTCATGTCTAAACATACTCATACAATTATGATTTCCTTAACTAAGATATCAATAAGCAAAACTCAATAAGTGACCTAAAACATGAGTACCTATTTTTACAATTTAAGCATGCTTCATTCATTCATTCCTTTAAACATTTCATATATTCAAACCAATCATTCCAAACATAAACAGTTACCAACATTCATTATCAAGTCATACTAATACTTAAACATACACATAATGTAATTAAAATTTTGGGTAACATCACCTACTTATTAAGTATAAAATAGGTACCAAGCATTTAATACATCAAGGTTATTTATAATCTTATTCACAACCAAAGTACCAAAACATGATCATTAACTTGAAAAGTAAACATCTATATACATGCCACAAGTAACCAAATTTCAAACTTTAAAAGTCTAACGAATCAAGTGACAACAGGTGTGAGCTTCTCACTGATCCGATCGACACATTCCGAACGCCTATAATCTATAGAAAAGTAGTAACATAAGTATATAGAATACTTTGTAAGCTCATACAATATAAACATTCACTTACCTCAATTTCTATTCACATATAAGTCATTATGATACAAATATACCTATCAAGATTCAAACCATAAGATTAATATACAAAGCTTTCAGTTCAATCACATGACTAACCATAATCATTTCCATTTTTAATCAAGCCAATTTAGATCTTAAGGCCAAAACACAACTAGTCATATAGCCAATCTCAAATGGTATATTTGTTGCACTTCAATCACAATTTTTACCCAAAGAAGCCTTGTAGAAAATCTCAGTTTCCAGATAAAAATATTAGTGCCTGTTACTCGTTGAGGTTAATCTACACGATAATTAGCTTGGCCAGGGCTTAATAATTTTGTATTCTCGAGTCTGCAACATATACAGGAGCTCATAACCTATTCTTGTATTCTCAAGTTTGTAAAATATGTAAGAACTCACAACCTATTCTTATATTCTCAAGTTCGCAACATATGCAAGAACTCGAAACCTGGACAAAACTCATTACCTTGTATATGAGAATTTCACTAAGTTCATTGGAACTTATCTCACATTATAAAACAACTTCCAATTCACCAACAATCAATATTAACCACTCAAATATAATACATTATATAAACGATTTAAATTATACTGTATGAACTTACCTTTCGAAATCGTAACGGTTTAACTACCAGGGACTAGTCGGTAATTTTTCTTTTTCCTTTTGAATCCTCCAGTTGTTAAGATTCTTGATCTAAAGTATAAATTGATTTAATTAACCAATCCATATAAAATATAACAACATATAAAAACCATACTCTAATTCAATTTCATCTAAATTCCTCAACTTTTGTGTTTAATAACAATTTAGTCTCTAAAACTGAAACTATTAAAATTCTCATGTTTGAGTTTCAATGTTGAAATCATTCTCAATTAAATCCTCCAATAGTCAATAGAACACAAAAATTCAGAATATTCGCACACATTTTGAAATTATTTCATTTTAGTCCCTAAGTTCAAAACTAACAACTTTTACCTTACAAAATAGTCCACTAACATATCTAAGCTTCAAAAGTAACCAAGTAACCACAAAAGCTTCAAGAAAACATTAATGGCAACTTTAATAGTTTCATGAAATAGTTCCTAGGCTAGCTAAATCAAGCTCTAGGGATCCCAAAAATATAAAAATGACAAGAAACAGACTAAATTTGACTTACCAAACCAAGGATAAAAAGTTTTAAAGCAAAGCCCTAGCTCCCCTATTTTTTCGTGAGAAAAAGATGATGAACCAAAGGAAGAATGAAATGTTTTTTTTTTTCTTAATTTTAACTATTATAACATATTATAATATTTTATATTATAAATTATATCACTTTTTTAACTAAACACATCCCACTTATCATCCAACATAAATAAATAATGGTAGAATTGCCATTTAAAACCCTTAAGAATCTTTAATAATGCCTTTTAACTTATATAAGTCAATAGTTGTTAAGTTTTATGTCTTTTATGATTTAGTTATTTTTCCTTAAATAACTAGAAAAACGACAAAATTACCATACCAAAACTTGATACGACACTTAAATAATTTTGTAAATATTAAATAAATAATATTTACAAACTCACATGTCAAAAGTGGGGCCTTGAAACCATTATTTTCGACACCACTAAAAAACAGGATGTTATCATATATTAAATGATTGCACTATCTATTCTACTGGCTTCAATTATAGATAGATTCGCTATTATGACATTTTAGTGTAATCTATTTCTATCTACAATTCATTATTGCATCATGTTCAGTTAACTAGTCTATACCCGGAATGATATTAAATTCATAAAACTACTATAGCATCAAATTAGCAAGAAAGTTACAACCTCGAACTCTTAGTGGACACATTTTGCAAATCTGATTAGTTAAGACACACTGTCCTAGTGGATTTGTTACTCTGACAGTATAATGTGTTGACTCTACTGGTATGTTCTTTTTGTTTACTAATGTAGTGCATATATAGGAATGTGTTGACCCAAAGTCAATTAATGCATATACTTTAACGTCAAAAAGAGAGAAAGTACCGACGATAACATTTGGAGTAAAAGCTTCCTTGCAAGCTCTAATGGCATAAGCCCTAGCAGGTGCTTTGGCTTCTAATCGGTTTGCAGTATCAGTAGTTTTTATCCGATTCGATCCAACATTTCTATTGTTTTCAGGTAGTCTACCTCTTTGCAGAGTCATATCAGACCTTATAGTTTGATCTCCAGTAACATTGGGCCTATTCGGGCAATCTTTCAAGAAATGTTTCATAGAACCGCATCGATGACAAGTTCCCATCCTAGCTCGGCATTCACAAAAGTGATTTTTTCCATAGTGATCATAGATTGGTTTAGGTACACATTTCAAACACTGCCCACATTGGCAATTAATGTATTCACATGTGGCAGATTGCTCGGTTTCGATTTATCTTTTATTGAAAGCCCTGATGGTGAAGTAAATCTACTGTAGTTAACTCTGAATTTCTTTGGCGGAGAAGTCTGGAACAATTTAAATGAACTTCTTTTACTAATATCCTAATGTTTTAGTTTGGCATGTTTCTTATTATTACAAAATTCTTCTATCTTCTTTGCTCGATTTTATAAGACCACGAATTCTTGTAGTTTCATTGCTCCTACTAACATTTTGATTTCATCATTCAACCTATCTTCAAAGTCACATCTCTTCTTCTGTCGGTACAATTTCATGAGCATATTTACTGAGTTACTCAAAATCTCGTTCATATTTGGCCACTGATCTATTTCCTTGCTTCAACTTAAGAAATTATTATTTTTCTTATCTAAGTACTGCTTGTTGATATACTTATTTCAGAACTCTGTTCAAAAAAAGTCCCAATTAACTTTATCTTTAGGCACAACAGCTAACATAGTATACCAACCCTGATATGCCTCATCTTTCAACAAAGATATTACACATCTAAAGCTATCATCAAGAGTATAGGCCAATTCATCAAACACCCTCTGAGTATTGTCCAACCAATATTCGGCTCTAGTTGGACCGTCATTTGTCTTGCCTCTAAACTCTTCGGCCCCAGACTTCTAAATTTTATCAATCGAAAGTCTATGTACATGTACAGGAGTAGAACTTTAAGGAACAAGAGTTGCTGAGGAAAGACGAATAGGGGATGGAGGTTGGGAAGTTGCAAGGTTGGCTCACATAAACTCTATAAACCATTGACCTATCAGACTAAAGAATGAGTTTTTTGCCTCATTTTCAGACATTTTCGAAACTAGCATACTGGTGTTTGCTCCCTGATTGGAAGTTACCATTGTAAACTCAAAATTATAAAGGTTTTTTTAGTAGTTTATGGCACTTTTTTACTTAAAAAGAAATATTAACTCTGAGTATTTAAAAATTAATTGGGTAAATTTTGTTCATATTAAGATTATGGGCATGATTTAATTAAGACTGCAATTTTTTGCTATTTTGCATTAAATTTGTGCATAATTTAACTATTTTATGCTACATATTAATTTTGATTTAATTGAAGCAGTTGAACCAAGGACTTATGCATAGCTTATTTATTAAGGATACATGGACATGAGCCAAATTCACTTTATATGAACGACAAAGGCAAGGAAAAATGGGTCATGAAGAAATTAATTTGATCTAGTTGAAGTTGGTGCAATTGATGAACAAGTCTGGCAAGCATTTGGGTCATCAACCCGTCCAAACCCGTCCAAATAAGGGAGAATAAAGCCCAATTTGGCAAGAGCATTGGGTAGCTCAAAATCCACTTTTGGGAGATTTATTAGAGGTCCCTAGAGTTGCAAATAAATTAGAAATCAACACACAAGCTTTACCCTTGAAACAGTCCATCACCTTGCTTGATTGAAGCATGATATCATGCATGAATCAAGCAACTAAATAACCCCTATCTCCACAATTTATGGTCGACCATGGGAAAGAGAAACCTAAGGGATTTTAAGCTATTTTTAGCAAACCTACTAGCCATCCGTCCACTATAAATACTACACTCTACATCCCTTATCAATCATCCCTCACTTAACATTCATTACTCATTTCTCATTCTCATTACATTTACTTCCTTTCATGTATAGACATTCCTATTTCCCATCCCCATTAGCTATCAAATCCTTGAGAAAATATTTTTTTTGCTGGCCAGCTTGAGGAGCACTTTGCGAAGGAGCAACACGAGAATTGGAGGAAGCCGTTACGATCAGATTCTGGACAACTACTGAATCAATCAAAGTTTATTCTTTCTTATCGTTGTTTTACTTTTAATATTAATCATGTTCACAATTTGTTTTGTTATTTTTTCATCAACAATTATAGCTTAAATTTGTTTAGCTTTTCTAAGTAAAAGATTCCAAAAGGACTTTAAATTGGTTTCAAGCTCATAAGAGATCAAGTTGCCATGGAATATTTTTCGGAACATTATTAAGCATGATAAAAATGAATTAAGTTGAATGATGTGATTATTCTAGCCTATTCATGCTATTGATTGTTGAAGTTTGTGAATTTTCTACTAAACCCAACTCATTCATTCCATTACATACATTGTATTTAGGTTAATTTGCATTAGGGATCAGTTTGTATCTAGATTATTTAATTTGATTTCATTATCAATCACATAAAAAATATTGTGTGCTCTTACAAAACTATTAGCATTAATTTTACAATATATTGATTAACGTACACAGTCTCTATAGAGACGATAATTCTTTTGCTTACTTATTACTTGATAATGATTGTGTACAGTTGCACAAACCACACATTACAAGTTTTTTGGCGCCATTTCCGGGGACTATTACCTTAATAATTTTTTTGTGCAATTATTCTTTGCAACTTGGTTTTTATTTTATTCTCTTTATTTCTAACTTTACTAATTAATTCTTTATTTTTTATTCTTTAATTTGTTGTGATTTATTTTCAAGTGTTTATGAGCATAGATTGAATAATTGATTTATTAATTGTAGACCTTGAAATCAAGCGGACATTAAGATAAAAAAACAAGAAAGAATAGCCCAGAGACAAGCCGAAATGGACTGTGGAAATAAAAATGATGTTCAAGGAATAGAGTCACTAATGTTCGAAAACCAATCCTTATTATGGATCGAGCCATAAGATAGTATGTTGTACCCCTTTTTAATGAGTTAAATTCAAGAATTAGGAGACCAAATCGGAGCACCTCAATTTGAATTGAAGCCAATGATCTTTCAAATCCTCCAAACCATGGGCCAGTTTAGTCGAATGCCCATAAAAGATCAGCACTTTCACCTTTGATTATTCATAGAGGTGAGCGATTCCTTCAAAATAGCTGGTGTAACTAAAGATGCATTAAGGTTGAAGTTGTTTCCGTACTCATTACAAGACAAAGCACGGATATGGCTTAATTCGTTGCCACCACATTCAATTTCAACATGACAAGAATTAGCTGAACGCTTTCTGGTAAAGTATTTCCCACCTAACAAAAATGCTAACTTGCAGAATAAGATAACCAATTTCTAGCAATTAGATGATGAGTCCCTAGATGAAGTGCCAGAAAGATTTAATTAGTTACTATGTAGATGCCCTTACCATGGGATTCCACATTGCATCCAGTTGGAGATGTTTTAAAATAGTCTTAACACACACAAGATTGGTGGCAGATGCTTCTATGAATGGTGCTCTCTTGTTGAAGTCTTATAATGAGGCTTATGAGATTATTGAGAGGATAGCCAGTAATAATTACTAGTGGCAGACAAATCGAGCAGCTTCAGGAAGACGAATAGTCAGAATGCATGAAGTAGACACCCTTACTTCACTCTCAGCTCAGGTATCTTCTATCTCTTCAATGTTGAAATAGTTTACTACTAATGGTTTTAATCCTCTTGCAGCCCAACCATCAAGTCAATTTGATGTTGTTTCTTACATATATTGTGGGGATGGACACTCTTTTAAGAATTGTCTATCAAATCTCGAGTCAATTTATTATGTAGGGAATCAACACCAAAATAGAAATGGACAAGGGCCACAGTCTAATTTCTACAATCCGTCATAGCGAAACCATCTAAACTTTTCTTGGAATAACCAAGGAAACCGAACAACACTTACATGTAGCATAGACCTAGTCAAGACTAAGGGTTCAATCAACAAGTTCCAAAACCACCCCAAGTTGAATCATCTAACAGTTTAGAGAATTTGTTGAAGGCATACATGGCAAAGAATGACGCCTTAATCTAAAGCCAAGCAACAACGCTAAAAAAATTAGAGAACCAAATAGGTCAGTTGGCTATGGGGCTTCATAATAAATCGCAAGGAGTCTTGTCAAATGATATAGAAAATCCAAGGAATTTGGGAAGAAACATTGAAAGGTAGTTGCTTTACAAAGTGGTAAGACTTTAAAACCCAAGGAAGTTGTGGTTAAAGATGAACCTATTGAGAAGGAGGAAAGTCAACCAACAGTTGAAGTTCCTACACCAGAAGAGCCAGAACATACAAAGTCTAGTAAGATAAATCTAAACTAGTGAATTCTAATAAGATAACAGCTTCTTTAAATGTAGACTTACCTCCTCAGAAAAGCTATCCAATTCAAGCCAAAGTTTCAACATCTCCATATCCTCAAAAATTCCAACCAAATAAGCAGAAACAATAGGTGCAATTGAAGAAGTTTTTGGATATTCTAAAGCAACTTCACATCAACAACCTACTGGTGGAGGCTTCAAAACAAATAACCAACTATGTCAAGTTCATGAAGCACATTCTATCTAAGAAGAAGAGGCTTAGTGAGTATGAGACTATAGCTTTGACGAATGACTATAGTGCGTTCTTACAGAACAAGCTACCTCCTAAACTGAATGACTATAGGGTATGAGACTATACCCTGTAATGTTGGAAAATCTTACAATGGTAAAGTTTTATGCGACTTAGGAGCAAGCATCAACTTGATGCCTAAATCTATTTTCAAGTTGTTGGCAATAGGTGAAGTAAGTTCCACAACTGTGACACTTCAATTGGAAAATCAATCTATGGCATACATAAAAGAAAAGATAGAGGATGTTTTGGTAAGAGTAGATAAGTTTATTTTTTCCTTCTGATTTCATTGTTTTAGATTTTGAAGCAAATACAGAAGTGCCAATCATCCTGGGAGACCTTTCCTATCAATGGGAAGAACTTTAATAAAGGTGTAAAAATGTGAGCTCACCATGAGAGTTCAAGATGATCAGGTAACATTTAATGTTCTTAAAGTAATAAAATTTCCTGATCCGACAGAGGAATATTCAATGATGGAGGAGTTAGAAACCTTAGTTTCTATGGAATGATAGAAAAATCTTGTAGAGGACCCATTGAAGAACACGTTAGGGTCTAAATCATTGGAAGATGAAAAAGGTGATGAAAATATGGCTTTGATGGAAGCCAATCCAAGAAACTATGTTCAACTAGTACTGCTTGAACTATTAGAGTTGAAAGTTTAGAAATACACGCAACCGAAGTTGTGAATCGAAGAACTGCCTAAACTTGAACTTAAGGTACTTTCTTCCCATTTGAAATATATTTATTTGGGTAATTGTTTTACTTTTCCTGTGATTGTTTCAGTAGAACTAATAGAACACCAAGAGGAGTAGCTGATTGAAGTTTTAAAGAAATTTAAAAAGGAGATTGGTTGAACCATAACTGATATTCGAGGAATAAGCCCGTCTTCTATATGCACAAGATTATCCTAGAGGAGGGCGAAAGAGGTAGAATTGATGGGCAAAGGAGACTCAATCCTATCATTAAATAGGTAGTTTGAAAGGAAGTTATCAAATGGTTAGATGTGGGAATTATCTACCCCATTTCGGATAATTCATGGGTAAGTTCGGTACAATGTGTACCAAAGAAAGGTGGAATCATGATTGTAGAGACTAACGAGTTAATCCCAACAAGAACAATCATAGGTTGGAGAATCTATATTGACAATAGAAAATTAAACAAAGCCACGCGAAAAAACCATTTTTCGCTACCTTTTATGGATTGGACTGACGGGCACATAAGGAATTTCATTGTTTCTTAGATGGATATGCGAGATATAACCAAATAGTTGTATCCCCGAAAGACCAACACAAAATGAATTTTACTTGCGCATATGTTGTATTTTTTTTTTAGACGAATGCTTTTCTATTTATGTCTTACACTTACCAAATTTCAACTATGCATGATGAAAATATTTTCTGATATGGTAGAAAATTTTGTTGAGGTATTCATGGATGATTTTTCTGTTTTTGGTAATATTTACGATGTTTGTTTGATTAATTTGGCTAAGGTACTAAAGAGATGCAAAAAGACAAATCTTATCCTTAACTAGGAGAAATGCCATTTTATGGTTAAGGAGGGAATTGTTTTAGGACACAAAATATCCAGAAATAGGATTGAAGTCAATAAAGTGAAGGTGGATGTAATTGAAAAATTACCACCTCCAATTAGTGTGAAACGAGTTTGAAGTTTTTTAGGCCATGCCAATTTTTATTGAAGGTTTATTAAAGATTTTTTAAAATTTTCCAAGCTTTTGTGTATGCTTTCAAAGAAAGACACCATTATTTATTTTAATAAAGCATGTTTGGAAGCTTTTGAAGAATTAAAAAGCCGGTTAATCTCAGCCCCAATAATCTTTTCACCTAATTGGAACTCACCATTTGAGTTGATGTGTGACTCAAACTATTTTGTTGTTGGATTTGTGATGGGTCAAAGAAGAAACAATGTATTTCATTTGATATACTATGCAAGCAGAACTTTGACAGAAGCCCGACTTAATTACACAGTAACTAAAAAAAGAACTCTTTGCTATAATTTTGGCTTTTGACAAGTTTCGTTCTTGTCTCATAGGTATAAAATTCATAGTATTTACTGACCATGCGGCTATTAAATACTTACTCACGAAGAAAGATGCTAAACCAAGGCTAATTCAATGGGTACTTTTACTCCAAGAATTTGACCTTGAGATCCAAGATAGAAAATGTGTTGAAAATCAAGTAGTTAATCATCTGTCGAGCTTGGAACAAAATGAGGTAACTCATTCACTTGTTCCAATTAATGAGATTTTTCCAAATGAGCATATCTTCAAGGTAAGTCGAATTCATGAAATACCTTGGTTTGCAGATTATGCGAATTATTTAGCATGTGGAATAATACCTCGAGAAATAACATACCAACAAAGGAAGAAATTATTTAATGATAGTCGGTATTATTTTTAAGAGGATTCATTTTTGTTTAAATAATGTGCAAATAGCATAATCAGGAAGTGTGTAGCTGGAAGTGAGAATAATGAGATCCTATACCACTGTCATTCATCTCCGAGTGGAGGATATTTTTGTGGTTCCTGTACTGTAGAGATTTAACAAATATTATTCTTTTGGCCTACAGTGTTCAAGGATGCGTATGCATATGTGAAAAATTGTGATAGATGCCAAAAAATCGAAAACATATCTGTAACAACTTGATTTAGGGCCTAGTCAGAATAGTGGTCTCGGGACCACAAACTCAGAGTCAAATAAATTATTTTATTATTATTTTGGAGTCATTGCATGTTTAATATAGTGCATGAAAAATTTGGTAGAGAAATTTTAACGTTTGTGAGCCCAATTACAAAAAAAGACTAAATCGCATAAAATACAAAAGTCCTAAATTGATATCTAAAGGTGTCAAATAGCTAAAGAAGAAAAATTGGGGGTATTTAAAGGGAAATTATACCTTATTATGATAGCATAGCCAACCATGAGAAAAGATGAGACAATTTTCAAAATTAGGTGGAATTGGGTGGCTTATTTGACTAACAAGGAAATAAAATAAAGAAAGATGATATCATCCCTTTTCCATCTTCTTTCTCAACTGGTTTTCAGCCATTTTTGGGGGTTTTTAACTTCAAGATTTTGCAGCAACTTATCATCCCCAAAAGTAAGTGATTTCAATGTCCTTTGTTGATGATTTTTGTATTTTTAAAACCCTTGAAGCATGAGCTTTCAAATGAGGGGTATATCTTGCAAATGGTTGAAGGTTTAGGGTTTTGTCATGAGAGCATTTAGGGTGTTTTCTGAAATTTTATGGAAGAAAATGAGTCTTAGTTGTGTAATAGACAACTTTTGTAAAAGGTGTTACCATGAAAACACCTAAAGGGACTATTTTGCACAAATTGTAAAATAGTTAATAAATGTGTGAAATAGAAAGAATTTGGAGTTGCCATAAGAGTAAAAAGATTTCAGCTAGGCTTAAATGCAAAGAAATTCGATAAAAATCAATTTTTGAGCATAAGGGTAAAATGGTCATTTTGCCAAAATTTAGGGGCAAAATGATCATTTTACCGAAGATGTGAATTTTTAATTGCTTAATTTTATTTAGTGATTAAATAAGTGCATTTTTATACTTTAGATTAAGAATTTCCAAATCTGAACCTAGACCGGGGGAAAGCCAAGCAAATCGACTAAACCGACTAGTCGTGTACTTTTTGTAATCTGAGGTAAGTTGTATGTAAATAATAAAACTATATTGTTACCATATGTGTTTGAATTATTATTAAATTGATATAGCATAAATTTCTTGATTGTGGAATTGAGAATGTATATCAAAATTGAGATGGTAAGATTCCCGTTGGAACCTTAGGAAGTAAATCGGATATTCATGCCATGATAGTTGGGTTACTTGCGTGAGCTAGTGTAAGACATGTCTGGGACATGCATCGGCCACATTATGAGAGCCAGGGTAAGACCATGTCCGGGACATGGCATCAGCATTAGGACGTGTGACAGCCTTAAAACGACCCTAGTCGGAATGTGGTTTCGGGACCACAAAACCGAGGCATAAAAAATAATTTAATATTCATTTTGATGCCTATGATATGTGTTAATTCGTGTGTGACATTTTTGATGTTTTGATTTAGGGTTATAAATGTGAATTTCACTAAAAAGGACCTAGTAGTAAACTTTGAAAGTAGGATAGGGAAATGTGTGATGACTAATTAAAGCATGCATGCAAAACAATGGTCTTGCATGTCAAATACCCCTCTTTTTATAAGTGGTGGCCGGCCATGACAAGGGAGGATGGGCAAAACATGTCATAGACATGTTTTGTTGGTGCAATATGGGAGGAAAAATTAAACTAAGGTGAGGAATAAAGAAATGAAAAAAAAAGAAAAAAAGAGAGAAGGTGTGTGATTCCCCCCCATTGCCGTGAGTTGAAGGAAAAAAAAGAAAAAAAAATTGTTCATCCTTTCTTTGAGCCAAAACTAGGAAGAAAATACAAAGAGAAAAGAAAAGCTTTATCCTTTGGTTCTTCTTGGCCGGTTTGAAAGGAGAAAAGTTGAAGATATTCGGCCATATTTGCATCTAAGTTAAGGTAAGTTTGATGTTGTGCCATGAGACTCAAGCATGTTTTAGTAGTTAGCTTGAGTTCTAACTAGCCCATGATTCAAATCTTCACTATGTCATGGACATAATGTTCGGCTAAGGTGGATTTGTGGATGTCATTTGCATGCTAAAAGTAAAGCTTGTAAAGATGCATGGTATGGTGTTGTATGGCATTCGGCCATGGTAGGAAGTAAAAGAAAACTATGGTCGTTGTTCATGTTATTTGAATGAGAAGTGCTAGTAAGGTGAAGTACAAATGTTAGTATTTGATTTACTAGTGTATATGTGCGTATTAGCCTAGTTTTGAACTTGAAACAAAATGGTGTTTAGTCGATACAAGCGACCATACTTGTAGAATGTATCAAGTGTTGAAATCGGCCTCAACATAAATGTGTATGTTCGCCACATGAGCAGTACATATGTTGATGTGTATATTCGGCCTTAGGTAGCCTATTGATGGCTTTAGCTTGACTTAGAAATTGGCTAAGGGGGAAATATTAGCTAGTATGTTGAATTCGATTCGTGATTTCGTATACATGTGACTCTAATGTCTAATGGAAATATGGGCTAAGTACCTTGAGCTTCTCTTTGATGTTTGAATGAATTGTATTGAATTGCTTGATGTAATTAAAATGTGCATGACCATTGTGTATTCGAGCTAAAGGGTGGCCATATGACCATTTAAACTCCTTGTCATATTCGCCATAAGCTAGCATAATGAGATTTTAATAAGTTAAATTTGTGTGAATTAGCTCAAGAGCTTAGAGGACCACCGTTGGATAAGGGGAAGGAAAAAGTGATCGAATAGCCGTCGAAATCGTTCGACAACATCCGAGGTAAGTCTTCGAGTAATGACCCTACTTGAATTATATTGAAATGATTTGTCATATTATGGCGAATAGCCGAATGTGCGTAGGGACTACGTTGTAAAGTCAATTGAAATCATGCTCTTTGTGTGTGGCTATTGAGCCGAAATTGGAAAGGTTTGATAAATGTTTTGTGGTTGAGCCTTAGTAACGAAAATGAAGTATGGATGTGTCGTGATTATTAATATATGTGTACATGAGCATTTGAATTATACTCGGGCTAAGTCCCGAAGGCATTTATGCTAATGATTATATCCGGGCTAAGACCCGAAGGCATTCGTGCGAGTTGTTATATCCGGGCTAAGACCCGAAGGCATTTGTGCAAGTTACCAAATCCGGGTTAAGACCCGAAGGCAATTGTGCTTGTGGTTATATCCGGCTAAATTCCGAAGAAACTCGGTTTGAAGGTGAGCATTTTGGTGCTGTAATGAATTCAATTAATACGCTCGAAAAACCCATACGATAAGGTATGTGTACATGTGCATCAGAAAAGTCGATTCGTTTGAAATAGTGTTCGTTCAATCGACTAACGAACTTTCGGCTCTTAGATAGGTTGATACCTTATGTGTGTATATGTTGATGAAGTGTGAAGTAAGTATGATCATGAGAATGTGTATTAATAAAGTGGTTCATTTAGCTATGTGAATGTAATACTTTAGTCAAAGCTGATTTCATTACTTGAGACTTACTAAGCGTTAAAATGCTTACCCCGTTGCTTTGGCTCTCTGTTTTATAGATTTTGCTCGTTAGCTATCGGATTCGGGATCATCGAAGTCGAAGTCATCCACACTATCAAAGCCCTTTGGTACTCTTTTAGTTGAACTTTGGATATGGCATGTATAGGACTACCCTTTGCTATTTTTCAAGTACGTTTTGTGATGTATGTGTGTACAGCCATGCGAAAATGGCTCGTAAAAGTGGAGTATGGCATTAGACCATTTGTGTTTATGTATATATGTATGGTTTCATGATGTGACTATGGACTGGAATGGAACTGTTGGGCAAATGATCAGCCATTGGAATGGCTAAATATGATTATATGTGGACCTATGTATGACAAAACTCTAGTTGGTCCATGGAAACCACGAAATAGGTAAAGTTTACCTTGAAAACAGATGCTAACAGCAGCAGTGGTGTGGATTTGAAAAATCACTAAAATTTTTTATGAATGGAATTAAATAGTGAATAAATTATTTAAATGAACCTTGATGAATCTACTTTCATATGGAAGAAACGAAACGGTCATATGAGTTATATGTTAAGAGATATTTAAGTTCTCGTGAAACAGGGCCAGAACGGTTTCTGGATTCCCTGTTCCGACTTTGGAAATTCATTTTAAATTAAACAGAGATAATTAGGAGTAATTCCATATATGTATAGATTCCTCTTTGAGTGTAGTTTCTATAGAAATAAACGGCATCAGTATTGAAGCCCTGTACAGAGAGATATTCAAGTTGGAACGCGTGAAGGTCAGTGTAGTCGACCCCTGTAACATGGGAGACTTTAACTAATAAACTGTACTAATTGGCCCAACCAAAAATTCTAGAAAAAATTTTGTAGATGGAAATTTGAGTCTAATTTCAGGGAAAAATTACGAAACTGATTTTCGAGCTTTGAAACTCAAGATATGATTTTTAAGGCGATAGTGACGCAGTAACCAGCTTGTCTGGAAAATTTTAAATGGACTGTGAAAATGATTAAGTCAAGTTGTGTGCACCTTGTGTTCGACTCCGGTAACGGACTCGGGTACGGGGTGTTACAATTTTATTGGTATCAGAGCTACGGTTTAGTCGATTCTAGGACTACCGTAATGCGTTTGGGTCTAGCTATACATGCCATTTTATGTGATTATTTGATAGTGTGGTGATTTCTGACGTTTGAAATTGTGTTTATTTATAGTAATGGATCCCGATCCCAACCGAGCGATAGCTGATGATGTGGAGAGTGTGGCGCCTGCTCCCGCACAAGGGACAGCGCCGGCGGACTCTCAACCTATTGCTAGCAATCCGAATGATGAGGTTAGGCAAGCCTTTTATAGCGTGATGAATGATTGGTTCAAACAATACATTCGAACTAATACGGCTGTTCCACAACCTCCATTCCCAACAAACACAACCCCCGCACCTACAATGCCTCCGGTAACTAACCAAATAAGGTCGAATAAGCCCCAGTTGATGAATCCGAAAACATGGGGCTCTGAATTTAAAGCTACGGATAGCGACGATGCCGAGCAAGCTGAATTTTGGTTGGACAACACTATCCGGAATACTCGATGAGCTATCTTGTACACCGATGAATGCCTAAAGTGTGCTATCTCCTTGCTACGCGATTACGCCTACTATTGGTGGAGTACTCGACTTCATTGCCCCGAGAGCAAGTAACTTGGGAGTTTTTCCAAAGCGAGTTTGGAAAAAGTATATCGATTAGAGATTTGTTGATCAAAAAGGAAGGAATTTCTTGAGCTTAAGCAAGGTTCTATGTCGATTCATCGATTACGAGCGAAAATTTGTTAGACTTAGTAGATACGCTCGGGAATGTGTTTCGTCCGAGGGTCATGTGTATGGCGCTTCGAGGATGGGCTGAATGAAGACATAAAAATGTTCGTTGGCATTCTTGAAATATGAGAGTTCGTAGTACTTGTCGAGCGAGCTTGTAAAGCCGAAGAGCTTAGAAAAGAAAAACAAAAAGTTGATGTAGGAACTGGAGAGTTTCGTAAAAGATCCTCGGGAAAGTCTCTTCAACATGCATCGAAGAAATTTAGAGATGATGTGGGCGGTCTAGAGGCACCGGGCCTTTTAGGCGAGATCGTGATCGACCCCACAATGGGTACACGAGGCACTTGATGCCGATTTTGGGAATGAACGTCGAGACGAGCAGTGTCGACATTGTGGCAAATGGCATTCTAGAAGCTGTAGGTTCCGTGGATCGCTCTGTTACAAGTGCGGATCGGTCGACCACTTTATTAAAGATTGCCCGAGGTTGCTGAGCGAATATAAATCGAGTGGGAAACCGGGTGCTACCACCGCCGAGGTAGACCATCTGGAAATACGGCAATGCTAGTGGTGGTCGAGAGGATCTAGAGATGCTACGACCAGATCCGAGGCTCGCGCTCTGCTAGGGCTTATGCAATCCGCGCGCGCGAGGATGCTTCCTCGCCGGATGTTATTACTGGTACTTTCACTCTCTTTGATACTAATGTGATTGCTTTGATTGACCTGGTTCTACTCATTCTTATATATGCGAAACGTTAGCATCCGGTAAGACTTTACCTATTGAGTCTCTCGAGTTCGTAATTCGGTGTCAAATCCTTGGGTTGTTACGTGCTTGTCGACAAAGTGTGTAAGAAATGCCCCTAGTAATTCGAGGTTCTGTTTTCTGGCGAGACTTGATCTTTGTTGCCGTTGACTAATTTGATGTTATCCTCGGTTTAGATTGGTTGACCGTGCACGACGCGGTTGTGAATTGCAAAAGCAAGACTATTGATTTGAGGTGCGCATATAACGAGATGATCCGAGTTGAGTCTACGGACTTAAAGGGTTGCCATTGTAATATCATCAATGTTGGCCCGAAATATGTAAGAAAGGGTGTGAAGCATACCTTGCGTATGTACTTGATGATAAGGAGTTAGAAATAAAACCGAATCAGTGTCGGTGGTTTGTGAATACCGGATGTTTTTCCCGAAGAATTATCGGGTTTGCCACTGTTCGGAGATAGAGTTTGGTATTGAGCTTGTACCGGGGACTACGCCAATTTCGATAGCTCCGTATCGTATGGCACCAACCGAGTTAAAGGAGTTGAAAGCTCGATTGCAAGAATTGACGGATAGAGGTTTCGCTCGACCAAGTTTCTCACCTTAGGGTGCACCGGTATTGTTTGTGAAAAGAAGGGCGGAACCATAAGGTTGTGTATTGACTATCGTCAGCTGAATAAAGTGACGATAAAGAATAAATATCTGTTACCGCGTATTGATGATTTGTTTGATCAACTAAAGGGAGCCTCAGTGTTTTCAAAGATAGATTTGATATCGGGCTATTATCGATTCTTAATTCGAGATTCGGACATACCCAAAACCGCCTTGAACAAGATATGGTCACTCTGAGCTCTTAGTGATGCCGTTTGGGCTCACTAATGCCCTACGGTATTTATGGATTTGATGAATCGGATCTTGGACCATATTTGGATCGGTTCGTAGTTGTATTCATTGATGACATCTTGGTCTATTCAAGAGATGAGACCGAACATCTTGAACACACGAGATTAGTGTTGCAAATTTTACGGGAGAAGCGGTTGTATGCTAAGTTCAGCAAGTGTGAGTTCGGTTAGAGAGGTTAGCTTCTTGGGTCATATGGTATCGCATCGGTATTCGAGTCGACAGAGCAAAATTTCAGCCATACTTAGCTGGAAGCCTCAGGAAATATTCTTGAGGTTCGGAGCTTTTTGGGACTTACTAGGTTACTACCGACGGTTTGTAAAAGGATTCTCGATGATAGCCACACCCATGACGAAGCTACTTCAAAAGATGTTAAGTTCGAATGGACGGAAAAATGTCGAAAAGTTTTGATCAACTAAAACTTATTTGTGGAAGCTCAATTTTAGTGCGGCCGAATCGGGCAAGGAGTTTGTCATCTATAGCGACGCCTCCCTACTTGGGTTAGGTTGCGTATTGATGCAAGAGGGTCGAGTTGTGGCCTATGCGTCGAGACAATTAAAGCCACATGAGAAGAATTATCCGACCCATGATCTCGAATTAGCTGCCATCGTATTCGCCTTGAAAATATGGCGACATTACTTATTTGGTGAGAAGTGCCACGTATTTTCGGATCACAAAAGTCTCAAATATTTGATGACTCAAAGAGACTTGAATCTACGACAAAGGCGTTGGCTTGAGTTGTTGAAAGATTATGAGCTGGTCATTGATTATCACCCGGGAAAGGCTAATGTGGTTGCGGACGCCTTAAACCGGAAATCACTGTTCACTTTGCGAGCGATGAATGTACACTTGTTTGTTCTACCCGACAATGTGTTAGTAGCCGAATTAAAAGCCAAACCATTATTGATTCATCAAATTCGTGAAGCTCAGAAAGTTGACGATGAGTTGGTTGCAAAACGGGCTGAGTGTGTTCCGAACAAGGAATCGGAGTTTCAAATTGATGATGACGATTGTTTGAGGTTCAGAAGTCGTCTGTGTGTTTCGATGATTCTGAACGAAGCCCACTGTAGCCGAATGTCAATTCACCTGGGGAGTACGAAGATGTACAACGATTTGAAATGTCGGTTTTGGTGGCATGGTATGAAACGAGACATCTCCGACTTGGTTTCGAGATGTTTAATATGTCAACAAGTGAAAGCGGAACATCAAGTGCCTTCAGGGTTACTTCAGCCGATCACGATACCCGAATGGAAATGGGATTGAGTGACAATGGATTTTGTATCTGGGTTGCCAGTGTCGGCAAGTAAGAAAGATGCAATTTGGGTCGTCGTTGATAGATTGACTAAGTCGGCTCACTTTATCCCCGTGCGCACGGATTTTTCATTGGATAAACTAGCTGAATTGTAAGCGTTTCTCAGTTGTGAGATTACACGGGGTACCGATTTACATTGTGTCGAGATAGAGATCCGAGATTCACCTCGCGATTTTGGAAGAAATTGCAAGAAGCTTTAGGTACCAAGTTGCATTTCAGTACCACCTTTCACCCCCAAACCGATGGTCAATCCGAGCGGATAATTCAGATACTTGAGGATATGTTGAGATGTTGCATCCTCGAGTTCAGTGGTTCATGGAACGGTATTTACCCTTGATTGAATTCGCACAACAATAGTTTTCAATCAATTATTAAGATGGCGCCTTACGAGGCCTTGTACGGGCGTAAATGCCGTACACCATTGTTTTGGACTGAGCTCGGTGAAAGTAAAATTTTCGGAGTGGATTTGATTAAAGATGCTGAGCAGAGAGTAAAAGTAATCCGTGAAAATCTAAAGATAGCCTCCGATAGTCAGAAGTCATACGCGGATCTGAAACGAAAAGACATTGAGTATCAGGTGGGAGATAAAGTGTTTCTTAAAGTTTCGCCTTGGAAAAAGATACTCAGATTTGGGCGCAAGGGCAAATTGAGTCCGAGGTTCATCGGGCCATATGAGGTATCCGAACGAGTCGGTCCAGTAGTATATCGTTTGATTTTGCCCCCTGAACTCGAAAAGATTCACGACGTCTTTCATGTTTCGATGCTTCGACGCTATAGATCTAATCCATCGCACATAATTAGTCCATCAGAGGTTGAAATTCAAGCCGATATGAGTTATGAAGAAGAACCGATTCGTATCCTAGCTCGTGAAGTGAAGGAGTTGCGAAACAAAAGGGTTTCGCTAGTGAAAGTGTTATGGCTCAAACACGGGATAGAAGAAGCTACCTGGGAACCTGAGAACTCTATGAAAGAGCAATACCCAAACCTATTTACCGGTAAGATTTTTGGGGACGAAAATTTCTTAAGTGGGGGAGAGTTGTGACAGCCTTAAAACGACCCTAGTCGGAATGTGGTTTCGGGACCACAAAACCGAGGCATAAAAATAATTTAATATTTATTTTGATGCCTATGATATGTGTTAATTCGTGTGTGACATTTTTGATGTTTTGATTTAGGGTTATAAATGTGAATTTCACTAAAAAGGACCTAGTAGTAAACTTTGAAAGTAGTATAGGGAAATGTGTGATGACTAATTAAAGCATGCATGCAAAAAAATGGTCTTGCATGTCAAATACCCCTCTTTTTATAAGTGGTGGCCGGGCATGACAAGGGAGGATGGGCAAAACATGTCATAGACATGTTTTGTTGGTGCAATATGGGAGGAAAAATTAAACTAAGGTGAGGAATAAAGAAATGAAAAAAAAAAAGAGAGAAGGTGTGTGATTCCCCCCCCCCATTGCCATGAGTTGAAGGAAAAGAAAGAAAAAAAAATTGTTCATCCTTTCTTTGAGCCAAAACTAGGAAGAAAATACAAAGAGAAAAGAAAAGTTCATCCTTTGGTTCTTCTTGGCCGGTTTGAAAGGAGAAAAGTTGAAGATATTCGACCATATTTGCATCTAAGTTAAGGTAAGTTTGATGTTGTGCCATGAGATTCAAGCATGTTTTAGTAGTTAGCTTGAGTTCTAACTAGCCCATGATTCAAATCTTCACTATGTCATGGAGATAATGTTCGGCTAAGGTGGATTTGTGGATGTCATTTGCATGCTAAAAGTAAAGCTTGTAAAGATGCATGGTATGGTGTTGTATGGCATTCGGCCATGGTAGGAAGTAAAAGAAAACTATGGTCGTTGTTCATGTTATTTGAATGAGAAGTGCTAGTAAGGTGAAGTACAAATGTTAGTGTTTGATTTACTAGTGTATATGTGCGTATTAGCCTAGTTTTGAACTTGAAACAAAATGGTGTTTAGTCGATACAAGCGACCATACTTGTAGAATGTATCAAGTGTTGAAATCGGCCTCAACATAAATGTGTATGTTCGGCCACATGAACGAGTACATATGTTGATGTGTATATTCGGCCTTAGGTAGCCTATTGATGGCTTTAGCTTGACTTAGAAATTCGGCTAAGGGGGAAATATTAGCTAGTATGTTGAATTCGATTCGTGATTTCGTACACATGTGACTCTAATGTCTAATGGAAATATGGGCTAAGTACCTTGAGCTTCTCTTTGATGTTTGAATGGATTGTATTGAATTGCTTGATGTAATTAAAAATGTGCATGACCATTGTGTATTCGAGCTAAAGGGTGGCCATATGACCATTTAAACTCCTTGTCACATTCGGCCATAAGCTAGCATATTGAGATTTTAATAAGTTAAATTTGTGTGAATTAGCTCAAGAGCTTAGAGGACCACCGTTGGATAAGGGGAAGGAAAAAGTGATCGAATAGCCGTCGAAATCGTTCGACAACATCCGAGGTAAGTCTTCGAGTAATGACCCTACTTGAATTATATTGAAATGATTTGTCATATTATGGCGAATAGCCGAATGTGCGTAGGGACTACGTTGTAAAGTCAATTGAAATCATGCTCTTTGTGTGTGGCTATTGAGCCGAAATTGGAAAGGTTTGATATATGTTTTGTGGTTGAGCCTTAGTAACGAAAATGAAATATGGATGTGTCGTGATTATTGATATATGTGTACATGAGCATTTGAATTATACCCGGGCTAAGTCCCGAAGGCATTTATGCTAATGATTATATCCGGGCTAAGACCCGAAGGCATTCGTGCGAGTTGTTATATCCGGGCTAAGACCCGAAGGCATTCGTGCGAGTTGTTATATCCGGGCTAAGACCCGAAGGCATTTGTGCAAGTTACCAAATCCGGGTTAAGACCCGAAGGCAATTGTGCTTGTGGTTATATCCGGCTAAATTTCGAAGAAACTCGGTTTGAAGGTGAGCATTTTGGTGCTGTAATGAATTCAATTAATACGCTCGAAAAACCCATACGATAAGGTATGTGTACATGTGCATCGGAAAAGTTGATTCGTTTGAAATAGTGTTCGTTCAATCGACTAACGAACTTTCGGCTCTTAGATAGGTTGATACCTTATGTGTGTATATGTTGATGAAGTGTGAAGTAAGTATGATCATGAGAATGTGTATTAATAAAGTGGTTCATTTAGCTATGTGAATGTAATACTTTAGTCAAAGCTGATTTCATTACTTGAGACTTACTAAGCGTTAAAATGCTTACCCGTTGCTTTGGCTCTCTTTTATAGATTTTGCTCGTTAGCTATCGGATTCGGGATCATCGAAGTCGAAGTCATCCACACTATCAAAGCCCTTTGGTACTCTTTTAGTTGAACTTTGGATATGGCATGTATAGGACTACCCTTTGCTGTTTTTCAAGTACGTTTTGTGATGTATGTGTGTACAGCCATGCGAAAATGGCTCGTAAAAGTGGAGTATGGCATTAGACCATTTGTGTTTATGTATATATGTATGGTTTCATGATGTGACTATGGACTGGAATGGAAGTGTTGGGCAAATGATCAGCCATTGGAATGGCTAAATATGATTATATGTGGACCTATGTATGACAAAACTCTAGTTGGTCCATGGAAACCACGAAATAGGTAAAGTTTACCTTGAAAACAGATGCTGACAGCAGCAGTGGTGTGGATTTGAAAAATCACTAAAATTTGTAGGAATGGAATTAAATAGTGAATAAATTATTTAAATGAACCTTGATGAATCTAATTTCATATGGAAGAAACGAAACGGTCATATGAGTTATATGTTAAGAGATATTTAAGTTCTCGTGAAACAGGGCCAGAACGGTTTCTGGATTCCCTGTTCCGACTTTGGAAATTCATTTTAAATTAACCAGAGATAATTAGGAGTCATTCCATATATGTATAGATTTCTCTTTGAGTTTAGTTTCCATAGAAACAAACGGCATCAGTATTGAAGCCCTGTACAGAGAGATATTCAAGTTGTAACGCGCGAAGGTCAGTGTAGTCGACCCCTGTAACATGGGAGACTTTAACTAATAAACTGTACGAATTGGCCCGACCAAAAATTCTAGAAAAAATTTTGTAGATGGAAATATGAGTCTAATTTCATGGAAAAATTACGAAACTGATTTTCGAGCTTTGAAACTCAATATATGATTTTTAAGGCGACAGTGATGCAGTAACCTGCTTGTCTGGAAAATTTTAAATGGACTGTGAAAATGATTAAGTCAAGTTGTGTGCACCTTGTGTTCGACTCCGGTAACGGACTCGGGTACGGGGTGTTACAAGACGAGTGCTACTGTAAGACATGTTTGGGACATGCATCGGCCTCGAGACGCAAGCCAGTGTAAGACATGTCTAGGACATGCATCGGCTACGAGATGATAGTCAGTGTAAGATCATGTTTGGGATATGGCATCGACTTGAGATGTGAGCCAGTGTAAGACCGTGTCTGGAACATGGCATCAGCACCTTACCCATGTTTGAGGTTTAATGAATATCTAGTAGGATTCTGAATGGTTCAACGGTGAAAGTTATATTCCTAAGCTAATGAGGAAAGTATAACCATATTGTGAATGGCACAGGTACCTAATTGGTATGTATGATATATGAGCTCATTGTATAGTAGGTGACTTGTATGGATGGTAATGAGTAAGTTATGTCTATGCCTACCTTGGTATTATGAGCATGTTGATTATTGATATATTTTTGTTGTATTTTTGCTTATATGCAACTTTCTAAGCTTTTATGCTTACTCCATTTTCTTTCTATTTCCTTACAGTATCGCCTAACTAACTCAAGGATCACAGAAATCAGATATATCGATCACACTATCAACTGAAGTATTCAATATAGTTGGATTTATATTTTTGAATATGCCATGTATAAGAATTGGCCAAATGTGTCTTTGAGAATTGGCCAAACGTGTTGGCTTGGGCTGGAAACCCTTCATTTTGTATTAAGCATTGAATGATGGCTAACATCTATTTTGTGTTTATAAAATATACGTTTTCATGGTTGAATGAATGTCTAATGTGGCTGATTTGGTCATATGAATTGTGCTTGTTTTAGCATTGGTTGGTATTTGTACGAACAAGGTATGTAAGGGTGGCAATGAGGCTTGGTAAATAGCCTTATATTGTCCACACGGGTAGACATATGAGCGTATGTCTTGCCGTGTGTGACACACGGTCAACCCCATGGGCGTGTAGTCTGGCTGTGTGTCCCCTGCACGTAAAATTTCATGTCAGTATGCATGGTAATAAATACACGGGCAGAGACACGACCGTGTGTCTCAGCCGTGTGAAGGACACGGCCTAGCACAAGGGCATGTGCCTTGGCCGTGTGACATCTTGAGCATGCTGATGCCAGAAACAGAATGTCCATGTTTTTGCACATGGGTTAGGACACGGGCGTGTCGTGGCCGTGTGAGGTGCACGGGTCATTGACACGGGCGTGTGACTAGCCATTTGAAAACCCCTGTAGGTGTAAATTAAAAAATAATCCTACATGGGTGTAGGACACGGACGTGTCCCAGAGCGCTTAGGCCGTGTCAGCCACACGAGCCATTAGCACGACCATGTTGAAATGGTCACACGGGCGTGTTACCCTTCCACACGGACGTGTGCCCTGTTTTAAAGGAATTTTTTTTAGGTTGGTTTAAGGACCCGAAATGGTTCTAAATAGTTATCAATGATCGATTTGGGACTCGTAGGCCCATAATAAGAAGATTAAAGTAGAAATTGAAATGTTTTAATTTGGACCGAGTTTCGGTAATTTGAGATTGGTGGTATGCATGAGATCAAGTTAGGTAATGCCTTGTACTCCACCCTGGTGTGGGTTACAGGTTTAGTGTGTTACATTTATTGGTATCAGAGCTATGGTTTAGTTGGTTCTAGGACTAACCTAGTGAGAGTACGAGTCTAGCTATACATGCCATAACTGTATATTGATAGTGTGATGATTTCTGATGATTATAAATTATGTTTTTATATAGTAAATGGATTCTGATAAAGCCATGGCGGATAACGTGGAAAATAACGCGCTGGCTCCCACTGAAGGGACCGCGCCAGTAAAGAGTGAGCCCGTAACTATAGGCCAAGGTGGAGTGGCTAGAGAAGCCCAACTCCGTACGATGGACGCTTGGTACACTGAGTTTGTTTGTGTGAAACCAAACACTCCACCTCCCCCACCTCCTCTGATTCCTCAGTATGCCCCTGTAGCTCCGCAAGGTGCAGACATGTTTAGAAGAAAGAAGCCTCCGGTAGATAAGATCTGGAAACAAGGGGCCGAGGAATTCCAGGCTAGCATAGATGATGACCCAGAGAGAGAAGAGTTTTAGTTAGAAAATTCCATTAGGGTATTTGATGAACTATCATGCACACCTGAAGAGTGCGTGAAATGCGCAGTGTTACTCTTGTGGGACTCGACTTATCGGTGGTGGAACACTCTCGTGTCCGTCGTATCGAGAGAGAGGATCACTTGGGAATTCTTCTAGGAGGAATTCCGGAAAAATTATATTAGCCAAAGATTCATAGACCAAAATAGGAAGAAATTCCTAGAGCTAAAATAAGGCTGAATGTCACTAACAGAATATGAGCATGAATTTGTGAGGCTCAATAAGTACGCGCGAGAGTGCGTGTCCATAGAAGCCACCATGTGTAAGAGGTTTGAGGATGGCCTCAATGAAGATATCCAAGTATTTTTTGGAATTTTAGATATAAGAGAATTTGTAGTGCTCGTTGAAAGAGTATGCAAGGCAGATGAGCTGGTAAAAAAAAAGGAGGAAAGCGGCTTTTGAGTCCCAGGATTCAAAGAAGAGACAGATGGGAAAATCACATCCATCCTCATCAAAAAGATTGAGAGAGTTCACTACTCGATCGAATGCTACGGTGGGGTATTCGAATAGGAACAAGAACAGGCAGAACACAACTTCTAGAGCCCAGACCACTTCAATCGCAAGCATTAGTAGCACTCGGCCAAATAGGCCAGAATGTTCACAATGTGGTAGGCATCATTTTGGTGAGTGCTGAGGGAATGAAAGAGGCTGTTTCTGTGACAGCCTTAAAACGACCCTAGTCGAAATGTGGTTTCGGGACCACAAAACCAAGGCATAAAAATAATTTAATATTTATTTTATTGCCTATAATGTGTGTTAACTCATGTGTGATATTTTTTATGCTTTGATTTAGAATTATAGATGTGAATTTCACTAGAAAGGACCTAGTATTAAACTTTGAAAGTATGAGGGGAAATGTGTGATGACTAATTAAAGGATGCATGCAAAACAATGGACTTGCATGTCAAATTTCCCCATAGCTAGTGGCCGGCCATGACAAGGATTTATGGGCAAAAATCATGTCATGAAACATGTTTGGTAAATGGGTTATGATGGAAAGAATAAAATAAGGGTATGGAATAAACAATTAATGTTAGTAGATGAGAAACAAAAAAAAAAAAAGTGTCCATCTTCCTCCATAGCTTGGCGAATGTCCTAAAGGAAGAAAGAAAAAATTTTGTTCATCTCTTTTCACTCTCTTGTTGGCCGAAAATACTAAGGTTAAGGAAGGAGTTTTGCTTCATACTTGGTTTGGAAGAGGATTAGGAAGAGGTTGGCTAAACTTGCATCAAGATTAAGGTATGTTTGAGGTTCATGCATGTTTTTAGTTGCTAGCTTAATGTTCTTGTTAGCCCATGGTTCAAATCCTTGTTATGTCATGGGAATGAAATTCGGCCAAAGTGAATGTGGTGTTAATGCCATTGCATGTTAAATAACAAGCTTGAAAGTGATACATGTGATGGAGGATTGAAGATTCTTAGATTTTCTTTTAGCATTTTTTTGAATGAGATACTAAGTTCTTTGTTTCACCATGACCAAATTGAAATGGTGTGGTGTTGTGGTATTCGCCATGATATATCCATAAGTATAATTCATGCATGTTGCATGGTAAGTAAGATTTAAGCTTTGGAAATGTGTATATATTTGGATATAAGCCACTTGAGAATTGGCCCTTGCACCTACATGAATATATGTTTGCACATGATGGATTGGTATGACATATATACTAATTCAAAGTGTATATTTGCTTGTGATGATGTGTTGATTATGAAGTAAATAAGAGATGTGCAATGAATTACGATATGTAATGTGTTAGTAGTAAAATGTATGCTGTTTTTTTTTGTGTGGTATTAAGTGTATATTCGGCCACATGAGGGGTAATTAGTGTGCATGCATTCGGTTTGAGGCAAGCATATTGATGCCTATTCTTGGCTTAGAAAATTCGCTAAGAGGAATATTAACTAATGTGTTGAGTTCGATTTATGATTTCGTACATATACAACTTTGATGCCTAATGTATATAAGGGCCAAGTACTTTGAACTTCACGTTGATGTTTGAATGTATTGAATTGCTTGTTGTGATGTAAAATGTGCATGACCATTGCGTATTTGAGCTAAAGGATGGCCATATGACCATTTACACTCCTTGTCATATTCGGCCATAAGCTATCATGATGAGATTTTAATAAGTTAAATTTGTGTAAATTAGCTCAAGAGCAAAGGGGAGCTAAATCCGATAAAGGGAAGGAAAAAGTAGTTGAATAGCCGTCGAAATCGCTCGACAACATCCAAGGTAAGTCTTGAGTGATGACCCTACTTGAATTATATCAAAATTATGCTCCTTGTTTGTGTGGCCATTGAGCGAAATAGTAAAGGTTGATAGATATTTTGTGTTAGAGCTTTAGTAACGAAAATGAACTATGGACGTGTCTTGAATATTGATATATATGTAAGTGAACATTGGAAATATATCGGGCTAAGACCGAAGGCATTCGTATGAGTTGATATATCCGGGCTAAGACCGAAGGCATTCGTGCGAGTTGATATATCCGGGCTAAGACCCGAAGGCCTTTGTGCAAGTCACCAAATCCGGGTTATGACCCGAAGGCAATCGTGCGAGTCGCTATATCCGGTTAAATCCCGAAAGTATGTGATTCGGAAGTGAGCAATCTTGCTGTGAAAATTTCAGCTTATACACTTGTGAAAATTCCAGCAATGAGGTATGTTTGTATGTGCTTGTACTAATTGAATTCTTACAAGTAAGTATCGCTAAGTTGATAAACGAGCTACCGGCCTTGGGCTAAGTTGTTCTTTTGTGTATGAACATAAGGGTCGGTGATGTGAAATAAGTATGAGTATGGGAATGTGAATTAGTAAAGTGGTTTAATTAGCCATGTGAATAAAATACCTTAGTCAAAGCTGATTTCATTGCTTGAGACTTACTAAGCATTAAAATGCTTACCCCGTTGCTTTGGCTCTCTGTTTTATAGGTTTCGCTCGTTAGCTGTCGGATTCGGGATCAAAGAAGTCGAAGTCATCCACACTATCGAAGCCCCATTTTGGTACAAATTTTGGTTGAACTTTGAAATGGCATGTATAGGACCATCCTTTGTTGAAGGTCATGTACCTTCCGGTTTGTGTAAACTTGGATAGCCATGCGAAAATGGCTTATATACGTTTTTAGCATAGAACTATAATCGTTTGTATGTTGACCCTTATGAGGTATGGAATTATTTTGAAACGATTAGCCATTGGAATGGTTAATCATGATCACGCTTTGTGCTATGTATGTAAAAAAAGGGCCAATTGAATCATGGAAAGTATGAAATAGGTAAAGCCTACTAAAGGCAGATGCTGACAGCAGCAGTGACGTGGATGTGAAAAATCACTAAAATAGTAGGAATGGTATTAAATAGCAAATAAATTATGTAAGTGTACCTTGATGAATCTACTTTCATATGGAAGAAACGAAATGGTCATATGAGTTATAAGTTAACAGATTTTAAAGTTCTTGTGAAATAGGGCCAGAACGGTTTCTGGATCCCTGTTCCAACTTTGGAAAATCATTGTAAATTAACCAGAGATAATTAGGAGTCATTCCATATATGTGTAGATTCCTCTCTGAGTCTAGTTTCTATAGAAACAAACGGCATTAGTATTGAAGCCCTGTACAGGGAGATATCCAATTCGTAACGCACAAAGGTCAGTGTAGTCGATCCCTACAACAGGCGAGACTTTAACTAATAAACTGTACTAATTGGCTCGACCAAAATTCTAGAAAAAATATGTAGATGGACATATGAGTCTAGTTTCAGGAAAAATTTACGGAACTGATTTTCGAGTTGTAAAACTCAAGTTATGAATTTTGGAGCGACTAGTACTCAGATTGGCAGCTTGTCTGAAAATTGTCAATAAGTGGGTTGAAGTTCAGTTAACACCTCGCGTTCGACTCGTGACGGTCTCGGGTTCGAGGTGTTACAATTTTATTGGTATCAGAGCTACGGTTTAGTCGATTCTAGGACTACCGTAATGCGTTTGGGGTCTAGCTATACATGCCATTTTATGTGATTATATGATAGTGTGGTGATTTCGACGTTTGAACTTGTGTTTATTTATAGTAATGGATCCGATCCCAACCGAAGCGATAGCTGATGATGTGGAGAGTGTGGCGCCTGCTCCCACAAGGGACAGCGCCGGCGGACTCTCAACCTGTTGCTAGCAATCCGAATGACGAGGCTAGACAAGCCTTTTATAGCGTGATGAATGATTGGTTCAACCAATACATTCGAACTAATACTGCTGTTCCACAACCTCCATTCCCAACAAACACAGACCCAAGACCTACAATGCCTCCAGTAATTGACCAAATAAGGTCGAATAAGCCCCAGTTGATAGAATCCGAAAACATGGGGCTACTGAATTTAAAGCTACGGATAGTGATGATGCCGAGCAAGCGAATTTTGGTTGGACAACACGATCCCGTACTCGATGAGCTATCTTGTACACCGATGAATGCCTAAAGTGTACCATCTCCTTGCTACGTGATTACGCCTACTATTGGTGGAGTACTCGACTTCTGTTGTGCCCGCGAACAAGTAACTTGGGAGTTCTTCCAAACCGAGTTTGGAAAAAGTATATCGATCGAGATTTATGGACCAAAAGCGAAAGGAATTTCTCGAACTTAAACAAGGTTCCATGTCGGTTCATCGACTATGAGCGAAAATTCGTGAGGCTTAGCCGATGCAGCGAGAATGCATTTCTTGTAAGCTGTGATGTGTAAACGCTTGAAGATGGATGAATGATGAGATAAAGCTGTATGTTGGCATTTTGGAAATCAGAGTTTGTGACTCTCGTCGAGCGAGCGATGCAAAGCCGAGGAGTTTAGTATGGAGAAAAGGAAAGCGGAGCGGGAGCAAGGGAGTTTAAGTAAGAGGTACTCGGGAAGCCCTTCCAGATCATCAAAGAAACTTAGAGATGGCTTAGGCCGATCTAGAGACACTTCGGGCTTTTCTAGGCGAGATCGCGATCGACCCCTGTGACCCACGAATCACTTGATCGCCGATGAGTGGGAATGATCGACGAGAGAGGACGGAGTGCGATGATTGTGGCAAATGGCATTTTGGAAGTGTAGATTCCGTGACCGCTCTGTTACAAGTGTGGATCAGTTGACCACTTCATTAAAGATTGCGAGGTTGTTTGAGCAGAATGTAGATCGGAGTGGGAAACCGGTACTACCACCGCTCGAGGTAGACCATCCGGAAATACGGGCAAGGCTAGTGGTGGTCGAGAGGATCTAGAGATCTTGCGACCAGATCCGAGGCTCGCGCTCCAGCTAGGACTTATGCTATCTGGCGCGCGCGAGGATGCCTCCTCGCCGGATGTTATTCTGGTACTTTCACTCTCTTTGATACTAATGTGATTGCTTTGATTGACCCCGGTTCTACTCATTCTTATATATGCGAAACCTTAGCATCCAATAAGACTTTGCCTATTGAGTCTCTTGAGTTCGTAATTCGGTGTCAAATCCTTTGGGTCGTTATGTCTGGTCGACAAAGTGTGTAAGAAATGCCCCTAGTAATTGAGGTACTGTTTTCGGCGGACTTGATGCTTTGCCGTTCGATGAATTTGATGTTATTCTTGGGTTGGATTGGTTGACCGTGCATGATGCGGTTGTGAATTGCAAAAGCAAGACTATTGATTTGAGATCATAAACAACGAGATGATCCGAGTTGAGTCTCTGAACTTGAAGGGTTGCGGTTGTAATATCATCAATGTTGGCCCGAAATATGTAAGAAAAGGGTGTGAAGCATACCTTGCGTATGTACTTGATGATAAGGAGTTAGGAATAGAACCCAAATCTGCTTGGGTGGTTTGTGAATACCGGACGTTTTCCCAAGAATTGCGGGTTTGCCACTGTTCGGAGATAGAGTTTGGCATTGAGCTTGTACAGGACCACACCGATTTCGATAGCTCCATATCGTATGGCACCAACGGAATTAAAGGAGTTGAAAGCTCGATTGCAAGAGTTGATGGATAGAGGTTTTGCTCGCTTGAGTTTTTCACCTTAGGGTGCACCGGTGTTGTTTGTGAAAAGAAGGGCGGAACCATGAGGTTGTGCATCGACTATCGTCGACAATAAAGTGACAATAAAGAACAAGTATCCGTTACCACGTATCGATGATTTGTTCGATCAACTGAAGGAGCCTCGGTGTTCTCAAAAATAGATTTGAGATCGGGCTATTATCGATTCTTGAATCCGAGATTCGGACATACCCAAAACCGCCTTGAGCGAGATATGGTCACTCTGAGTTCTTAGTGATGCCGTTTGGGCTCACTAATGCCCTGCGGTATTTATGGATTTGATGAATCGGATCTTGGATCATATTTGGATCGGTTCGTAGTTGTGTTCATCGGCGACATCTTGGTCTATTCAAGAGATGAGACCGAACATGCGAGCACACGAGATTAGTGTTGCAAATTTTACGGGATAGCGGTTATATGCTAAGTTTAGCAAGTGTGAGTTACGGTTAGAGAGGTTAGCTTCTTGGGTCACGTGGTATCTCGCATCGGGTATTCGAGTCGACCAAGCAAAATTTCAGCCATACTTAGCGGAAACCTCCAAGAAATATTCTTGAGGTTTGAGACTTTTGGGACTTGCGGTTACTACCGACGGTTTGTAAAAGGATTCTCGATGATAGCCACACCCATGACGTAAACCGCTTGAGAAAGATGTCAAGTTTGAATGGACGGAAAAGTGTCGGAAAAGTTTTGACCAATTGAAAACTCATTTGTGGAAGCTCGATACTAATGCGCCCGAATCGGCAAAGAGTTTGTCATCTATAGTGACGCCTCCCTACTTGGGTTAGGTTGCGTATTGATGCAAGAAGGTCGAGTTGTGGCCTATCGTCGAGACAATTAAAGCCACATGAGAAAAATTATCCGACCCATGATCTCGAATTGGCTGCCATCGTATTCGCCTTAAAGATATGGCGACATTACTTATTTGGTGAGAAGTGCCATGTGTATTCGGATCACAAAAGTCTCAAATATTTGATGACTCAAAGAGACTTAAATCTGCGACAAAGGCGTTGGCTCGAGTGTTAAAGGATTATGAGTGGTCATTGACTATCACGGGAAAGGCTAATGTGGTTGCGGATGCCTTAAGCGAAATCCTTGTTTGCTTCTGACGATGAATGTACACTTGTCTATCCTACCCGACAATGTGTTAGTAGCGAATTAATGACCAAACCATTGTTGACTCATCAAATTCGTGAAGCTCGAGAAAGTTGATGAGGAGTTGCGTGCAAAAGCAATTTGAGTGTGTTACGAACAAGGAATCGGAGTTTCAAATTGATGATGACGATTGTTTGAGGTTGAAGTCGTTTGTGTGTTCCAAAGAATTGAACTTATTTCGATAATTCGAGCGAAGCTCATTGTAGCCGAATGGCAATCCACGGGAGTCTGAAGATGTACAATGAGTTGAAAGCGTCGGTTTTGGTGGCATGGTATGAAGCGAGACATCTCAGACTTTGTTGCAAGATGTTTAATATGTCAACAAGTGAAAGCGGAGCATCAAGTGCCTTGAGGTTACTTGACCGATCACGATACCCGAGTGGAAATGGGATCGAGTCACAATGGACTTTGTGTCCGGATTGCCGTTGTCGACAAGTAAGAAGGATGCAATTTGGGTTATTATTGATAGGTGACTAAGTCGGCTCACTTTATCCTGTGCGTATGGATTTTCATTGGATAAACTAGCTGAATTGTACGTTTCTCAGTTGTGAGATTACACGGGTACCGATTTACATTGTGTCGGATAGAGATCCGAGGTTCACCTCGCGATTTTGGAAGAAATTACAAGAAGCATTGGGCACCAAGTTGCATTTCAAGACCGCCTTTCACCCCCAAACCGATGGTCAATCCGGCGTATAATTCGGATACTTGAGGATATGTTGAGATGTTGCATCCTCGAGTTCGGTGGTTCGTGGGAGCGGTACCTACCTTTGATTGAATTCGCACAACAATAGTTTTCAATCAAGTATTAAGATGGCGCCTTACGAGGCTTTATACGGCGTAAATGCCGTACACCATTGTTTTGGACCGAGCTCGGTGAGAACAAAATTTTTGGAGTGGATTTGATTAAAGATCTGAAGAAAGTAAAAGTAATCCGTGAAAATCGAAGATAGCCTCCGATCGTCGAAATCGTATGCGGATCTGAAGCGAAAGGACATTGAGTATCGGTGGGAGATAAAGTGTTTCTTAAAGTTTCGCCGTGGAAAAGATACTCAGATTCGGCCGTAAGGGCAAGTTGAGCCGAGATTCATTGGGCGTCTGAAATCTCTGAACGAGTTGGCCCGATGCGTATCGTTTGATCTTGCCCCGAACTTGAAAAGATTCACAACGTCTTCCATGTTTCAATGCTTCGACGCTATAGATCGATCCGTCGCACGTAATTAGTCCATCGAGGTTGAAATTCAAGCCGATATGAGATATGAAGAAGAACCGATTCGTATCCTAGCTCGTGAAATGAAAGAGTTGCGAAACAAAAGGGTTCCGCTAGTGAAAGTGTTATGGCTCAAACACGGGATAGAAGAAGCTACTTGGGAACCCGAGAACTCTATGAAAGAGCAATATCCAAACCTATTTACGGTAAGATTTTGGGGACGAAAATTTCTAAAGTGGGGAGAGTTGTGATGACCTTAAAACGACCCTAGTCGAAATGTGGTTTCGGGACCACAAAACCAAGGCATAAAAATAATTTAATATTTATTTTATTGCCTATAATGTGTGTTAACTCATGTGTGATATTTTTATGCTTTGATTTAGAATTATAGATGTGAATTTCACTAGAAAGGACCTAGTAATAAACTTTGAAAGTATGAGGGAAATGTGTGATGACTAATTAAAGGATGCATGCAAAACAATGGACTTGCATGTCAAATTTCCCCCATAGCTAGTGGCCGGCCATGACAAGGATTTATGGGCAAAAATCATGTCATGAAACATGTTTGGTAAATGGGTTATGATGGAAAGAATAAAATAAGGGTATGGAATAAACAATTAATGTTAGTAGATGAGAAACAAAAAAAAAAAAGTGTCCATCTTCCTCCATAGCTTGGCGAATGTCCTAAAGGAAGAAAGAAAAAATTTTGTTCATCTCTTTTCACTCTCTTGTTGGCGAAAATACTAAGGTTAAGGAAGGAGTTTTGCTTCATACTTGGTTTGGAAGAGGATTAGGAAGAGGTTGGCTAAACTTGCATCAAGATTAAGGTATGTTTGAGGTTCATGCATGTTTTAGTTGCTAGCTTAATGTTCTTGTTAGCCCATGGTTCAAATCCTTGTTATGTCATGGGAATGAAATTCGCCAAAGTGAATGTGGTGTTAATGCCATTGCATGTTAAATAACAAGCTTGAAAGTGATACATGTGATGGAGGATTGAAGATTCTTAGATTTTCTTTTAGCATTTTTTTGAATGAGATACTAAGTTCTTTGTTTCACCATGACCAAATTGAAATGGTGTGGTGTTGTGGTATTCGCCATGATATATCCATAAGTATAATTCATGCATGTTGCATGGTAAGTAAGATTTAAGCTTTGGAAATGTGTATATATTTGGATATAAGCCACTTGAGAATTGGCCCTTGCACCTACATGAATATATGTTTGCACATGATGGATTGGTATGACATATATACTAATTCAAAGTGTATATTTGCTTGTGATGATGTGTTGATTATGAAGTAAATAAGAGATGTGCAATGAATTACGATATGTAATGTGTTAGTAGTAAAATGTATGCTGTTTTTTTTGTGTGGTATTAAGTGTATATTCGCCACATGAGGGGTAATTAGTGTGCATGCATTCGGTTTGAGGCAAGCATATTGATGCCTATTCTTGGCTTAGAAAATTGCTAAGAGGAATATTAACTAATGTGTTGAGTTCGATTTATGATTTCGTACATATACAACTTTGATGCCTAATGTATATAAGGGCCAAGTACTTTGAACTTCACGTTGATGTTTGAATGTATTGAATTGCTTGTTGTGATGTAAAAATGTGCATGACCATTGCGTATTTGAGCTAAAGGATGGCCATATGACCATTTACACTCCTTGTCATATTCGGCCATAAGCTATCATGATGAGATTTTAATAAGTTAAATTTGTGTAAATTAGCTCAAGAGCAAAGGGAGCTAAATCCGATAAAGGGAAGGAAAAAGTAGTTGAATAGCCGTCGAAATCGCTCGACAACATCCAAGGTAAGTCTTGAGTGATGACCCTACTTGAATTATATCAAAATTATGCTCCTTGTTTGTGTGGCCATTGAGCCGAAATAGTAAAGGTTGATAGATATTTTGTGTTAGAGCTTTAGTAACGAAAATGAACTATGGACGTGTCTTGAATATTGATATATATGTAAGTGAACATTGGAAATATATCCGGGCTAAGACCGAAGGCATTAAATGCGAGTTGATATATCCGGGCTAAGACCGAAGGCATTCGTGCGAGTTGATATATCCGGGCTAAGACCCGAAGGCCTTTGTGCAAGTCACCAAATCCGGGTTATGACCCGAAGGCAATCGTGCGAGTCGCTATATCCGGTTAAATCCCGAAAGTATGTGATTCGGAAGTGAGCAATCTTGCTGTGAAAATTTCAGCTTATACACTTGTGAAAATTCCAGCAATGAGGTATGTTTGTATGTGCTTGTACTAATTGAATTCTTACAAGTAAGTATCGCTAAGTTGATAAACGAGCTACGGCCTTGGGCTAAGTTGTTCTTTTGTGTATGAACATAAGGGTCGGTGATGTGAAATAAGTATGAGTATGGGAATGTGAATTAGTAAAGTGGTTTAATTAGCCATGTGAATAAAATACCTTAGTCAAAGCTGATTTCATTGCTTGAGACTTACTAAGCATTAAAATGCTTACCCGTTGCTTTGGCTCTCTGTTTTATAGGTTTCGCTCGTTAGCTGTCGGATTCGGGATCAAAGAAGTCGAAGTCATCCACACTATCGAAGCCCCATTTTGGTACAAATTTTGGTTGAACTTTGAAATGGCATGTATAGGACCATCCTTTGTTGAAGGTCATGTACCTTCCGGTTTGTGTAAACTTGGATAGCCATGCGAAAATGGCTTATATCGTTTTAGCATAGAACTATAATCGTTTGTATGTTGACCCTTATGAGGTATGGAATTATTTTGAAACGATTAGCCATTGGAATGGTTAATCATGATCACGCTTTGTGCTATGTATGTAAAAAAAGGCCAATTGAATCATGGAAAGTATGAAATAGGTAAAGCCTACTAAAGGCAGATGCTGACAGCAGCAGTGACGTGGATGTGAAAAATCACTAAAAATAGTAGGAATGGTATTAAATAGCAAATAAATTATGTAAGTGTACCTTGATGAATCTACTTTCATATGGAAGAAACGAAATGGTCATATGAGTTATAAGTTAACAGATTTTAAAGTTCTTGTGAAATAGGGCCAGAACGGTTTCTGGATCCCCTGTTCCAACTTTGGAAAATCATTGTAAATTAACCAGAGATAATTAGGAGTCATTCCATATATGTGTAGATTCCTCTCTGAGTCTAGTTTCTATAGAAACAAACGGCATTAGTATTGAAGCCCTGTACAGGAGATATCCAATTCGTAACGCACAAAGGTCAGTGTAGTCGATCCCTACAACAGGCGAGACTTTAACTAATAAACTGTACTAATTGGCTCGACCAAAAATTCTAGAAAAAAATATGTAGATGGACATATGAGTCTAGTTTCAGGAAAAATTTACGGAACTGATTTTCGAGTTGTAAAACTCAAGTTATGAATTTTGGAGCGACTAGTACTCAGATTGGCAGCTTGTCTGAAAATTGTCAATAAGTGGGTTGAAGTCTGTTAACACCTCGCGTTCGACTCCGGCGACGGTCTCGGGTTCGGGGTGTTACAGTTTCAAGTACAGATCATTGGAACACTTCATCCGTGATTGTCCTGAATTGGATGAGAGAAGGAGAAAACAAGATGTGAAAACGAGTAGTGCTCCTTTGATGGGTAGGCCCCAAAAGAACCTCAGAAGTGGAGCTAGCAGTAGAGGCACACCAAGAGAGGCTGCGGTGAGGTCTGAAGGCAGAGCGCCTGCAAGGACTTATGCTGTACGAGCTCAGGAAGAGGCAGAGTCTCCCAACATGATCACAGGTACCTTTTTTATCCATGAAACATCTATTGTTGTTTTAATTGACCCAGGATCTACCTACTCTTATATTTGTATGGAATTGATACCTCATATGAGTATGCTAGTAGAGTCTACTAAGTTTGTAATAAAAGTGTCCAATCCTTTAGGCAGACATGTACTAGTGGACCAAGTATGTAGAAATTGCCCTTTGACAATTAGAGGTCATTGTTTTCTGGCTAACTTGATGTTATTTCATTTTAATGTGTTTTATGTAATCCTTGGGATGGATTGGTTGACTGCTCTTAGTGTTGTAGTGGACTGTGGGAAAAAGATAATTGAGTTGAAATGTGAAGATGAGAATGTTCTTCGAGTCAGACCAGATGAGTTGGATAATCTGCCTGTAGTAATATCATCTTTGACTACCAAGAAATATTTGAGGAAAAGATATGAGGCTTATCTAGCTTTTGTGTTGAATACTCAAGTGTCTGAGTTGAAGATTGAGTTGGTACTAGTGGTTTGTAAGTTTACAGACGTGTTTCTAGAAGAATTACCTGGATTGCCTCCGGTGAGGGAAGTAGAGTTTGGAATTGAGTTGGTCCCCGGTACGACACCCATCTCAACTGCTCCGTATAGGATGGCTCCAACGGAGTTAAAAGAGTTAAAGGCACAGTTGCAAGAGCTAACAGACAAGGGCTTTATGAGACTGAGTTTTTCCCTGTGAGGTGCTCCGGTACTTTTCGTGAAAAAGAAAGATAGGTTGATAAGGTTATGTATCGACTATAGAAAACTCAATAAGGTAATGGTGAAGAACAAGTATCCTTTGCCAAGAATTGACGTCATGTTTGATCAGTTAAAGGGAGCCACTGTATTTTCCAAGATTGACTTGAAATCCGAATACTACCAGTTAAGAGTAAACGAGCTACATGTGCCGTAGACTGTGTTTCGGACAAGACACGGGCATTATGATTTCCTCGTCATGCCCTTTGGTTTGACTAATGCCCCGGAGGTGTTTATGGATTTGATGAACCGTATTTTCCGATTGTACCTAGATAAGTTTGTCATCGTCTTTATTGATGACATATTGGTTTATTCACGTGATGAGAGCGAGCACACGGAGCATCTGAGAGTTGTGTTGCAAACCTTGAGAAACAAACAATTATACGCCAAGTTTAGTAAGAGTGAATTTTGGCTTAAAGAGGTCGGATTCCTAGGACACATTGTGTCGGGAGACGGGATTTGAGTTGATCCAAGCAAGATCTCGGCTATTGTGGAGTGGAAACCGCTGAGGAATATGACAAAAGTCCGAAGCTTTTTTGGTTTGGCTGGATACTATAGACAGTTTGTAAACAGATTCTCTATGATAGTTACGCTGATAACAAGGCTACTGCAAAAGGATGTCAAGTCTGAATGGACAGAAAAGTGCCAACAGAGTTTCGAGAAATTAAAGGCTTTGTTGACCGAAGCCCCAGTGTTAGTACAATCGGAGTCGGGCAAGGTGTTTGTGGTGTATAGCGATGCCTCCTTGAATGGTTTGGGGTGTGTGCTTATGCAAGAAGGTAAGGTTATATCTTACGCTTCAAGGCAACTGAAGCTACATGAGAAAAATTACCCGATGCATGATTTAGAGTTGGCTGCTATCGTATTCGTGTTGAAAATTTGGAGACACCATCTGTATGGCGAGAAGTGTCGAGTGTTCACTGATCACAAGAGCCTTAAGTACTTGATGACTCAAAAAGAGTTGAATCTAAGGCAATGACGATGGCTAGAGCTAATAAAGGATTACGAGTTGATTATCGACTACCACCCGGGAAAAGCGAACATGGTTGCCGATGCATCGAGTAGAAAATCATTATTTGCGCTGAGAGCAATGAATGTTAGTATGGCTTTGTCTGATGATGGTTTGGTTCTAGTAGAGTTGGGAGCTAGATCGACATTTATTCAAGAGATCCGTGAAGCTCAGAAAGGTGATGAGAAACTACAAGCCAAGAAAACTCAGTGTGAATCGGGAGTTGAATCAGATTTTTGTATTAGTATTGAGGGATGTATAATGTTCAAAGATAGAGTTTGTGCACCCAAGGACAATAAGAAGATTCTGAAAGAGGCACATAGTGCTTGTTTGTCCGTCCATCCGGACAGTGTGAAAATGTACACCAACCTTAGGAAAATGTATTTGTGGTCAAGTATGAAAAGAGACATTTCAAAGTTTGTGTCTAAGTGCCTAGTGTGTCAGCAAGTGAAGGCTGAACATTAAGTACCTTCGGGTCTACTTCAGCCTATCATCATCCCCGAGTGGAAGTGGGATTGGATCACTATAGATTTTGTAAGAAGTTTGCCGGTGGCCCCGAAGGAAAAGGATACTATTTGAGTTATTGTGGATAGGCTAACAAAGTCGGCACACTTCATACCTGTGCATACTGATTACTCCATTGAGAGATTAGTCGACTTGTACGTTTTTTAGATTGTGAGACTACACAAGGTACTTGTATCGATTATTTCATATAGTGACCCGAGATTTACCTCGAGGTTTTGGAAAAAGGTACAAGAGGCATTGGGAACAAAGTTGAGTTTTAGCACAACTTTCCATCCGTAAACTGACAGTCAGTCAGAGAGAGTAATTCAGATATTAGAAGATATGTTACGGTGTTGCGTTCTTGAGTTCCAAGGCAGTTGGGAAAAGTGTCTACTATTGGTTGAATTCGCCTATAATAACAGTTATTAGAAAAGTCTGAAAATGGCACCTTATGAGGCTTTGTATAGGCAAAAGTGTCGAACGCTCTTATATTGGACTAAGCTAAGAGAGAGTCAGATTCATGGGGTCGATTTAGTCAAAGAGACTGAAGGGAAAGTTAAAGTAATTCATGACTGCTTGAAAGCTACCTCGGATAGAAAAAAAAATCTTACACAGACTTGAAATGAAAGGAAATTGAATTTCAAGTCAGTGATAAGGTATTTTTAAAAGTGTCCCCATGGAGGAAAGTCCTCAGATTTGGCAGAAGAGGCAAGTTGAGTCCTCGTTTCATAGGGCCTTATGAGGTTATCGAGAGAGTAGGACTGGTTGTCTACCGGTTAGCTTTACCACCAGAGTTGGAAAAGATTCACAACGTGTTTCATGTGTCAATGTTGCATCATTATAGATCAGACCCTTCGCATGTGATTATGCCATCAGAGGTTGAGATTCATTCGAACATGACATATGGTGAAGAGTCGGTCAAGATTTTAGCCTAGGAAGTCAAACAATTGAGAAATAAGATTATTGCACTTTTGAAATTTTTGTGGCATAGACATGGAGTTGAGGAAGAAACATGGGAACCCAAGGAGACTATGAGAGATCAGTACCCGAACTTATTCACCGGTAAGATTTTCGAGGACGAAAATCCCTAAGGGGGAGAAATGTAACAGCCTAATTTAGGACCTAGTTAGAATAGTGGTCTCGAGACCATAAAATCGGAGTCAAATAATTTATTTTATTATTATTTTGGAGTCATTGCATGTTTAATATAGTGCATGAAAAATTTGGTAGAGAAATTTTAATGTTTGTGAGCCTAATTTTGAAAAAGGACTAAATCGCAAAAAATACAAAAGTCCTAAATTGATAGCTAAAGGTGTCAAATAGCTAGAGAAGGAAAATTGGGGGTCTTTAAAGGGCAATTAGACCCTATTATGATAGCATAGCCGGCCATGAGAAAAAGATGAGACAAGTTTCAAGGTTAGGTGGAATTAGGTGGCTTATTTGACTAAAAAGGAAATAAAATAAAGAAAGATGATATCATCCTTTTTCCATCTTCTTTCTCAACCGATTTTCAGCCATTTTTGGGGGTTTTGAGACCCTTGAAGCATGAGCTTTCAAATGAGGGGTATATCTTGCAAATGGTTGAAGGTTTAGGGTTTTGTCATGAGAGCATTTAGGGTGTTTTTTGAAATTTTATGGAAGAAAATGAGTCTTAGTTGTGTAATAGACAACTTTTGTAAAAGGTGTTACCATGAAAACACCTAAAGGGACTATTTTGCACAAATTGTAAAATAGTTAATAAATGTGTAAAATAGAAAGAATTTGGAGTTGCCATAAGAGTAAAAAGAGTTCAGCTAGGCTTAAGATGCAAAGAAATTCGATAAAAAATTGATTTTCAAGCATAAGGGTAAAATGGTTATTTTACCAAAGTCTAGAGGCAAAATGGTCATTTTACCGAAGATGTGAATTTTTAATTGCTTAATTTTACTTAGTGATTAAAATGAGTGCATTTTTCTGTTTTAGATAAAAAATTGCCAAATCCGAATCTAGACCGGGGGAAAGCCAAGCAAATCGAGTAAACCGACTAATCATGTACGTTTTGTAATCCGAGGTAAGTTGTATGTAAATAATACAACTATATTGTTACCATATGTGTTTGAATTATTATTAAATCGATATAGAATAAACTGCTTGATTGTGGAATTGAGAATGTATATCGAAATTGAGATAAGTAAGATTCCCGTTGGAACCTTAGGAAGTAAATCAGATATTCATGCCATGACAGTTCGGTTACTTGCGTGAACTAGTGTAAGACATGTCTGGGACATGCATCGGCCACATTATGAGAGCCAGTGTAAGACCATGTCCGGGACATGGCATCGGCATTAAGACGAGTGCTAGTGTAAGACATGTCTGGGACATGCATCGGCCTCGAGACGTAAGCCAGTGTAAGACATGTCTAGGACATGCATCGACTACGAGATGATAGTCAGTGTAAGACCATGTTTGGGATATGGCATCGACTTGAGATGTGAGCCAGTGTAAGACTATGTCTGGAACATGGCATCGGCACCTTACCCATGTTTGAGGTTTAATGAATATCCAGTAGTATTCTGAATGGTTCAATGGTATAACCATATTGTTAGTGGCACAGGTACCTAATTGGTATGTATGAGATATGAGCTCATTGTATAGTATGTGACTTGCATGGATAGTGATGAGTAAGTTATGTCTATGCCTACCTTAGTATTATGAGCATGTTGATTTTTGATATATTGTTATTGTATATTTACTTATATGCAACTTACTAAGCTTTTATGCTTACTCCCTTTTCTTTCCATTCCTTACAGTGCCGCCTAACAAGCTCAAGGATCACAGAAGTCAGAGATATCAATCACGATATCAACCGAAGTATTTGGTATAGTTGGATTTATATTTTTGAATATGGCATGTATAGGACTTAGACTTTATTATTTTGTGCCTTTGATAATTGGCCAAACATGTTAGCTTAGGTTGGAAACCCTTCATTTTGTATTAAGCATTGAATGATGGCTAACATCCATTTTGAGTTTAGAAAAGATACGTTTTCATGGTTGAATGAATGTCTAATGTGGCTGATTTGGTCATATGAATTGTGCTTGTTTTAGTATTGGTTGGTATTTGTACGAACTAGGTATGTAAGGGTGGCAATGAGGCTTGGTAAATAGCCTTATATTGTCCACACGGGTAGACATACGGGCATGTGTCTAGGCCGTGTGTGACACACAGTCTGTCCCATGGGCGTGTAGTCTGGCTATGTGTCCACTGCACATAAAAATTTCAAGTCAGTATGCATGGTAATAAATACACGGGCAGAGACACGACCGTGTGTCTCAGCAGTGTGAAAGACATGGCCTAGAACACGGGTGTGTGCCTTGGCCGTGTGACATCTTGAGCATGCTGACATCAGAAATAGAATGTCCATGTTTTTGCACATGAACTTGGACACGGGCATGTTGTAGCCCTGTGAGGGACATGGGCCATTGACACGGCCGTGTGTCTGGCCGTGTGAAAACCCTTGTATGTGTGAATTAGAAATTAATTCTACACGAGTATGGGACATGAGCATGTCCCAGGGAGCTTAGGCCATGTGAGCCACACGGGCCATCAGCACGACCATGTCAAAATGGTCACACGGGCATGTTACCCTTCCACACGGGCATGTGCCCTGTTTTAAAGGCAATTTTTTTAGGATGGTTTAAGGACCCAGAATGGCTCCAAATAGCTATCAACGATTGATTTGGGACTCGTAGGCCGATAATAAGAAGATTAATGTAGAAATTCAAATGTTTTAGTTTGGACCGAGTCTCAGTAATTTGGGATTGGTGGTATACATAAGATTATGTTAGGTAATGCCTTGTACTCTGCCCCGGCGTGGATTACGGGTATAAGGTGTTACAATATCATTGAGGAATAAGATGCCCTTGAAAAACATTTTAGAGGTAGAATTATTGACATATGGAGCATTGATTTTCTAGGCCTGTTTCCTTCTTCTTATGGTAATAGGTATATCTCAATAGTTGTGGATTACATATCCAAATGGGTTAAATTCGAGGCATACCCAACGAATGATGCTAAGGTTGTCATGCAATTCCTACATAAGCATGTATTTACGCGGTTTGGGACTCCTAGAGCTATAATTAGCGATGAGGGATCTCACTTTGTAAATAAATGGCTGAAGTGGTTATTTGAAAAGTATGATGTGAAACACAAAACTGCCATTACCTATCATCCACTGTCAAATGGGCAAGTTGAACGGGTAAATCATGAGATCAAAGGTGGTTTGAACTAATTGAAAAGATTGGTCTCGAAGGCTTGATGATACTCTATGGGCCTATCGAACTGCTTTTAAGACACTGTTAGGAATGACTCATTATCGGTTCGTCTTTAGAAAGACATGTCATTTGCCGCTTGAATTTGGATCTTAAGTAAGCCGGTGAAAGAAGAATGTTACAGCTTGACGAGTTGAGATTATTTTCATACGAGAATGTTAATATGTGTAAAGAAAAGATTAAGAGATGGCGTGACAGTCGTATACAACCTTGTGAATTTAGAGAAAGTCAAAAAGTGGTGTTGTTCAATTCGAGGCTAAAATTATTTTCGGGAAAACTCAAATCCTGATGGAAAAGGTCTTATACCATTCACAAAGTTTATCCATATGGAGCCGTAGAATTGCACGACAACAATGGATATATGTTTAAAGTTAATGGTCAACGTCTCAAACACCATTAGGATGGTAAAACTGAGTGAATTGAAATCTTGTTCAATTTAATAGACCCTTGATTTTTCATATTTTTATTTTTAATAAATGACATATTTATAAATTATTTTTCTTAAATTAGTATATTAAATTAAATTTTTCTAAGGAGATTGGAACTTAAGTGGAACCATTTATGACCCTTCCAACCTTTCCTGGGATATTAATTTAATGTAATTCTCCAAGAAGAAATTTTAAGTAATCAAAAAAAAATTTTAATTTTAATCTTTATTTGAAAATTTTAATTTAATTGTTTATGTTTAATAAAAGGGTCAATTTTGGCCCAAGTACGAATCATTTTATTTCTCTAGTTCAATTTAAATTTTCAAATAGGTGTAGCTTGGGCTCGGGGCCCAAAACAGTGAAGAGGAGGAAATTACCCATACAATTTCCATTCATAAACCCCCAAAACCCTAATCTTTGCCGTCATTTTCCTTCCCTCCATGCCTTGCCACCCAAGCATCCTTTGTAGCTAAATTTTTGCTATAGATTTACCCTAATTTACTACTATATAAACCCCTCTTTGCCATCATATTTTTCACACCATTCAAGCAAATAGCTTTAACCCTAGCCACCTAATTTTTCGAAACTTTCCCCTAAATTCCCTTAATTGTCGCAAAACCTATCTATTATCACTACAACCCTTCCGTCGCCACAAGCCTATCGCCGGAGCAACCTTGTCGCAACCACAATCTCCACCTCAAAAAGCCAAAAATTTCTTTGTTTTTTGGGAAAAGTTGCCATGTCTCGCAAAGAATTAGATGTTCCAAAACTACTACTGAAAATCCAGTTGTGATTCAAGATGAAGAAGCGAGGGAAATATTTGATTTTATCTTCAAAAATCAACCCATGATGCCAGAAAATGGTTTCAATTTAGAGAGCAATGACAAGATGATTATGCCTTTGTCAATTCAAAAAAGAATTGATGCTTTAAATTAGAATCAATTCTTTCATGCACAATCAATGCCTGAAGAGGAATTAGCATGAGAGTTCTATGCAAATTTGACCACGCCAGATGGTAATAAAGTTCTTGTTCATAAAAAGAAGGTACTACTTACTTCTAAATCTATTAATAATTTGTTTAACTTACCTGATGTTGAAGAAGATGAGTACTTTGCCATGATGAGCAATATCAATTGGGATTTTCTTTATCAAGTACTTAATGTTGTTACAAATTTGGGATCCCAATGGATTATAAGAAAGTATGGCAGTCATTCTTGCCAAAGGGAATATTTAAATTCAGAGGCTAAGGTATGGTTCTATTTTTTCGATATAACTTCATGCTTATCTCACATAGTTCCACCATCTCTATGGAACGAATGCTTTTGCTGTATGCAATTATGGTAGAAAGGTCTATTAATGTTGGGAGAATTATACTCAAGGAATTCAAGATTGCACTAGAAAAAAGGCAAGAAGTGCCTACTTTCCATCATTGATTACTTCACCATGCTTGAGGGCCCAAGCAAGATCAAAAGCAAACCTGAAGGGTTATTATGTTCAAGGTTTCATAACAAGGCATGTGTAACACCCCAAACCTGGCCTAGACGTTATGGCCGAATTTGGCAATGCCACATTGAAGTGTTTTTCGAAAAAATATAGTTTCGCTAGAAAGCCCGTTCCATGTTAAACCTCTTGGTGATCTTAACGAAAATTTAGGTTGTCTTGTTCATTGTAAAAACTCATGTCACTTAGCAAAAGGGGTAAATCATATTAATTAGTTATTACATTTCAAAACATTGTTTATTGCAAAAGCTTTTAGATTATGCAGTATAAACGTGGTGTTTTGAAAAGTTTTTATCTTTTTAAACCCGCATCTTGCTACTAGCAGATATGGATCAAACTAAATAAAAACCCAAGTTAAATTTTAATAATTTAAAGAGGCATTATTACATAAAAGTTCCAAAATTTAAATTACTATTAAATTAAAAGCCCAACTTATAGGCATGAGCAGATGTGTGGCCACCTTCAAGTCCCTCGCAGCATCGATCTGCCTAAGGATTACCTGCATAGATAAGCAAAAGGGTGAGTTTATAAAACTCAATGTGTAATCCCTTAACAACAGTCAGTCATACAGTAGGCAATCACAATCTGGGCCTAAGCCCGTTATAGTAACAATCCAGTAACAGTTAGGGCCCTAGCCCATTACAGTATCAGTATCAATGTGGGCCTTAGCCTATTTCAATAATAGTAACAGAAATGCAATCAGAAGTCCTACCCATCCATCCTCTACACTCCACTCTGTCTAGTCTTACACTCCATGTCGAGATAAAATTGACCCACCCATCCCTACACTCTAAAATATAGCACCGGTTGCGGCACTAAACAGTATCTGCAGCAGAGCTGCCAGTACAGTACACTTCCTCCAAATATAATAGTCCATCCCCATGCAATATGTCATGTCATAATATCATCAGAGAATGCAAATCATGTCATGGTCGATTACAGCCATACATATCATAGGGGTATATCAATCATTTTACCTCATAGGGGTATAACAGTCATTTCATCAAAAGTCCAAAATTGACATTGGCCGTGTGAACTACACAGCCTGGCCCAGTAATCTCCACACGTCTGTATGGTTTACCTGTGTCGGGCCTACTAGTTCGTGGGGCCCACACAGTCCGTTTCGCCCCAACGTGGCCTAGAACGGCCTAAGCCCATGAAATCGCTCATGGTGGCCTCTACTATCAAATGCCCACGTTTTATGGGTTCGGATTACCACACGAGCGAACGCACGCTCGTGTAGTGTTAATAGTCATATTTTCCAGCTTTTTTCGATTTACGAATATAATAGTGTGGTTACACACCTAATGTGATTTGGAGTTAACCCCCGCTCTAAACACTCTTATACCTGAAGAACAATTAATATATCATCTAATTAGTTTTTTAACCCATGATCCAATTGGAAACTAACGAAGTCCAAAACAATCACAATCATCTTACCAAAAGCCCACAATAATCGCACCCTTGATTCTCAGGGGATGTGCCTATCAACTTCGATCTCCACCTATACAAAAGACACCACCCTTATATATTAGACTCGCACTTGAAGTATAATACCATCACAACTGCACCACACTTACCAACAACGACTGAGCAGATTGTAGACCAATGATGTAACACACAGAGAACCAAGAATAAGGATTGATCTGAAAGGTAAACAGATGGGTAATCGACAAGAAGAGACAAAGTAAAAAGACAGTTCAACAAGGTGAAAATTCGAAAGGGGAAGAAGTGAATCTGAGGCTTACCTATCAATATTCGGCCAACGCAAAAGCACTAGAGTAAGAAAAGAGAACTATGCGCTTGAACCCAACTGATCAAAACACACTTGTTAACCGAAAGCAAAATAGAAAGGTGAGATGGGGTGTTCGGCCAAGGTACCAAAATTAAAAGGGAAAGGAATAGGGAGAAGGAAAAGAGGGAAGGAGAAGAAAAGAAAGTGCATTCGGTCATGAGGGAATCGTTGGAGTAAGGAAGAGGAAGAAAAGAGTCGGCTAACAACTAAAGCAAAGGTATTCAGCCAATGAGAGACTTGATTATGAGAGGGGAGAGGAGCAGAGGTAATCGATCATCAAAGACTTTAGAGGAGAATAAACCCGAAAAAGACCAAAATGAGAAAAACCCTGAAAGATCACTACCAATTCATCCCACAAAGGAAAAATATGAAATAGCCAAAACCAAAAGGTAGGAATTAGGCACCAAGGAGAAAAGAATCGAAAAAATGACCAAACCCACCTATCCACATCCCTACCAGCCAAAATTCCCTCCAAGAAGTCCCTAGAATTCGAGAACAACTTCTCATACTCCTCAAACACCCCAATTTCAGTCCAACTACAACACTTCCCTAGCGTCAGTAGCAAAATAAAATACTCTTTTGCATTGCCAAGCCTTGAACCTCAGATCCCCTAGAGCACTCCACACGCCCTCATCCCTTAGATCAGTAGGTTTTTTATGACATAAACTACCAATATCTATTAAAGAAGCCTACTGACTAGAGACAAGGTTTATTCAAGTAAAAAAAAATTGTACAAGCCAAGGCTTGAACTTAGGACTTCTCCAATACTCCTCAGGAACCACTTAAGCAGACATGTATTTATGCACACAACATACAAAAAAAAATTACTTAGATTTTAGGGCGTTACAATTCTACCCCCTAAAAAAAATTTCAACCTCGAAATTTACTTGATCAAAACAAATGAGGATATTACTGTCGCATCACCTCCTCGGGTTCCCACGTGGCCTCCTCTGCGCTATGATTACGCCAAAGTACCTTAACCACTGGGATAGACTTCTTCGTTAATACTTTTACATCATACTCTAGAATCTGAACCGATTCTTCCTTTAAAGTTAGATCCGGCCTAACCTCAATCTCCTTGGTTGAGATAATATGCATGGGATCAGAGCGATAACGCCTCAATATGGAGACGTGGAACACATTGTGAATCCGGTCTAGCTCTGGAGGTAACTCAAGTTGATAGGCAGCCGGTCCCACACACTTCAATATGCGGTAAGGCCCAATGAACCTAGGGCTTAGCTTGCCCTTCCGTCCAAACCTCAGTACCTCCTTCTATGGCGAGACCTTGAGGAAAACTAAGTCCCCAACAGATTACTCAATCTCCTTATGCTTCAACTCTGCATATGACTTCTGCCTGGTAGATGTCGCCTTCAGTCGATCCCGAATCAATCTAACTTTACCCTTGGTATCAGAAAGCAGTTCAGGGCCCAGAACACGCCGCTCGCCCAAATCAGTCCAACACAAAGGAGTACAACACCTACGACCATATAATGCCTCGTATGGTGCCATCTGTGTGACACCCCGAATGTGACCCTAGTCGGAGAGTGGTTTCGGGACCACGAAACCGAGTCACAAGAATAATTAAGTGTTATATTCCGTGCTTATTGTATGTGGAATTGGTATGCGTAAATATTTCGTGTCTCGATTTTTATTAATTAGGTGCTAATTTATAAGAAAGGACTTAGTAGTGAACTTTGAAAGTACGATAGGGAAATATGTGATGACTAATTAAAGCATGCATGCAAAATAATGGACTTGCATGTCAAATTTCCCTTTTTTACAAATGATGGCCGGCCATGACAAAGTGATATGGGCTAAACATGTCATGAAACATGTTTTGTTGGGCATTAGGGAGAAATCATAAACAAATAAGCATGGGTAAGAAAAGAATGAAAAAAAAAATGTGTGTGAGAGAGTAGCATTCCCCCCCATTGCCGTGCAACCAAGAAGAGAAAACAAAAAAATTTGTTCATCCTTTCTCATCTTTTTGGCCGAAAATCATAAGGAGGAAGAAAGGGATTTTTGCTCCATTTTTTGGTTTAGAAGAGAACTAGAAGGAGATTTGGCCATACTTGTACCAAGATTAAGGTATGTATGAGGTTGTGTTTGGAGTTTCATGCATGACTTGGTTACTAACTTGATGTGCATGTTAGCCATGGCTCAAATCTTTGTTATGCCATGGAAATGGTATTTGGGCAAAGTTGTTATGGTGATAAAGCCATTGCATGCTAAGTGTGAAGCTTGATGATGATGCATGCAATGATGGATTTTCTATTCATGAGTAAGATTTTGAGTTTTCTCTTTGTTTTATCATGATTAAAGTTGAAAAGGAGCATGATTGTCATATTCGCCATGATGCATTCTTGAGCATGATTCATGCTTCTTGCAAGTTAGTTAAAATTTGTGTTTTGGATGGCTATGGACACCTTGAAAATTCGCCATGCTCATATATGCATATATATGATTGCACATTATGTTTGGTTATGAACTAAGTGATGAATATATTGATTTAAAGAAGAAAATGTGGAAGAATGCTTGTGAAATTGCAAGCACAATTCGACCTAGCACACATATAAGTGCTTGATGCTATATTATGAGTTTTGGGCCACAATGTGCAAAGCATTAATTAGTAGATTGCATGCTGTTTTGTGAGGTATTAAGTGCAAAATTGACCTCAACATGTACATGAATATTCGCCTTGGGTAGCCTATTGAAGGCCTTAGCATTTCCTTGATGCTCAAATAAATTGTATTGAATTGCTTGATGTAGTATAAAATGTGCATGACCATTGTGTATTCAAGCTAAAGAGTGGCCATATGACCATTTAAAATCCTTGTCATATTCGCCATAAGCAAGCACAATGAGGTTTTAATAAATTGAATTTGTTTGAATTAGCTCAAGAGCTAAGAGGGCCACAATTGGACAAGGGAAGGAAAAGGTGATCGAATAGCCGAAAAAGCCGTTCGACAACATCCGAGGTAAGTCCTCAAGAAGTGACCTTACTTGAATTATGTGAGATGAAATATGGATGTGTATGATTATTGATTATGTGTGTATGAGTATTTGAATTCCACCGGGCTAAGTCCCGGCGAATATGCTAATGATTATAATTGTGTTTGAGCCTTAGTAACGAAAATGAAATATGTATGTCCAATGATTATTGATGTATGTGTGCATGAGAAATTGAATGATATCCGGGCTAAGCCCGAAGACAACTATGCTGGAAATTATATCCGGGTTAAGACCCGAAGGCAATTGTGCTAGTGGCTATATCCGGGCTAAGGCCCGAAGGCATTCGTGCGAGTTATTCTATCCGGGCTAAGACCCGAAGGCATTTGTGCACGTGATTATATCCGGTTATATTCCGAAGAATCTTGGGCGGGAGGTGAGTGTTGGTTGCCGAAATGAATTTAATTAGTACACTCGGAAAGCCCAAAGGATAAGGTACGTTATATGTGCATTGGAAAGTCGATGTGTTTGAGCAACATTCGCTCAATCGACTAATGAATTTCAGTTATTGAATTGATTGATGCTTTACGAACTTATATAATGATGAAGTATGAAGTAAGAATGTGTATTAATGAAATGATGCATTTGGCTATGTGAATGTATTGCTGTAAATTTATAGTTCATTATATTCCTTGAGACTTACTAAGCATAAAAATGCTTACCCGTTGCTTTGGCTCTTAGTTTTCTAGATTTCGCCGAGGCAATCGGATTTGGGATCGTTGAAGTCAAGTCATCCACACTATCAAGCCTCCATTTTGGTATAAATTTTTGGTTGAACTTGAGATGGCATGTATAGGACTACCCTTGTTTGTTAAATATGTTGTAATGTAAGTATGTACGGCCGTGCGAAAATGGCTCGAAAAGGAAGCATGAACTTAGACTAATTGCGGGTTGTATGTATATATTTTGTGTCATGATGTGGCTATGGCTTGGAAATGGGAATGTTGGTCATATGATCAGCCATTGGCATGGTTAAAATGATCATATATGAACCTATGTATGGTAAGGCTAGTTGAATCATGGAGACCACCAAATAGGTAAGTCCTATCTTAAACCAGATGCTGCCAGCTGCAGTGGCATGAATGTGAAAAATCACCAAAATTCATAGGAATGGAATTAGATAGTGAATAAGCTATTTAAATGAACCTTGATGAGTCTATTTTCATATGGAAGAAACGAAACGGTCATAGGAGTTACAGGTTAAGAGATATTAAAGCCATTGTGAGACAGGGCCAGAATGGTTTCTGGGTTCCCTGTCGCAACTTTAAAAATTCACTATAAATTATCCAAAAAGAATTAGGAGATATACCTTATATGTACAGATTCCATTTTGAGTCTAGTTTCATTAGAAACAAACGACACCAGCATTAAAGCCCTGTACAGAGAGATATTCAAGTTATACCGCGCAAAGGTCAGAGCCGTCGATCCCTGTAACAGGGGTAACTTTAACTAATAAACTGTACCAATTGGCCCGACCAAAAATCCTAGAAATAAATCCATGGATGGATATATGAGTCTAAATTCAGGGAAAATTTACGAAACCAGTTTCCGAGTTTTGAAACTCGAGATATGATTTTTAAGGCGACAGTGACGCAGTTTTCCAGCCTGACTGGAAATGTCAAATTGGTGGGCAAAAACATGTGAACTTGGTTTGTTAACCCTCGGGTCCGACACCGGCGATGGTCTCGGGTTTGGGGTGTTACAATTTTATTGGTATCAGAGCCACGGTTTAGTCGATTCTAGGACTACCGTGATGTGTTTGGGGTCTAGCTATACATGCCATTAAATGATGAATCGATAGTGTGATGAATTCTGACAATTTGACTTCATGTTTGTTTATAGCAATGGATCCCGATCCCAAACCGAGCGATAGCTGATGATGTGGAGAGTGTGGCGCTGCTCCTCAAGAAGGGACAGCGCCGGCGGACTCTCAACCTATGGCCAGTAATCCTAATGACGAGGCTAGGCAAGCCTTTTATAGTGTGATGAACGAATGGTTTAATCAATACATTCGAACCAACACGGCTGTTCCACCACCTCCATTCCCGATTTAATGCAACCCCCACCTACAATACCTCCGTGAATCGACCAAATAAGGTCGTAAGCCCCATCGATAGGATTCGAAAACATGGGGCCACTGAATTTAAGGCTACGGATGATGATGATGCCGAAGCGAGCTGAATTATGGTTAGATAACACTATCCGGGTGCTTGATGAGCTATCCTGTACACCGATGAGTGCTTAAAGTGTACCATCTCCTTGCTACGCGAGTCCACCTACTATTGGTGGAGTACTCTGACTTCTGTGGTGCCTAGAGAACAAGTGACTTGGGAATTCTTTCTAACCGAGTTCCGAAAAAAGTATATTAGTCAGAGATTCATCGACCAAAAGCGGAGGGAATTCCTTGATCTTAAGCAAGGTTCTATGTCCGTTACCGACTACGAACGAAAGTTTGTGAGGCTTAGCCGACGCTGTGCGAGAATGCATTTCGTCCAAGCTATTATGTAAACGCTTCGAGGATGGGCTGAACGATGATATAAGGATGTTTGTTGGCATTCTCGAGATACGAGAGTTCGTAGTACTTGTTGAGCGAGCTTGTAAAGTCAAGAGCTTAGAAAGGAGAAACAAAAAGCTGATGTGGGGATTGGAGAATTCCGGAAGAGGTCCTCGGGAAAGTCTCTTCAACAAGCATCGAAGAGATTTCGAGATGATGCGAGCCGGTCTAGAGGCGTTTCGGGCTTTTCTAGACGAGGACGCGATCGACCCCCTGTGACCACACGAGTCACCTCGATCGCCGGTGGCGGAAATGATCGCCGAGAGGGCGAGTGTCCACATTGTGGCAAATGGCATTCGGGAGCTGTTGGTTTCGTGATCGCTCTGCTATAAGTGTGGATCGGCCGACCACTTTATGAAGGATTGCCCGAGGATGCATGAGCAGAATGCAAGTCGAGTGCAAACCGGTGCTACCATCGCCGAGGTAGACCACCTAGAAATATGGGCAATGTCAGTGGCGGTCAGAGAGGATCTAGAGATGCTACCATCAGATCTGAGGCTCGTGCTCCTGCTAGGACTTATGCCATACGCGCACGCGAGGATGCTGCCTCTCCAGATGTTATTACCGGTACTTTCACTCTTTTCAATACAAATGTAATTGCTTTGATTGACCCTGGTTCTACTCATTCATATATATGTGAAACCTTAGCATCCAAAGAAGACTTTGCCCATTGAGTCTCATCGAGTTTGTAATTCGGTGTCAAACCCTTGGGTCATTATGTGCTTGTTAACAAAGTGTGCAAGAAAAGTCCCCTAGTGTTCCGAGGTTCTTGTTTTCCGGCGGACTTAATGCTTTTGCCATTCGATGAGTTCGATGTTATTCTTGGTTTGGATTGGTTGACCATGCACGATGCGGTTGTAAATTGCAAGAGCAAGACTATCGATTTGAAGTCGCGAATAATGAAATAATTCGGGTTGAGTCCACGGACTTAAAGGGTTGCCACCGTAATATCGCCGATGTTGGCCCGAAATATGTAAGAAAAGGGTGCGAAGCGTACCTTGCGTACGTACTCGATGACAAGGAATCAGAGAAGAAACCCGAATCTGTGCCCGTGGTTTGTGAATACCCGGATGTTTTCCCCGAAGAATTGCCGGGTTTACCACTGCTCGGAAATAGAATTTGGCATCGAATTGGTACCTGGTACCACTCCAATTTCGATAGCTCCGTATCGTATGGCCCCAACGGAATTAAAGGAGTTGAAAGTTCAGTTGCAAGAATTGGTGGATAGAGGTTTTGCTCGCCCGAGTTTTTCGCCTTGGGTGCGCGGTCTGTTCGTGAAGAAGAAGGATGGAACCATGCATTGTAGATCGACTATCGTCGACTTAACAAAGCGACGATAAAGAACAAATATCCGTTGCCACGTATTGATGACTTGTTCGATCAACTGAAGGAGCCTCGGTGTTCTCGAAAATAGATTTGAGATCGGGCTACTATCAATTGCGAATCCGAGATTCGAGACGTGCCCAAGACGCCTTGAGCGAGATATGGTCACTATGAGTTCTGGTGATGCCGTTTGGGCTCACTAATGCCCTCGCGGTATTTATGGATTTAATGAATCGAATCTTTAGACCATATTTGGATCGATTCGTAGTCGTGTTCATTGATGACATCTTGGTCTACTCAAGAAATGAGACCGAACATCTTTGAACACTGCGGTTAGTGCTGCAAATTTTACGGGACAAGCAATTATATGCTAAGTTCAAGAAGTGTGAGTTCGGTTAGAGAGGTTAGCTTCTTGGGTCATGTGGTATCTGATCGGTATTCGAGTCGACCGAATAAAATTTCAGCCATACTAAATTGGAAGCCTCCAGAAATATTCTTGAGGTTCAAGCTTTTTGGGGCTTGCGGTTATTACCGACGTTTTGTAAAGGGTTCTCAACGATAGCCACGCCGATGACGGTTACTCCAAAAGGATGTTAAGTTCGAATGGACGGAGAAATGCCAAAAAGCTTCGATCAATCGAAAACTTATTTGATGAAGCCCCAATTCTAGTGCAACCCGAGTCCAAGAAGGAGTTTGTTATCTATAGCGACGCCTCTCTACTTGGGTTAGGTTGCGTATTAATGCAAGAAGGTCGAGTTGTGGCCTATGCGTCGAGGCAATTAAAGCCACATGAGAAAAATTATCCGACTCATGATCTCGAATTGGCCGCCATCGTATTCGCCTTAAAGATTTGGCGACATTACCTATTTGGTGAAAGGTGCCATGTATACTCGGATCACAAAAGTCTCAAATATTTGATGACCCAAAGAGACTTAAATCTGCGACAAAGACGTTGGCTTGAGCTGTTAAAGGATTATGAATCGATCATTGATTATCACCCGGAAAGGCGAATGTGGTTGCGGATGCCTTGAGTCGTAAATCGTTATTCACTTTACGAGCGATGAATGTGCACTTGTTCCGTCCGATCCGACGATGTGTTAGTGGCTGAATTGAAAGCCAAACCACTATTGACACACCAAATTCGAGAAGCTCAGAAAGTCGACGACGAGTTGGTTGCAAAACGGGCTGCGTGTGTTCCGAACGAGGACTCGGAGTTTCAAATCGACGATGACGATTGTTTGAGGTTCAAAAGTCGTCTGTGTGTCCCAAGGAATTCGGAACTCATTTCGATAATTCTGAATGAAGCCCATTGTAGCCAAATGGCAATCCACCTGGGGAGTACGAAGATGTACAATGATTTGAAAGGTCGATTTTGGTGGCATGGTATGAAGCGAGACATCTCCGACTTTGTTTCAAGATGTTTAATATGTCAACAAGTGAAAGCGGAACATCGGTGCCTTGAGATTACTTCACCAATCACGATACCCGAGTGGAAATGGGATCGAGTCACAATGGACTTTGTATCCGGACCGCCGTTGTCGCAAGTAAGAAGGATGCGTTTGGGTCGTGGTAGATCGATTGACTAAGTCGGCCCACTTTGTCCCCGTCGCACGGATTTTTCAATGGACAAATTAGCGAATTGTACGTTTCTCGATTGTGAAATTACACGGGTGCCTATTTCTATCGTGGTCGGATAGAGATCCGAGATTTACCTCGCGGTTTTGGAAAAAGTTGCAAGAAGCTTTGGGTACCAAGTTGCATTTCAGACCGCTTTCACCCCCAAACCGATGGTCAATCCGAGCGGGTAATTCAGATACTTGAGGATATGTTAAGATGTTGCGTCCTCGAGTTTAGTGGTTCATGGGAACGGTATTTGCCGTTGATTGAATTCGCTTACAACAACAGCTTTCAGTCGAGCATTAAGATGGCACCTTATGAGGCTTTGTACGGGCGTAAATGCCGTACACCATTGTTTTGGACTGAGCTTGGTGAAAGCAAGATTTTCGGGGTGGATTTGATTAGGGATGCTGAACAGAAAGTGAAAGTAATCCGTGAAAGTTTGAAGACGACCTTCGATCGTCGAGAAGTCGACGCGGATATGAAGCGTAAGGATATCGAGTATCAGGTGGGTGATAAGGTGTTTCTCAAGGTATCGCCTTGGAAAAAGATACTCAGGTTCGGCCGTAAGGGCAAGTTGAGCCCGAGGTTCATTGGGCCATATGAGATATCAGAGCGAGTCGGTCCGGTGGCATATCGTTTGATTTTGCCCCCTGAACTCAAAAAGGTTCACGATGTCTTCCACGTGTCGATGCTTCGACGTTATAGATCCGATCCAACGCACGTGATTAGTCCATCAGAAATTGAAATTCAAGCTAATATGAGTTATGAGGAAGAACCAATTCGAATCCTATCACGAGAAGTGAAAGAGTTGTGAAACAAGCGGGTTCCGCTAGTGAAAGTGTTATGGCTCAAGCACGGGATAGAAGAAGCTACTTGGGAGACCGAGAACTCTATGAGGGAGCGATATCCGAACCTATTTATCGGTAAGCTTTTCGGGGACGAAAATCTCTTGAGTGGGGGAGAGTTGTGACACCCCGAATGTGACCCTAGTCGGAGAGTGGTTTCGGGACCACGAAACCGAGTTACAAGAATAATTAAGTGTTATATTCCGTGCTTATTGTATGTGGAATTGGTATGCGTAAATATTTCGTGTCTCGATTTTTATTAATTAGGTGCTAATTTATAAGAAAGGACTTAGTAGTGAACTTTGAAAGTACGATAGGGAAATATGTGATGACTAATTAAAGCATGCATGCAAAATAATGGACTTGCATGTCAAATTTCCCTTTTTACAAATGATGGCCGCCATGACAAAGTGATATGGGCTAAACATGTCATGAAACATGTTTTGTTGGGCATTAGGGAGAAATCATAAACAAATAAGCATGGGTAAGAAAAGAATGAAAAAAAATGTGTGTGAGAGAGTAGCATTCCCCCATTGCCGTGCAACCAAGAAGAGAAAACAAAAAATTTGTTCATCCTTTCTCATCTTTTGGCCGAAAATCATAAGGAGGAAGAAAGGATTTTTGCTCCATTTTTGGTTTAGAAGAGAACTAGAAGGAGATTTGGCCATACTTGTACCAAGATTAAGGTATGTATGAGGTTGTGTTTGGAGTTTCATGCATGACTTGGTTACTAACTTGATGTGCATGTTAGCCATGGCTCAAATCTTTGTTATGCCATGGAAATGGTATTTGGGCAAAGTTGTTATGGTGATAAAGCCATTGCATGCTAAGTGTGAAGCTTGATGATGATGCATGCAATGATGGATTTTCTATTCATGAGTAAGATCTTGAGTTTTTCTTTGTTTTATCATGATTAAAGTTGAAAAGGAGCATGATTGTCATATTCGCCATGATGCATTCTTGAGCATGATTCATGCTTCTTGCATGTTAGTTAAAAATTTGTGTTTTGGATGGCTATGGACACCTTGAAAATTGGCCATGCTCATATATGCATATATATGATTGCACATTATGTTTGGTTATGAACTAAGTGATGAATATATTGATTTAAAGAAGAAAATGTGGAAGAATGCTTGTGAAATTGCAAGCACAATTCGCCTAGCACACATATAAGTGCTTGATGCTATATTATGAGTTTTGGGCCACAATGTGCAAAGCATTAATTAGTAGATTGCATGCTGTTTTGTGAGGTATTATGCAAAATTGACCTCAACATGTACATGAATATTCGGCCTTGGGTAGCCTATTGAAGGCCTTAGCATTTCCTTGATGCTCAAATAAATTGTATTGAATTGCTTGATGTAGTATAAAATGTGCATGACCATTGTGTATTCAAGCTAAAGAGTGGCCATATGACCATTTAAAATCCTTGTCATATTCGCCATAAGCAAGCACAATGAGGTTTTAATAAATTGAATTTGTTTGAATTAGCTCAAGAGCTAAGAGGGCCACAATTGGACAAGGGAAGGAAAAGGTGATCGAATAGCCGAAAAAGCCGTTCGACAACATCCGAGGTAAGTCCTCAAGAAGTGACCTTACTTGAATTATGTGAGATGAAATATGGATGTGTATGATTATTGATTATGTGTGTATGAGTATTTGAATTCCACCGGGCTAAGTCCCGAAGGCGAATATGCTAATGATTATAATTGTGTTTGAGCCTTAGTAACGAAAATGAAATATGTATGTCCAATGATTATTGATGTATGTGTGCATGAGAAATTGAATGATATCGGGCTAAGCCCAAGACAACTATGCTTGAAATTATATCCGGTTAAGACCAAGGCAATTGTGCTAGTGGCTATATCCGGGCTAAGGCCGAAGGCATTCGTATGAAGTTATTCTATCCGGGCTAAGACCAAGGCATTTGTGCACGTGATTATATCCGGTTATATTCGAAGAATCTTGGGCGGAGGTGAGTGTTGGTTGCCGAAATGAATTTAATTAGTACACTCGGAAAGCCCAAAGGATAAGGTACGTTATATGTGCATTGGAAAGTCGATGTGTTTGAGCAACATTCGCTCAATCGACTAATGAATTTCAGTTATTGAATTGATTGATGCTTTACGAACTTATATAATGATGAAGTATGAAGTAAGAATGTGTATTAATGAAATGATGCATTTGGCTATGTGAATGTATTGCTGTAAATTTATAGTTCATTATATTCCTTGAGACTTACTAAGCATAAAAATGCTTACCCCGTTGCTTTGGCTCTTAGTTTTCTAGATTTCGCTCGAGGCAATCGGATTTGGGATCGTTGAAGTCGAAGTCATCCACACTATCAAGCCTCCATTTTGGTATAAATTTTGGTTGAACTTGAGATGGCATGTATAGGACTACCCTTGTTTGTTAAATATGTTGTAATGTAAGTATGTACGGCCGTGCGAAAATGGCTCGAAAAGGAAGCATGAACTTAGACTAATTGCGGGTTGTATGTATATATTTTGTGTCATGATGTGGCTATGGCTTGGAAATGGGAATGTTGGTCATATGATCAGCCATTGGCATGGTTAAAATGATCATATATGAACCTATGTATGGTAAGGCTAGTTGAATCATGGAGACCACCAAATAGGTAAGTCCTATCTTAAACCAGATGCTGCCAGCTGCAGTGGCATGAATGTGAAAAATCACCAAAATTCATAGGAATGGAATTAGATAGTTAATAAGCTATTTAAATGAACCTTGATGAGTCTATTTTCATATGGAAGAAACGAAACGGTCATAGGAGTTACAGGTTAAGAGATATTAAAGCCATTGTGAGACAGGGCCAGAATGGTTTCTGGGTTCCCTGTCGCAACTTTAAAATTCACTATAAATTATCCAAAAGAATTAGGAGATATACCTTATATGTACAGATTCCATTTTGAGTCTAGTTTCATTAGAAACAAACGACACCAGCATTAAAGCCCTGTACAGAGAGATATTCAAGTTATACCGCGCGAAGGTCAGAGCCGTCGATCCCTGTAACAGGGGTAACTTTAACTAATAAACTGTACCAATTGGCCCGACCAAAAATCCTAGAAATAAATCCATGGATGGATATATGAGTCTAAATTCAGGGAAAATTTACAAAACCAGTTTCCGAGTTTTGAAACTCGAGATATGATTTTTAAGGCGACAGTGACGCAGTTTTCCAGCCTGACTGGAAATGTCAAATTGGTGGGCAAAAACATGTGAACTTGGTTTGTTAACCCTCGGGTCCGACACCGGCGATGGTCTCGGGTTTGGGGTGTTACAATCTGTATGCTAGACTGGTAACTATTGTTATACACAAACTCTGCTAATGGCAAATAGCCCTCCCAACTACCTCGAAAGTCAATCACACAACTTCTTAATATGTCCTCCAATATCTGAATCACCCTCTCCGACTGACCATCTGTCTGAGGATCGAACGCAGTACTAAAGTCCAACCTTGTACCCAAAGCCTCTGTAACTTTTTCCAAAACTGAGACGTGAAGCGAGGATCTCTATCAGATATGATGGAAACCAGTTGTGACACCCCTAATTTGACCCTAGTCGGAAAGTGGTTTCGGGACCACAAAACCGAGTCACAAAAATAATTAATTGTTATATTTTATGCTTATTATTTATGAATAAGTATGTGTGAAAATTTCATGCTTTAAATTTTGTCATTTGGATGTGAAATAAATAAAAAGGGGCTTATGTGAAAAAATCTTGAAAATGTCATAGGTTAATTGGAAGTGGTTAAAATTGCATGGTTTGAAGCATGAGGGACTTGCATGTCAAACATTCCCTTTTCTTGGTAGTGGACGGCAAGGATGGGCATGAATGACACAATTTGGCATTTTGTGCTTTGTATGTTAGTAAATAATGTTAATAATATATTTGTTTATATTAAAGAAAATGGTTTCATAAAATAGAATAATAAAAGTTAATGAAATAAATGAATAAAACGTGTTTGAGGTGAAAATAACAAGGCCATTTTCTTCTTCTTCTTGCCGTGAGTTGAGAAAGAAAATAGAAACCTTTGAGCTTAGGGCATTCGGCAAAAGAAGGCTTCAAATAAGGTAAGGTTCATGTTATTTTCTTTGAAAAGTTGTGAATTTTGGTTGGTTTTGAAGCTTGCAACAAGACCCATGTGAAAATTTTTGTGTTCATGAAGCATGTAGCAATCGGTCATGAGCTTAATGGGGTATATTTTGTATGTTTGATGATTTTGGGAGGATAATTGATTCTAGTTGAGTATGAACAAACTAAATGTGCTTGATGGCTCAAATGAGCTTGGAAAGTTGGCCAATGTTGTTTAAGTTCATGAATTAGGGCATAATTTCATTCGCCATGGAAATTGAGCATGAAAAAAAAATCTGGTGGGGATATATGAAGCTGAAAATTTAGTTTGAAGTGTGATAATTGTGTTAAAGATGAACATTAAACCTTTATGTTTTATGGTCTTGTAAGTTAGGTGTAAAACCAATGGCCTTTTTATGCTTGGCATGGAATTAGTGGTCAAATGTGTTAAACCTTAAAGCATGATTTAGTTTAACCAAGGGAGAACTTATATATTTGTAGGAGGGCATGTTTGAACGTGTACTGATAATTGATTTTGAAGGTTCGGCTTTATGCTTTGATAGTTGGTTTTGAAGTATATGATGTCTTGGTATAAATATATGTGCATTCGGTTACTTTCATAACATGCATTTAAAGTGTCCTTTGGATGCAATTGCTTATGCACTTGAGGGTATATGAGTTAATTTTCTTTATGGCAAATTTGGATAAGAAGCTAACTAATAATATGCTAAGGTAGTCATGTGGATAATCGGCTTTGTGAATATTATTAAAGGTGTAATTAGTTATATGCATAGGTCATCGGTAAAATTGACCACATAACTAGTATATGTATATAAGGCGACATGGTGATACCTAGGTAAATGTATTTGGGATGGTTTTTATGAAATACCGAATGTGCAAATGTATCGAGGTGTTGCCTTATGTATGAGTTTCATTGAGAAGATTTACCTTGTTGTTTTTAATGATATAACAAGGTGATTAAAATAGTTTAAATTTTGTTAATTAAGCTCAAGAGCATAGAGGGGTAATTTTGGATAAAGAGAAAGTAAACGAATAGCCGTGGATATCTAGTCGTCGACCACTTCCGAGGTAAGTTTTAAGTGATTAAACGTTGAGTAAAATCAATCATAATAGGACATGATGAGTTGATTTAATAAGATATGATGTGGCCATGATATGTTATAAAAACAAATGGTAAGTTCTTAAGTGTTTGAGCTTGGAAATTTAAGTGTAATTTGAAATAATCTGCTTAGGACAGCAGCAGTAACGTGACTTTAGAAAATCACCATAAATTTATGGACTTGAATTAGAGGCTGAATAAAACATGAAATTAAAGCTTAATGAGTCTAGTTTCTTATAAAAGAAACCGTGTAAGCAAAGGAATTTCCGATAATGAGATATTGAAAGTTGTGTGAGACAGTGCAGAATGACACTGTAATCCTCTGTTCTGTTTTTAGAAAATCTTCATAAATTGTACAAAAAATTTTAAAAGACAAAATTTTTATTCTAGATGCCTTAGTGAGTCTAGTTTCAAATTAAATAAACTAGAACATATTTTGAATTTTGTACAATGAGAAATTTGATTCGTAGTGAAGAGTGGTCAGAATAGTCAAACAGTGAAACAGGGGAAACTTTAAGAAAAATCTGGTATTGATTGGCCAAACCAAAAATTCTGAAAATTTGTTGGATAAAATATGTATGAGTCTATTTTCAGGGAAAATTAACGGCACTTCATTTGGAGTTTCGTAGCTCCATTTACGAATAATTTAATGACTGTTGCTCAGGAAAAACAGCTTGTGCTGAATTTGTGATTATGTTGTAAACCTTAATAAAACTATTTGAGTTGCTTATAAGCTATCGATTAAATATTGGTAATCAAAGTACCAAATCTGTATTAAAGTGAAGCTATAAGCCGTAAATGACTAGTATACCTAGTCAATTTTGTTATGATGAAATTGATGTACAAGATATGTATATGTGATAAGGCCGAATGGCCAACGTGATGAATGTGAAAGTGTATGTATGTGATAAGGCCGAATGGCCAATGTGATGAATGTGAAAGTATATATATATGATAAGGCCGAATGGCCAATGTGATGAATGTGATGGTGTATGTATATGTGATAAGGCCGAATGGCCAATGTGATGAATGTGCAACTGTATGTATGTGATAAGGCCGAATGGCCAATGTGATGAATGTGAAAGTATATATATATGATAAGGTCGAATGGTCAATGTGATGGAAGTGGAAGTGTATAACTGTGATAAGTCCCGAAGGACAATTGTGTCGAAGATTATATCCGGGTTAAAATCCGCAGCTTTATGCGAGAATATTATCCCGATTAATGTCCGTAGGCTTCGTGTTCGTACTATATCCAAGCTTTAAAGACCCGACGGCTAAATGCTAGGATTCAAGTAAGACTTTGATATTGAGTATCGCAATAAGTTACCATCAAATAAGTATTATGTATTTAAGATGTTCAGTACGTATTACTTACTCATCGGTGGAGTGATTTCGGGTGAATTATCAAGATCAAAGAGGTAGGTAAATGTGATTAATATTATAACTCCAAATATGAGAATGATCTAATTGGTAATGGTATGCTTGTATAATGAAGTATGTGATGAAATATTCTTATGTATTAGTGCATATTCTGCCCAAAAGCCTTATGATTTGAGTATGGGTTGGGTTCAGATAGATATGCCAGTACAAGGTAAGGATTATGTTTTGTAAGCTTACGTATATGTGATAAGGAATATGTCTGGTTCTTTATGTGCCTACGGTCATTTAGTACTTGCATGTTGAAATACTTAAAAATATAGATGTGATTATGAACAAGTGGAAAGGATTATTGAAAGTTGAAAATTGATGAAGAATGTGCTTTGGAAATATTCGACCATCTAGATCACTATTGTACGAAAGTATATATATGTAAGAGTTAAGTGATGCGTTTATTGATATTATAGTTTGAGATGAAGCTCGAGATTAACTTCATCGAACAGTTGAAATGAATGACCAAAGATATTGAATGAAAACACTTTGCGACTTAAAGCTCAGGGCTAAAGAAAGGCGAATTAAATTATGTGAAATTTTGGTTAGGTATATTGGGTCAAATGAGATTTTATCTAGATTAAGTATATGTGAAAAACGTCATTGATTCAACAAAATTATCGTTTTTCTTAAAACTTACTAAGCTTACAAAAGCTTACTCTGTTCGATCATGGTTTGGTTTATAGGTTGTGGATTCTGACTACCAGTTCGGGGATCATCAGCACTTCGTCACACTATCTACCATTACGGCAACTATGTGATTAGACTTAGCTTATGGCATGTATAGGATAGACAATATAGTAGAATGATATTTTGACTATTGTATATAAGCCATATGAAAATGGCATCTTTTGAATGTTTACTTATAGAAGTTTACAAGTTAACCTTGGCTGTGTTTAGTGTTTATCCAAATGAATGATCAAAAAATAAATAAATAAAAAAAAGAAAAAAAAATTTTACCGTTCTGTCATGAGTTACAAGTCTGGTAATGCCCCTTACTTATTCCGGTGATGGTTACGGGATAGGGGTGTTACACCAGTACCCCATGCAGTCTTACTATCTCCTACACATACAGCTTAGCTAGCTTTTGCAATGAGTAATCAGTATGAACAGGTATAAAATGGGCAGACTTGGTCAATTGATCCACGATGACCCATACTGAATCCTTTTTAGAAGGCGTTAGGGGTAGCCCACTAACAAAGTCCATAGTTACTCTCTCCCACTTCTTCAGCAGGATCTTAACTGGCTGAAGCAACCCTGAAGGTAACTGGTTTTCAACCTTAACCTACTGACAAGTAAGGCATTTACCCATAAAGTCGGTAACTTCATGTTTAAAACCTGGCCACCAATACAACTTACGAAGGTCTCGGTACATCTTATTCCCTCAGGATGCATAGCATAAGGACTACTATACGCCTCTTGCAGTATAGACTACCTCAAATCAGTATCCTTCTGTACACAGACTCTCCTACGAAAATAGAGTACCCCTTTACTATTTATCCCAAAATATGAAATTTCCCCACTCTCTATCTGTCAGAATCGAGGACCCAGTGACTCATCCTCCAACTTTTTACCCTTAATCTTTTCAATCCACCTCAGTTCAATTTGGAATTCTGCCAACAAGCTACCATCATCAATTAAGCTGAGACGAGCAAACATCACCCTCAGATCAATCATAGCCCTACGGCTCAGTGCGTCGGCCACTACATTAGCCTTACCAGGATGGTATTCAATCGAACAGTCATAATCGTTAAGTAGGTCAATCCATCTATGCTGCCTAAGGCTTAGCTTTTTATGAGTGAGGAGATACTTGAGGCTCTTGTGAACCGTGTAATTGATACACTTCTCACCGTAAAGGTAATGCCTCTAAATTTTCAGTGTGAATACCACCGCAAAAAATTCCAAATCAGGCATCGGATAATTCACCTCATGAGTCTTAAGCTGACGAGACACATATGCCACCACCTTGCCCTCTTGCATCAACATACATCCTAAACCAACATGCGATGCATCCCTGTAGATAGTGAATTCTTTCCCAGACTCTGGCTGTATTAAAACAAGGGCCTCAGTCAGAACCTTTTTAAGTTTCTCAAAACTTTCTTGCTACTTATCAGTCCAGTTAAATGATACACCCTTACGCAACAATTTAGTCAGAGCTGTAGCAATCAACGAAAACTCCTCCACAAAATGTCTATAATACCCTGCTAGACCCAGAAAATTACGAACATCAGATACTGACTTAGGCTGCATCGAATCCAGAACAACTTCAATTTTTTCAGGATCAACCCTAATCCCCTCAGTAAACACCACATGACCTTGAAAAGTTACCCCTTGTAACTAGAATTCACACTTGCTGAATTTAGCATACAGTTGTTTCTCCCTTAGAATTTGCAGAACAACTCGGAGATGTGCATCATGTTCATCTTCAGTTCTTGAATACACTAGAATATTATCTATAAACACCACTACGAACCGATCCAGATAGGGCTGGAACACTCGATTCATCAAATCCATAAAAGCCGTTGGTGCATTCGTCAGTCCAAACGGCATCACTAGGAATTCATGATGACCATAACAAGTTCTAAATGCTGTCTTGTAAAAAAAAGTCTCCTTGACCCTCAGTTAATGGTACCCCGATCAGAGATCAATGTTAGAGAAGACTGAAGCTCCTCAGAACTGGTTGAATAAATCATCTATCCTCGATAGTGGGTACTTATTCTTAATGGTCAATTTATACAATTTCTGATAATCGATGCACATACGCATGGTTCCATCCTAGTACTCCCCATGGAGACACACTAGGTCGAATGAATGCTCAATCTAGTATCTCTTGAATTTGAGCTTTAAGCTCCACAAGCTCCTTCGGCGCCATTCGGTAAGGGGCAATGGACATCAGAGCTGTACCAGGTAGGAGCTCAATCCCAAAATCAACTTCATGGTTTGGAGGTAACCCCGGTAGCTCATCAGGAAAGACATCCAGAAAGTCCTTAACTGTTCTAATATCTTTAATAGATGAAACCTTAAAATCAGAAATGCTGATGTAGGCTAAATACGCCTCACAACCCTTACGAACCAATTTTTCAGCCCTAAGTGCAGAAATCATATTTGACAAATAATTTCGACGTTCCTCGATTTCCACTACCTCATCATCCTCTACAGTTTTTAGTACCACCCGTTTAGCAGCACAATCCAACTCCACTTGGTGATTCACTAGCCAGTCCATGCCCAGTATTAAGTCAAATCCTCTAAAAGGGAGTTCCATTAAATCTGCCAAAAATATCATTCCTTGGACCTCCAAAGGTACATCCTTAAACAGTTTATTCACCCTTACAGACTGCCCTAATGGACTCAACACCGTAACCTCACTCGCAGTGTTCTTAACCATTATACCCAAAGTCTCAGACACAGTGCATGCTATATAAGAATGCATAGACCCAACATCAATCAATGCAGTATAAGGTACATTATGGATAAAGAACGTACCCGTAATAATATCTGAGGCGTCTCTGCCCTCTCGATGACGTGCAGCATAAGCCAATGTTGGCTACCTCGCCTCAGTATGACCAACACCTCTGCCCAGTAGTCCACGACCACGGCCTCTCGGTAGTTGCTGAACACCTCTCAGCGGCTGGACAGTACCCATACCAGTAGCTTGCATCTGATCGGGGCTCTGTGGACAATCTTTGATATGGTGCTCCATAGATCTGCACCTCAAGCATGCCCCAAACCTTTTCCAGCATTCGCCCTGATGGTGTCTCCTACAATCCACAAAAGGCTATGGTCCAAAAGCAGCAACAGGGGGCCCAACTCTGGCATTTTTCTTAGGCCTCTGAAATGATCTTCAGGGCTCCAAATCCCTCTTGTTCCTATCGTTTTCCTTCTCACGGTTCTAGCGCTTAGCGCGCTTCACATCCTCAGTGATCTTCGCCTTATAGACCAAAGCAGCAAAATCTCACTCCCTCTGTAGAGCTATCAGAATCCTTAAACTATCCCTGGGCCATCCTCTAAATGAACACAGCGCTCATATTCAATTTCCACCATCCCAAGTGCATAGCGTCTTAATCACAGAAATTCAGACTCATATTCAGCCACAGATTTATCCCCCTGGGTCAAATTCAGAAGCTCTCTTCTTCGGGCATCCATATAAATAGTGCCCACATATTTTCCTTGGAATGCAGTCTTGAAAAATCCCCAAGTCAACCGGTCAGGCTGATTACCCTCTTTCACTGTAAGCCACCACTGATAGGCCTCATCTTGTAGCAACGACACTGCAACTTTTAGTTTCTGCTCAGGAGTGCAGTCGAGGTCCTGTGGCCTCAATCCAATATTCAGCCACATTAGGGGCAACTCCAACAATACCCTTAAAAATCTCAGCCCCATTAGACTAGATTCGTTCCGTAACCAACCCATGGCCCACAGTTCCAATATTAGGCCCAGCAACCCTTTCCAAAATTCCCAACATAGCTTGGGAAAGTGCGTCGTCCCCAGTTGCACGATCGTGTGGCCTAGTCTCACTCACAGGTGAAGCCGATGCCTTTCTTGTAACACCCCAAATACGGCCTGGAAGTTTGGCTTGAATCTGGCATGTCACATTGAAGTGTTTTTCGAAAACCATGTTTCCATTAAAAACCCTTCTTAATAATTAAAAACTTATACCCTTTTTAAACCTCGTTAGAAACCTCAGCTGAATAACATTCTTAACAACTTTGTAAAAATCTTGGCAGTTGCGAAAGCTTGATTTAAAAACAATTGCGGATACATGATGTTTTGAACAACAGTATTTGCTTTGGAAAACCGTGTTCTAATACTAGCAATTATAAGAACAATAAGTAAAATTTCAAATTTGAAATCCAGGAAATTACAACGGCTTTACTACAACCCACATAAAACATTTAAAAGTAATAATCAAAACTATAAAATAAACAGTGTGTGTGGCTTCCTCCGAGCCCTCGCACTCCGATCCGTCTAAGGTGGAAATTACCGAAAGGTTAATAAGCAGGGTGAGTTTATGAAAACTCATGTGAAATCCCTACTATAAAAAGTAACAATCGGTCATATAAAAGAATTAAAAGTCCGCCTGACCTTACTTACGCTTTTAGTATCAATTGGGCCTTAGCCCACTATAATGACGATGCAGATGGGCTTTAACCCATTACGAATAAGAAACATTATCGTAACTAGAGTCGAATCGAATCGAATCAGATCGTAATGAATCAAAATTAGAATGTGAATGCAATCCCAACCCAATCCAGCCGTATACACCCCCGTACTAACCTTACACCATATGGGGAGACTACTCGACCCACCCAACCACTACACACCACAGAAATTGCAGCGAGGCTGCCAGATATTGTGACGAAGTCACCAGATACTGATATTGTGGCTAGGCTACGAGCAGATATATATATGTGGCGAAGCCACCGGATTGCAATGAGGTCGCGGATATTATGAAGAAGTCACCAGAACAGATATATGTGGCGAGGCCACCAGATTGCAGCGAGGCTGCCAGAATGCTTCCTCCATCAATATAACCCATATCCCATGCAACAGATATACATGTCATCGCATACAACATACAGAATCAGAATATCATGTCCATATTTGAATCAAACAATCACAATTAAGTCATTTAAATCACCAACATATATTCACAATCAAATTCGTCAACCACACAGTCCAAGTCAGTCACTTGCCCACAAGGGCAAAACAGTCATTTAACACCCTAGGGGTAAAATGGTAATTTACCCCACAAGGGTATCTCGATAATTCTACCCTACAGGGGTATTTCAATAATTCTACCCTACAGGGGTATTTCGGTATTTCTACCCTACAAGGGTATTTTGGTAATTCTACCCTACAGGGGTATTTTAGTAATTCTACCCTACAGGGATATTTCAGTATTTCTACCCTACAGGGGTATTTCGGTATTTCTACCCTACAGGGGTATTTCGATATTTCTACCCTACAAGGGTATTTCGGTAATTTTGTAAATCGAGGGTAAAACGATAATTCTGTAAATCAGGGGTACTTTGGTAATTTTACAAGCTGAGGATATTTCAATAATTTTACAGGTCGAGGGTATTTCAGTAATTTCACAAATCAGGGGTATTTTGGTAATTTTACAAACTAAGGGTATTTTGATAATTTTACAAACCAGGGGTATTTTGGCAATTTTACAAACTAGAGGTATTTTGGTAATTTTATAAACAAAGGGTATTTTAGTAATTTTACAAACTAGGGGTATTTTGATAATTTTGTAAACCAAGGGTATTTTGGTAATTTGGTAAACTAAAGTATTCTAAACAGGGATAACAATACGAATGGGCCTAAAGCCCTTTCTCGGCCGAAATGGGCCCACACGTTCGTGTGGCCCTTTTAGCCCAAATCTAGCCACAGATATGAGATTCACCTAGCCTAGTCCAATATTTACTACACAATCAAATAACTTATCCAATTGAGCCCGTAGGCCCATTGGGCCCACATGGCCCCTTTCGACCCATCGCGGCCCGAAGTAGCCATCCTACAGCTAGAGTAGTGAGAAATACACACCTGATTGGAGACTAGAGTTAATCCACGCTCCGAGCACTCTTAGCCGGCGCCCAACCCAACCGAGTATGCCACAAAGCGAAAGGGATCAGCCAAGAAGGGTACCTTTACTCTCCTCATGGTTCTCTCTATTTAAAGCCAGCTTTGCATCCACTCTTATGTTAGCTTCCCGATGTGGGATCCCTCCATCATCAGAGTTTAAATTCAACACCAACTCTTGCCACCCCTCGTTAGCAAAATAAATGCTCTTTGCTTGCCATGGGATTCAACCCATGCCTCCCCAAATGCTCCACACGCTACTTGCCACTAAGCCACAAGGCTTTTTGTGTCACAATTTCTCCAACAATATTCTTAAGGCCTACCTACTACACCCAGGGTTTGATTCACCTTAAACCAAAATTTTTTCTAGAGTCTAGGTTTGAACCCAGGACTTCTCCAACACTTCTCAGCACACTTAACCACTAAAATAAGCCTTCAACTACGAAATTTTCACGCACAACAGAATATTATAAGCTACCTTCAACCGCTCCCATGCTCAAGGCCCAAAACTTCTAGGCCCAAATTCAGGGTGTTACATTTCTAGCTTCATTATTAGGCATATGGCCCGATGCCAAAGACCCAGCCCGAGTACCTCCACAGCCTCCATCGCGGCCTCTTGTACCCCTTCCACGAGTACCTCTGGTGCTCATTATCAGATTATGCTTTGTCTGTATTAATAGTTTTATGCATCAGTTTACAGTTCTAGTGTTTATTAACGGATGTTTTATGAAAAACAGCATCAGTAATGCAGAGCTTTTGTTTTTGCAGATCATAATTTCACTACAGTTTCAGCTTACCGTAAACAGAATATTTCAGTACAGCCTACTACCTATAGTAGTCTTAGTATTTCAATTGAAACAAGTAGTAGTTTCAGAGAACTCACAGGATCGGTACCGAAGACTCGATGTACCACATATTTTGTAAAACATTTCCAGATATTCCAAATCATTTGAAACAGTTTTTTTCGAAATTTAAGTTTAAAAGAAACCTAAATCCACAACCGAGTTTTGCAACCTGACTTTGATAGCACTAAATGTAACACCCCAAACTTGGCCTAGATGTTATGGTCGAATCTAGCAATATCACATTGAAGTGTTTTTTTGGAAAAATGTAGTTTCGTTGGAAAGCCCGTTCCATGTTAAACCTCTTGGTGATCTTAACGAAAATTTAGGTTGTCTTGTTCATTGTAAAAACTCATGTCGTTTAGCAAAAAGGGTAAATCATATTAATTTGTTATTACATTTCAAAACATTATTTATGCGGAAGCTTTTAAATTATGCAGTATAAACGTGGTGTTTTGAAAAGCTTTTATCTTTTGAAAACCCTCATCCCGCTACTAGCAAATATGGATCAAAATAAATAAAAACCCAAGTTAAATGTTAAAAATTTAAAGAGGCCTTATTACATAAAAATACCAAAATTTAAATTACTATTAAATTAAAAGCCCAACTTATAGGCACGAGCAAATGTGTGGCCAGTTTCTAGTCCCTCGCAGCAACGATCCACCTAAGGATTACTTGCGCTGATAAGTAAAAGGGTGAGTTTATGAAACTTAGTTTGTAATCCCTTAACAACAGTCAATCATATAGTACGCAATCACAATCTGGGCCTGAACCCATTACAGTAAGAGTCCAGTAACAGCTAGGGCCTTATCTCATTACAGCATCAGCATCAGTATGGGCCTTAGCCCATTTTAATAACAGTAACAGAAATGCAATTAGAAGTCCTACCCATCCATCCTCTACACTCCACTCCGTCCAGCCCTACACTCCATGTCGGGATAAAATCGACCCAACCATCCTTACACTCTAAAATATAGCAATGGTTGCGGCACTAAACAGTATTTGCAGCAAAGCTGCCAGTACAGTACACTTCCTCCAAATATAATGGCCCATCCCCATTCAATATGTCATGTCATAATATCATCCATGAATGCAAATCATGTCATTCTCGATTACAGTCATACATATCATAGGGGTATATTAGTCGTCTCGGTCGACCGCTGCAACCTTAACAGTCAAACAAAGAAAATGGGTAATGCGGCCCATGTGGGCCCACACGCTCGTGTGGTCCGTAAAGCCCAAAATTGACCTTGGTCGTGTGAACTACACAGCCTGGCCTAGTAATCTCCACACATCTGTGTGATTTACCCATGTGGGGCCCACACAGTCTATTTCGCCTCAACGTGGCCCAAAACGGCCTAAGCCCATGAAATTTCTCACGGTGGCCTCTACTATCAAACGCCCATGTTTTATACATTCGAATTACCACACGAGCAAACGCACACTCGTGTAGCTACAATAGTCATATTTTTTAGCTTTTGTAGATTTACGAATATAACAGTGTGGTTACACACCTAATGCGATTTGGAGTTAACCCCCGCTCTGAACACTCTTATACCTGAAGAACAATTAATATATCATCTAATCAGTTTTTTAACCCATGATCCAATTGGAAACTAACGAAGTCCAAAACAGTCAAAATCTTCTTACCAAAAGCCTACAATAATCGCACCCTTGATTCTCAGGGGATGTGCCAATCAACTTCGACCCCAACCTATACAAATAACACCACCTTTCTATATTAGACTAGCGCTTGAAGTATAATGCCATCACAACCGCACCACACTTGCCAACAACGACTGCGCAGATTGTAGACCAATGATGTAACGCACACGGAACCAAGAATAAGGACTGATCTGAATGGTAAACAGAGGGGTAATTGGCAAGAAGAGACAAAGTAAAAAGATAGTTCAACAAGGTGGAAATTCGAAAGGGGAAGAAGTGAAGTTGAGGCTTACCTATCAATATTCGGCCAACACAAAAGCACTAGAGTGAGAGAAGAGAACCTGCGCCCGAACCCAACTGATCAAAACACACTTGTTAACCGAAAGAAAAATAGAAAGGTGAGATGGGGTGTTCGGCCAAGGTACCAAAATTAAAAGGGAAAGGAATAGAGAGAAAGAAAAGAGGGAATGAGAAGAAAAGAAGGTGCACTCGATCAAGTGGGAATCGTTGGAGAAAGGAAGAGGAAGAAAAGAGTCGGCTGACAACTAAGGAAAATGTATTTGGCCAATGAGAGATTTGATTATGAGAGGGGAGAGGAGCAGAGGCAATCCATCATCAAAGACTTTAGAGGAGAACAAACCCGAAAAAGACCAAAATGAGAAAAACCCTGAATGATCACTACCAATTCGTCCTACAAAAGAAAAATATGAAACAGCCAAAACGAAAAGGCAGGAATTCGGCACCAAGGAGAAAAAAACTGAAAAAATGACCAAACCCACAGTGATTACTCAAAAACTAAAAATTGCAAGGAGTGAGAGTCCCAATTCGGCACACCCTCTTCCACTCCCTTCAAATCTCCTAATTTCTCTCCCCATATCGCTCCTAATATCTCTCAACCATCTACCACCTATCCACATCCTTACCAGCCAAAATTCCCTCCAAAAAGTCTCTAGAATTCGGCCACAAATCCCCACACTCCTCAAACACCCCAATTTCAGTCCAACTACAACACTTCCCAGTGTCAATAGCAAAATAAAATACTCTTTTACGTTTCCAAGACTCAAACCTTAGATCCCCTAGAACACTCCACACGCCCTCATCCCCTAGATTAGTAAGCTTTTTATGACATAAACTACCCATGTATATTAAAGAAGCCTACTGACTAGAAACATGGTTTATTCAAGTAAAAACAGAATTTTGTACAAGCCAAGGCTTGAACTCAGGACTTCTTCAGCACTCCTCAAGACACTCAACCATTGAAGTAGACATGTATTTATGCACACAACATACAAAAATAATTACTTAGATTTTGGGGCATTACAGCATGATCTTGAACAGTTAGTGGAGAATGTTGAACTGTTGAACCAAGTTGAGCTAGATGAACCAAATAAACTGGAATCTGAAGAGTTTTCAACCAAATCTGAATCAGAAGTTGACTCAGTAAATGAAACAGAAGAAGCAGAAACTGAAGAAGAACCAAACAACCCTGAACTGAGGGTAGAACCAAATGTTGCTGAACTAGTAGAGCCAAGTGTTAATCATGATTTGACCATTCCTACTTCAAACACTATGAAGATATTGAAATTTTCAATTATGATGGATATGTGGAAATTCATGCATAACCAACAACAAGCTTACTAGAGATATACGAAAATTAGAGATGATACCATATGGAATACATTTTAAGAATACCTCTAACACTTTTTTTCCTAAGTTCCCAAATCATCTCTTCGAGACATGACAAGAAGAGCTTATGGAATCAAGTGCAACCAAGAAGGGCAAAGAGAAAGACATAAATGAATACACGAATTAAAAGGGGGGAACTTTATTTTTCTTAAGTATTTATTTTTAGCATTTATATTTTTTTCTTAGTTAATATTTTGCTTTGCATAAAAAATAGGAAATTAAAAACATGAATAAATTAAACTCAATACCTTTTCATTATAAAAAGCGAAGTTGTTTGGTAATGTGAATGAACATATTTAGGATTAGATTGTTAAGAAAGACTTGGTATTTAAGCAGTCTTCATGACACACCTCTCTTTTCTTGCTATCCTACGCGGTGTTCAGTTTTCATTTATTGCTTTGTTTCCGCAATGAGAACATTGCTTCTTTTTAAAGGGGTTAAGGTAATATTGGCATGAATTTTAAATTTTTTTCTTAAGTATGATTCAATGTTTACACATAAGTATGCTGAAATAAAATAATGTTTAGAAAAAAAATTGTTCATAAGTTAGCTCAAATGAAATTATGATTTCTGATTTTATCTAAGTTTTTATGTTATCTTAAGGTATGGAATGCTTGTATGTTCTTATGTCTTATGTAGCTTTTTCCATGAAAATTTAATTTCCTTAGAAATAGACATGCATGAAGGTTTAAGTCCTTAGAATTGATTAAATAACTTTCTTGAGGCGAAGTCCTAGGAGGCATAAGAATCTAAACATGATATGACACATTTTCTTTGGATTGTTTGAGTCTTTTAAGCCTACCATATGAATTTGACCATTGAAACTTTAGTTTGAGCCTTTAAGCCTATTTTATTTTTATTCATCTTCATCATAAGCTATATTACCATCTTTTTAAGTTTTATCCTTTTCTTTTTTTGCACCAATCTTAACTATACTAGTCTTGGTGAGCAAAGATTGAGGAAAAATTCAAAAAGATGTATATGTTCTATGTATGAATCCAAAAAAAAAAGAGAAAAATATTTGTTTAATGTCAAATCAAAAAGAGAAAAATAAATACTCAAAATATTGAGAAGTATTGTTGGGCATAAAGCTTCAAATTAAGTTGGGGGAGGTAAAATCTGTTAGTAGGAAGGATGTACCTTGAAAAGATCCAAGGCAAAGTTAAGGTAAGATTATTGAACCTAGAAATTCACTTCTCTTTATCCCTACATTGAACCTAGCCCCATTAAACCTTATAAAACACCTACTGATTTTAATAATTATGTCGACTACATTAGGAAAGAGGAATCACTAATCTCAACATATGAGGACCATTAATTAAACCTTGTGATTGTTTTATTTAATTGATAAGGAAACTTCGATTGAATGGTGAATGATATGAATGACCTTGAAAAACATGCACTCTATGACTTGTGTTAGCATTTTACCGCACTTAGTATAAAATTTTGAAATAATGTTTGCATGTGAGCAACTTGTTAGCAAAAAGAGTTTGTGAGCATAACCTTATTGATGCATGTTTATATGCAAAATTCGATTTTACTTAATAATACTATTTAAACTTATTGCAAGATTGCCTTATCTAAATTTTTGCTTGGAATTACTCGGGACGAACAATAGGTTAAGTTTGGAGGTGTATAAATTTTAAATTATATAGGTTTTTTTAGTAGTTTTTGGCACCTTTTTACTTAAAAAGTAATATTAATTATGAGTACTTAATAATTAATTGAGTAAATTTTGTTCATATTAAGATTATGGGCATGATTTAATTAGGAACGCAATTTTGTGCTATTTTGCATTAAATTCGTGCATAATTTAATTATTTTATGCTACATATTAATTTTGATTTAATTGATGCAGTTGAAGCAAGGACTTATGCATAGCTTATTTATTAAAGTTATATGGACATGAGCCAAATTCACTCTATATGGGCGGCAAAGGCAAGGTAAAATGGGTCATGAAGAAATTAATTTGATCCAATTGAAGTTGGTGCAATTGATGAACAATTCTGGAAAGCATTTGGGTCATCAATCCATCCAAATAAGGGAGAATGAAGCCCAATTTGGAAAGAGCATTTGGGCAGCTCAAAATTCATTTTTGGGAGATTTAATAGAGGTCCCTACAATTGCAAAAAAATCAGAAATTAGCACACAAGCTTTATCCTTGAAATAGTCCATCACCTTGCTTGATTCAATCATGATTTCATGCATGAATCAAGCAACTAAATAACCCCCTATCTCCACAATTTATGACTGGCCATGGGAAAGAGAAACCTAAGGGATTTTTAGCTATTTTTAGAAAACCTACTAGCCATCCATCCACTATAAATTCTACCCTATACATCTCTCATCAATCATCCCTCACTTAACATTCATTATTCATTTCTCATTCTCATCACATTTCCTTCCTTTCATGGATAGCCATCCCCATTTTCCCTCTCCATTAGCTAGCAAATTCTTGAGAAAATACTCCCTTGGCTGGCCACTTTGAGGAGTACTTTACGAAGGAGAAACACGAGGAGTGGAAGAAGCTGCTACAATCAGATTTTGGAGAACTGCCGAATCAATCAAAGTTTATTCTTCCTTATCATTGTTTTACTTTTAATATTAATCCTGTTCACAAATTGTCTTGTTATTTTTTCATAAAAAGTGGTAGCTTAAATTTGTTTAGCTAGAATAATTGCATCAATTAAATAAAGTTCATTTAAATCATGTTTATAATGTTCTGTGCCTCAGTCATTCATGCTTTCAATTAAACTCAAGCATGTATTTCATTCATGAAAATGTGATTGAATGCATTAGAATTAGTTGATAAATCCTAACCAGATGAAGATTAATTGACACAATAATTGAAAGGTGCATGCTTAATTTAGATCCTAACCCGATTAAATTAAAGGTTCGTAATAACTCGAGAGAGCTCTATTACCTTGCATAGCTTTTAGATTTATGTGATTAAATTGTTTCAAACCTAACTTGTCCATGTTACTTCACATGAATTCTAAGAAACCCTTAGTTAAATATGATCACGGTAATATGCATGTTTTTCTATGTAAAAGATTCTGAAAGGACTTTAAATTGGTTTCAAGCTCATGAAAGATCGAGTTGCCATGGAATATTTTCCAAAACATTATTAAGCATGATGAAAATAAATTAAGTTGAATTATGTGATGATTTTAGCCTGTTCATGTTATTAATTATTGAAGTTTGTGAATTTTTTGCTAAACCCAACTCATTGATTCCATTACATACATTGCATTTAGGTTAATTTGCATTAGGGATCATTTTGCATCTAGATTATTTAATTTAATTTCATCATCAATCACCTCAAAAATATTGTGTTCTCTTACCAAATTGTTAGTATTAATTTTACAATTAGTTGATTAACATAAACAATCCCTATGGAGATGATAACTCTTCTACTTACTTATTACTTGATAACAACTGTGTACACTTTCACAAACCATGTGTTACAACTATCAACTTCTTCGGTGGCAACGTGATTTGATTCAGCAAACATCTTTAAATATACAAGAAAAGGGTTACATCAAATCAAAAGAATCACACTATCTCAGGTTATATGTGGCTTGTATTTTCTGAACTCCAAACAAATTACGTTCAGTCTTAGAATCGAATAAACCGTAGCTCTAATACCACTAAATCTAACATTCCTCACCCCTCTCCGTCACTAGAATCGAATTATAGAATGCTACAGTAATAAACAGAACTTGAACATGTGAATTTAATTCAAACATTCATCAAAACATTCATTATATAACAACCATTCAAACAACATTGTTTTGCATGCAATTTCGAGCTTAAATTAAGCTTACAAAAGCACTAAAATCAACCCGAAAACAATCAAGGGTTGAATTGAAGCATTCCAAAAAATAGGGAAAATTTGTAAAACAGGAGGTCACACGATGGTTCGTGACGAAATGTGCAAGTATACACAATCATTATCAAGTAATAAGTGAGTAAAAGAAGTATCGTCTCCATAGGGACTGTGTCGATAATTAGAAATTGTAAAATTAATATTTACCAAGTTGGTTATAATAATAAAATAATTAAGAGTGATGGATGTTTAGATTAAATCAACAACTAATATGTAATGAAATAAACTAAATGCAATGAAATGATTTAGAAGCAATTCACAAGTTTTAACAATAATAACATGAATAAGATAGAACAATTATAACTCTTAATTCAATTCATTCATCATCATGCTTAACAAACATTTCGGAAAAATTCCATGGCAACTCGATCATTTATGAACTTGAAATCTAAATCATAGCTCTTTTGAGATCATAGATTTGTCACCTAAAAAAGTGTGCATATTTTTATGTCACCGTTTAATTAAAGATCCTTTAGAATTTATGCAAAGTAAATAGGACGAGTCAGGTTTGAAACAACTTAATTACATAAATCGAAAGTTATGCAATCTAATAGTGTTCTTTCAAAATTATTACGAACCTTTAATTTATTCTTGATCGGATATAAACTAAGCATGCATCTTCCAATTATTATGTCCATTAATCACCATCTGGGTCGAATTATGCAATTAATTCTAATGCAGTCAAACATATCTTAATGCATGAACAACATGAATGATTTTAATTGGAAGCATAAACAATTGAGGCACTGAAAAATATAAACATGAATTGAACAAATCGAATCAAGGCTATAACACCCCTAACCGGTATCGGTCACCGAAACAGGGTTACGGAGTATTACTAGAGTTTACAGAATAATCACATGTAAATCATGTCATTTACTATTCATATCCAAAACTAATCATATTGTCCCTTAAAATGGACCCTCGAGACCCAATTTAAACATTTGAACCAAGTCAGGATTAAATCGGGAACTCAGAGAATTTTTTGCAAAATTTTAAAAATTTTTCTTTAATACAAGGATCACATGCCCGTGTGATTAGGCCGTGTTATCACATGGCCAAGCGACAAGCCCATGTCTCAAGCCGTGTGGACATTTAATGTGAGGCACACAGTCCGTGTCCCAGCCCGTGTCCTTACCAGTGTAACTCTTTGACTTGTGCCACACGGCCAGCCACACGCCCGTGTGCTAAGCCGTGTGGTTAATTAAACTTTCAAAAATTAGGTGCAATTTTCACACGGTCAAGACACACTCCCGTGTTCTAGGTCGTGTAGCACACAAGGCAGAGACATGAGACGGCTGAGACACATGCCCGTGTCTCTGCCCGTGTGTCCAATTTTAAGCATTCTGTTTCTTAATTTTAAGATGAAGGGGACACACGGCCAAACCATATGCCCATGTGCTAGGCCGTTTGTCACACATGGTCAAGACATACATCCATGTGTCTACCCGTGTGGATAAAATAAAGTCATTTCTTAGCCTTACTTCTCACCTAAATTTAACTTTCAATCTAAAATAACATTTGCATACATTTTCCAACCAATTCAAGTCATATAAATCAAGTAAATATCATTAACATGTATGAAATAGTATCACATACTCATATGATCAAACTTACCTTCTTGTAATGATTTATATTTTACCCTAATTCAATTTAACCAAACCACATACATATAAGCTAAACATGATATATAACCTTATAATAACAAAACAAAACAATCCATTTTTAGCCATTCCAATGGCTAAGTTACAAACAACTATTTACATGCCAACATAGGCCAAGTTAACCTATACATGCCATTATATTAAAATAAGTTTACTATTTTTTTACCAAAACGAGCTAGTGGATAGTGTGATGATGCTTCAACCAATCTCCAACCTTTGCGAGCTTTCGAGCACTATAAAATAGAGAAAATAAAACAGAGTGAGCATTCAATCTTTAGTAAGTTCGTATAATACGAATTTAACTTCCCATGTATTTACATTTAAGATTATCATACAAAACATGCATCCAATCATTTTGGCCAACTGCCTAATCACATATACTCATCAAAACAGTTAGTCATGTAATTTAATGAATTTCAAGAAAACATAAATAAGCTCATTAAACATAGATTTACAAGTATTTAAGGAATTTCCAAAATATAATCCATTTTAGTTCTTATATTTTTCTCATGTAAGAAATTTTGGCCGTTGAATTATTGAAATGTCAATGGATGCCCAGGTAGTATACTCAAGGTATACAAATCAATTATCCATCAACTCATGTTCAGTGGTACCCATAAGGGCACATTATCAGGAAGCACACTCTCGAGCCATATATTAAGATGCTCATGTGAGTCATGTAACAGGAAGCGTATCTGGGATAAATCAGGAAACTCATAAGAGTTTTAATCAGGAAGCTCATTGAGCTTAACAGGTAACTTCATAGAGTTATTAACAGGAAGCTCCGGATAGCATAACAAGGAGTTCAAGTGAGCCATGTCAAGAAGCTCATAAAAGCTTATATCAAGAAACTCACAAAGAGCTGCATTTGTGTCTGCAATAAATGCTATCACAACTGATCGAATTGTGTAACAGGATGCTCACAAAGAGCTACGGTAATACGCAACACATGCAGGATCACTATCGATCAGGATGCTCACAGGAACTATATAATAGGACACTCGAGAGGGCTTATAACAGGATGCTCATCCAAGCTATAATGTCCGCAACATATGCAGGACTATAATCAATACAATAAAATAATGTATCCATTGCATTTCATTATTCAAACGAAACTTATCATTTATCAAGCAATATCGGGCATGTGATTAATTTCGTACATTAAACATTTATGCAATTCACACAAATACAACATTCGATTCAGACATATTAATATTTATAATTAAGTTACACGAACTTATTAAGTTACACAAATTTACTTTGACACTTATTTTTGTATGAAAATCTACTAATCCGAAACTTTTTCTTTTCCTCAATCTAGTTTCGAATTTGAGTTGTCTGGATCTATATAAATGAATTTAATCATCAATTTATCACATTTTATATTCAATTGGATTTAATTTACATCCTAGACAAAACTACCATTTTGCCCCTATACTTTTCATAAATGACAATTTCATCCCTAAGCTCGAAAAATGAAATTCCTAAAATTTAATCCTTATTCCAAGCCTAATTGAAATTTTCATATAACATTTATAGCACATTTATTTCAAAAAATTTCAAAATTTTTCTATAATTTTTACATCTCTACAATTTAGTCCCTAAATCATAATTTCATCGAAATTCACTTTGTGAAAGCTGTTTATCTATCAACAACCTTTCATTTTATACCATAAATTTCAAAATTTCACCATATTCATCCATGGAAAAACTTTGTTACTTTGATAGCTTTTCAAATTAATCCCCAAAATAGATAGATTAGACTATCCCGATCTCAAAAATATAAAAATTACTAAAAGCGAGATAAGAATACTTACCCAATTAAGCCAAGAAAGCTTGTTTTCTCGTTCCTAAGGTTTCCATGTTTATTTTGGGGATGAGGAAGATATCAGATGATAATATTTCTATTTAATTATTTATCATCCATTAATTTTTCCACTTTCCAATTTAGTCCTTGCCTTTTTCTAATTTCTCATGGATGATTCATCAAAAATATCTACTAACTTTTCTTTAATGGTCTAATTACCATATAAGGACCTCAAGTTTTGAATCCCATAGATATTTGATACTTATAGCTACTAGAACTCAACTTTTGCATTTTCTGCAATTTGGTCCTTTCTATAATTAAAAACATAATCGGTAAAATTTTCTTATCAGAATTTTCATATAACAATCCTATCATAATGCAGACCATGCAATAATATTAAAATAAATTTTCTTTCTGGCTCAGATTTGTGATCCCGAAACCACTGTTCCGATTTCACTGAAAATGGGATGTTACAACTTTCCCCCTTAAGATTTTTCGTCCTCGAAAATCTTACCAAAAAAATATTCAGGTATTGCTTTCTCATAGTATCCTCCAGTTCCGAGGTAGCTTCTTCAATCCTATGTCGTTGCCAAAGAACTCTCACTAATGTTACCTTTTTATTTCTTAACTCTTTTGTTTCACGTGCCAGGATTTTAATCGGTTCCTCACTGTAAGTCATAGCAGGCTGACTTCAACTTCTATTAGAGAAATAAGATGTGAAGGATCTAATCGATACCGTCATAACATGGACACATGGAAAATATTGTGAATTTTATCAGGCTCTGGTGGTAATACTAATCAGTACGCAATAGGTCCGATTATTTCTGTGATTTCATATGGCCCAATGAACCGTGAACTCAGTTTTCCTTTACGGCCAAACAGGAGAACTTTCTTCCAAGGTGGTACTTTTAAAAATACCTTGTCACCAACCTAAAATTCTATTTCTTTTCGTTTAAAATCGGCATAAGACTTTTGACGATCAGAGGCTGCTTTCAAACTATCTCGAATCACCTTTACCTTTTTTTTCGTTTCACGAATCATGTCAACTCTGTGTATCTTTTTCTCACTAAGCTCTGTCCAATATAATGGAGTTCTACATTTACGACCATACAGAGCTTCATATGATGTCATTTTAATACTAGACTGATAACTATTATTGTATGCAAATTCAACCAAAAGAAAATACTTTTCCCAATTACCTTCAAATTCCAAAATACAACACCGAAGCATATATTCCAAAATCTGTATTACACGTTTGGATTGTCCATCAATCTGAGGATGGAATGCGATACTAAAATGTAACTGTGTACTCAAGGCTTCTTGCAACTTGCTCCAAAAGTGAGATGTAAATCGAGGATCTATGTCAGAAATAATGGAGACAGGCACTCCATACAATCTAACAATCTCAGAAATATATAATTCAGCCAATCTATCCAAGGAAAAATCTATAGGTACTTGAATAAAATATGCAAACTTTATCAACTGATCGATGATTACCCAAATGGCATCTTTCTTCTTTGGAGACAGGGTAATCCTGGTACAAAATCCATAGTAATTCTTTCCCATTTTCATTCCGGGATAATAACTAGCTGTAATAATCCTAAAGGCACATGATGTTCAGCTTTTACTTGTTGACATATCAAACATTTAGATACAAATTCTAATATATCCCTTTTCATTCCCGGCTACCAGTACATCTTTTTCAAATCATTGTACAATACCATTATGAGCTCCATATAAAATCTTCTGTACAAATTCTAAGTTCTTCGATACAAATATCCTACCTCTGAATAACAAACAACTATCAGACCCAATCTGAAATTCTGAATCAAAATCCAACTCTCTATACTCGTTTAGCCTATAATTCATCATCACTCTTCTGTGCTTCACAGATTTGTTGCAATAATATTTGTCTAGATTTTAATTTAGCTATAATCAAACCATCATCAGATAAAGACAATCGGGTATTCATCGCTCTCGAGGTAAAAAAGACATTCTGCTCAAAGCATCTGCAACCACATTGGCTTTTCCTGGATGATAGTCAATAACCAGATCATAATCTTTCAATAACTCAAGACACCTGTGCTGTCTCTAGTTCAAGTATTTCTGCGACATCCGATATTTAAAACTTTTATGATCAGTAAAGATGTGACATTTTTCACCAAATAGGTAATGCCGCCAGATTTTTAGTGCAAATACAATGGCTTCCAATTCAAGATAATGTATCGAGTAATTCTTCTCATGTGGTTTTAGTTGTCTTGAAGCATAAGCTATTACTTTACCTTCTTGCATCAATACACAACCTAAACCATTTAACGATGCATCACTATAAATTATAAATTCCTTACCCGATTCAAGTTGAACTAACACAGGTGCTTCTATCAATAATGCTTTTAGTCTATCAAAACTCTACTGGCATTTATCAATCCACCTAAATTTTACCTCTTCTTACAACAAACGAGTCACCGAAGAAGCTATCATTGAAAATCCTTTTACAAACTTCCAATAATATCCAGCCAATCCCAGAAAACTTCTGACTTCAGACACGTTCTTTGGTGGCTTCCAATTAACAATGGCTGAAATTTTATTTGGCTCCACCCGGACACCTTCTGCAGATACTATATGTCCGAGAAAACTAACTTCCCGTAGCCAAAATTCACATTTACTAAATTTGGCATACAATTGCTTCTCACACAAAGTTTCCAACACTATCCTTAAATGTTTGACATGCTCATTTTCATCTCGAGAATATACCAAAATATCATCAATAAACACCACCAAAAACATGTCTAGACACGGTCTGAAAATTTTGTTCATTAAATCCATGAATACTACAGGTGCAATTGTCAAACCAAAAGGCATTACAAGAAACTCATAGTGCCCGTTCTTGGTTCCGAAAGCTATCTTTGGAACATCTGATTCTTTCACTCATAGCTGATAATAGCAAGAACGGTGATCAATTTTTGAAAATACAGTGGCACCATTCAACTAATAAAAAAAATCATCAATTCGAGGTAGTGGATACTTGTTCTTTATTATGACTTTGTTTAATTTTCTGTAGTCTATACACAATCTCAATGATCCATCTTTCTTCTTTACAAATGAACAGGTGTACCCCAAGGTGAAAAACTAGGTCGAGTAAAGCCTCTGTCAATCAATTCTTGCAACTATGCTTTCAACTCTTTCAATTCAGTAAGAGTCATTCTGTAGGGTGCTATGTATATCAGTGTTGTCCCCAAAACAAGATCTATAGAGAACTACACTTCTCTAACTAGTGGTAAATCAGGTAATTCCTCCAGAAATACATCAGGAAATTCACAAACAATTGGCACTAACTGAATTTTTGACTTAGATACTTTAATATCTAACACATATGCAAAATAAGCATCATACCGCTTTCTAATATATTTTTGTGCTGCTATTGCTAAGATCATATTAGATAATCCATCCAGTTTATCAAATTCAACATGAAGTAGCTCACCATTCTGACATTTCAACACAATGTACTTTTGTTTACAGTTTACAACTACATCATACTGAGTTAGCCAATCCATACCCAGAATTATATCAAATTCATCAAATCAGTCGTAAAGCAATAAGCCTTTTCGATCAACGGACAATTTTTATAAATGTTATCCACTATAACATACTGGCCCAGAGGGTTTGAAACTTTAACCATAACTTTAGTGAATTCAACAGGTAAATTTTTAACAAACCCTAAATTTTTGCATATGTATGAATGTGTGGAACCAGGATCAATCAAAGCAGTAATATCAGTATCAAGAAGAGAAAATGTACCAGTAATGACGTCTGGTGTAGAAGCATCCTCTCTAGCACAAATAGCATATGTCCTTGCCGATGTTCGTGCCTCAGATTTAACTATTCTATCTCTTGTAGCACTTCAAATAGTATATGATGGTATGGGTTCAACCCTTGTATACATGAGTTCTCTGATAGAAGTCAAGATTCGATTGATGCGTCGTATAACACAGAATTGTTCATGACTTTAGTATAAGAAATTAAAGAGCTAAGTATTAAACATAGCCTGAGTAAAAGTTATTTAGCAATGATTATGAGATAGTGGAGTTTATGTGAAAACTGAACCACTCTTCTAGTAAGAATTTCAGGGAAGAAAATCCCTAAAGGGGGGAGAGTTGTAACATCCTAAATTAGGGCCTAGCCGGAACAGTGGTTTCAAGACCACAAATCTGACACTTTAAAATTTCTTTTTATTATATTTTTATGGTCTACAATTTCACGAGATGATTTTGTAAAAATTTCGTTCGAAAATTTTGACGTTTGGGCACTCAATTTGGTCAAAAAAACTAAATTGTAAAAAGTACAAAAGTTGAGTTCTACATGTTAGAGGTGTCTAATTGTTATGAAATTTTAAATTGTAGGCCCTTAAATGGTAATTATACCATTGGATAATTTGTTGGACATGAAATGGGTGAAATAGAATATTTTTAAGTTAGGGGCATTTTGGTAATCTAATAATTAAAATGAATTCAAAACAAAATTAAAAGCCAATTTTTGTCCATCTTCTACCTCATGGCTGAAACTTGCATGGAGAAGACATAGCTAGGGTTTTTCAAGCTTTCAAGCTCGATTGTAAGTCCTTTCTAGCCCCGTTTTTAATGATTTTTACGTTTTTGAAATCCTCGTGACAAGATCTACTCATTTCTACCCATAATTTTGAGCTAGGGTTTGTGTTTAAAAATTTACCCATGGATGAAATGCATGTGTTTTGATGTCTAATGGTAGAAAATGAATGCTTGGTGTGTAATAAATGACTTTTACTAAGTGATTTTTGGTGAAATTGTCAAAAAGGACGGTTTTGCAAAAGTTACAAAATTTGTCATAAAAGTGTGGTTTAGTGGGAATTAAGGGCTGCTATAGTTATGAAAATGATTCAGCTAGGCCTACAGAGTGAAAAAATTGAATAAAAATCACCTTACAAGCCAGGGGAAAGAGTGTAATTTTGACAAAGTTTAGGAGCAAAAATGTAATTTTACCAAAATGTGATTTTTGGATCACATTAAATAATGTGACTAATAATTGGACTAAGTGTGATATTATAAATCAAGGAAAATGAGGATTGGACCTAGATCGGGTGAAAAATGGAAAATCGACAGTTAGATTCCTTTTTGCTATTTTGGTGCCAAGGTAAATTCGTGTGTCAATAATATTGCAATGCTATGTTTGAATTAAAAATTCTATATTATTACTGCACGAATGGCATGATTTAATATATTGAAAAGTGATGAAAGAATGGTATATAAAAATTGTAAGAATAATGATATATGACTAATAGCACATAAATGTTGGATGGTTCAATTATTGATGGCTTGCTATATGATAGCTGAGTCTATTGAGAATTTGATATAACATGATGTTTTATTAAGTTGGATAACTTGTGAAAGAGTGAAAAGGAAGGTAAGTTTGTATGTAAATAATATATCGTTTTTATTTATATTATAATATTTTGTTATTATATGAGATGTGGTTGCATATTGAGTGATCACTTGATGTAAATTATGAATTGAAATTGATTATGGATGAATTGGAAAAATGTTGAAAAGTGAGGAATTTCCAGGTTGGACCTTTGGAATAGAAAAGATACGAATGATCCGTTGTGAGAACACATGTGTAGTACTATGTGCAGGCTACTATGTGTTTAAAATGGTTTTAGGTCACGTGTGTAGTACTAAGTGCAGACTACTACGTGTACCAGATGGTTAGTTCGCATGTATAGTATTAAGTGCAGGCTGCTATGCGTACCTGATAGTTTTAATCACATGTGTAGTACTAAGTGCAGGCTACTACGTGTATCAGATGGTTAGGTCACATGTGTAGTACTAAGTCCAGGCTACTACGTGTACCAGATTGTTGGTCGCATGTGTAGTACTAAGTGCAGGCTACTATGCATACCAGATAGCTTCGGTTACCAGAGTGGTAATATGTGTAGGCAATCGTGTATTTGTTATTATTCCGATGAGTTCAACGGGAAATCTACTAAGTGAAAATGCATGTGAACATGACCATGTGATGAATAAGTGTAGATATATGTTTGTGAAAATTTATAAGCAATGTACTCGATAGTTGAGCGAACTTTAGATAAGATGGAATGGAGTAAGTGAAATTATGTAAGAGTGAAATTTGTAATAAAACAGTTTTGGACTGCAGCAGTTGTGCAACTTTGAAAAATCACCAAAAATCATGGAAACCAAATTAAGGTTGAATAAGATATGAAATTAAAGCTTATTGAGTCTATTTTCATATAAAGGAAACGGTGTAAGCAAAAGAATTTCATATTATAAGATATTTGAATTTTTTTGAGACAGGGTCAGAATGATTTCAGAATCCCCTATTTTGACTTGGAAAAATCATTAAAAATTGTAAAAAAAATAATTATGGGTTATAATTTATATTCTTAAAATCCTTAATTAGTCTATTTTTGAAAGAAACAAATGAGAACATTATCCAAATCTGTTACAAAGAGATAATTAATTTTTAGTGCAGAGGGTCGGGCTCCGACAACAATAAACAGGGTGACTTTAAAGAATAAAGCTGTACTTATTGGCTAGACCAAAATTCTAGAAATTTTATGGTAAAAAGATATATAGGTCTAGTTTCAGAGAAAATTTATGGATCTTAATTTGGATTTTTTAGCTCCATATATAAATAATTTAGTAACTATGACTCGAGAAAATAGCATGACCAGAAAATAAGTAAAAGTGTAATTATGATTATATTTCCATGGAATCTTGTTGATAATTTGCGTATTATTTTCATATGGACTTACTAAGCTTTAAGCTTACTCCCTCATTTTCATTTCTTTAGTGTTGACAGGTTAGCTCGGGGTTGGAGATCATCGGAGGCAACCTCACACTATCAAGCTACCTCCTTTGGAGCATTGATGAATCTTAATGTATTCAAGTGAGTGGCATGTATAGGGACTTAGTTTTATGATAGATGCTATTATGATTAGCCATATGTATTGGCTTATATTGATTAATTGTATATAGCCATGAGATGTAGCTTGTAATGATTGTGGCTTGTAAGCCTAATTATCCATGATAAGTTCTAATGCTTGTGATGCAATGATGTGTTTATGCTTGTGGGATATGTATGGTTGGTATTATGACATATATGCATGATGGGTGCTTCTTGACCGATCAAAATGGTCATAGCCACGTGGTAAATGTATAATATGGAAATAATTTGATAATGTTTGAACATGAATACTTGATGTTGATTGAAGCTACTTGATAAATTGATGGTTATGAAAGTTTGGTAAAAGTGGTCATCAAATAATAAGGTCAATGAATATAGAATTGTTGTGTCTAGATTTGATATTATATGAGTATGTGTAATAAGTGAATGATGGCATGTTAAAGGTAAGATTATACCTTAGTGAATCATTAAAATGATGCTATGATGTATATCTTTGATATGTGCAAAGATGTGAGGGATTAATAGTAACAAAAGGCTTGGAAAATAGCCTAAGTACTAGTCACACGGGCAGAGACATGGCATTATATATGCCATTATATAAGCCAAGTTAACTATACATGCCATTATATAAAAATAAGTTTACTATTTTTTTACCAAAACGAGCTAGTGGATAGTGTGATGATGCTCCGACCGATCTCCAACCTTTGCAAGCTTTCAAGCACTATAAAACAGAGAAAATAAAACAGAGTAAGCATTTAATGCTTAGTAAGTTCGTATAACAGGAATTTAACTTGCCATGTATTTACATTTAAGATTATCATACAAAACATGCATCCAATCTTTTTGGCCAACTACCTAATCACATATATTCATCAAAACAGTTAGTCATGTAATTCACATGAATTTCAAAAAAACAGAAATGAGCTCATCAAACATAGATTTACAAGTATTTCAGGAATTTCCAAAATATAATCCATTTAGTTCTTATATTTTTCTCATATCAGAATTTTGTCCGTTGAATTATTAAAATGTCGATGGATACTCAAATAGTATACTCGACGTATACAAATCAATGATCCGTGTCAAGTCATGTTCAGGGGTACCTATAAGGGCATATAATCAGGAAACACACTCTCGAGCCATATATCAGGATGCTCATGTGAGCCATGTAACAGGAAGCTTATCCGGGCTAAATTGGGAAACTCATAAGAGTCTTAATCAGGAAGCTCATTGAGCTTAACAGGTAACTCCATAGATTTATTAACAGGAAGCTCTAGATAGCATAACAGGGAGTTCAAGCGAGCCATGTTAAGAAGCTCATAAGAGCTTATATCAGGACTCTCACAAAGAGCTATGTTTGTGTCTGCAATAAATGTTGGATCACAACCAATTGAATCGTGTAACAAGATGCTCACAAAGAGCTGTGGTAATGCACGACACATGCAGGATCACTACCGATCAAGATGCTCGTAGAAACTATATAACAGGACACTCGAGAGGGCTTATAACAGGATCCTCATCTGAGCTATAATATCTGCAACATATGCGGGACTATAATCAATACAAGAAAATATTGTATCCATCGCATTCTATTATTCAAACGGAACTTATCATTTATCGAACAATATCGGGCATGTGATTAATTTCGTACATTAAACATTTATACAATTCATAAAAATACAACATTCGATTCAGACATATTAATACACATAATTAAGTTACACGAACTTATCTTGACACTTGTTTGTGTATGAAAATCTACTAATCCAAAACTTTTTCTTTCCCTTGATCTAGATTTTAATTTGAGTTGTTTGGATCTATATAAATGAATTTAATCATCAATTTATCACATTTTATATTCAATTGGATTCAATTTACATCCTAGGAAAAATTACCATTTTGCCCCTATACTTTTCATAAATCACAGTTTCGTCCCTAAGCTTGGAAAACGAAATTCATTTAATTTAATCCTTATTCCAAGCCTAACTGAAATTTTCATATAACATTTGCCGCACATGTATTTCACAAAATTCAGAATTTTTCCATAATTTTTACATCTCTATAATTTAGTCCCTAAATCATAATTTCATCAAAATTTACTTTGTAAAAGTTGTTTATTTATCAACAACCTTTCATTTTCTATGAAATTTCAAAATTTTAGCATATTCATCCATGGAAAAACTTTTTTACTTTGATAACTTTTCAAATTAATCCCCTAAATAGATAGATTAGACTATCCTAATCTTAAAAATATAAAAATTACTAAAAACGGGACAAGAATACTTACCCAATTAAGCCAAGAACGCTTGTTTTCTCATTTCTAGGGTTTCCATGTATATTTTTGGGATGAAGATGATCTAAAATGATAATATTTCTATTTAATTATTTATCATCCATTTATTTTTCCACTTTCGAATTTAGTCATTCCCTTTTTCTAATTTTCCATAGATGATTTATCAAAACTATCTACTAACTTTTCTTTAATGGTTTAATTACCATATAAGGACCTCAAGTTTTGAATTCCATAGCTATTTGATACTTATAGCTACTAGTACTCAACTTTTTTCATTTTATGCAATTTGGTCCTTTCATAATTAAACACATAATCGGTAAAATTTTCTTATCAGAATTTTCATATTACAATCCTATCATAATGCAGACCATGCAATAATATTAAAATAAATTTTCTTTCTGGCTCAGATTTGTGGTCCCGAAACCACTGTTCCGATTTCACTGTGAATGAGTTGTTACAAAGGCATTGCAACCATTATAGCTAAAACAATTTAAGTCATTATCATTAATGAAAAAACAATCAAATAATTTGCAATCATGTTTATAAAATAAAAACAACTAAAAGAGAAAGGAAGAAGAAACTCTTAGATGAGTTCGGTGATTTCCCGATAACTATCCGTGGTGGTTTCCTCCGATTTCCGTTGTTGCTCCAATGCAAATTACTCCTGGCTAAGAGAGCTTTTCTCTCAAGAACTGTGATCTGCCGTAATATGGTGTAGTAGATTAAACTAGTGTACTTTGGTAACTGTAATACGGTGTAGCTATAATACAAACAAGAGAGCTTTTATTATGTTTTAGTCAAGTTTTTATAGTTTAGTTTACAATCAATAAAAAGTGTATTTTGAGTCTTTTATTGACCTTAGGGCTGAATGAAGCCTAAAGGAAAGCTAACATACTTAGTGAGTGTGTAGGAGACCATGCAAGGGCATAGGAACTCAATATTGGTCGTTGTGTTGCAACACGGGGAGTTCGAGGTCACAACATAGGGAGTAGAATACAAAAATTGTCATACTGCCTTCAGAGTCGCAACATAACCAAAAAATGTTGCGACATACCCCTGAAGCCATCACTAAATTACATATGCTACCCTCAATGTCGCGATACGGGCACTAGGGTGTCGCGACACTAACCTTGTTCGAGGGATAATTATGAGCCAGGGGCTTTTTGGTCCACGCAATCAAAATTTAAACACGAGAGCGTCAACTAACCTAGGTTAAGGACGAAGCAATCATAACTTTATAAATAGGCTCCTAAACACTTGTTAATGACTCCTAAACCTTGTTAAATGACAACTTTCATATTCTCAAGTTTTTCTTTGTAATTTAGTTTTCATTTTTTTTCTTTCTCTTAGGGTTTAGATTTCTTTTCAATTATTTTCATTCGTGTTCTTTGGAGAACTTGATTTCTAGACGTAATCAAACGTTTGAGGATTTTCAATTAGGATCTCCAAACTCTATTCCTGATTTATTTTTCATGCATATCTTTTACCTCAAGTTTATTATGTTTACGAATTTCATAAGGAACTAACCCTCTTATGGGGGATTAGTGAGTAGAGGTGTGATTGATTAATTTCTATGTATGGTTTTCATAGCGGATCAACTATTTTGGAGAGGAAAAACTTAAACCATAGGCTTGATGACCCTAGGAAGTCATTTAGATGAGAATTAACCCAAAATTGATATGGCCTATCTGTGAACACCTTAGCCCCAAACCGATCTGGACTATGCGGTCGAGAGATAAGTAGTTCTTACCGACTCATTAGTTTAGTGGAAGATGAAGAGGTTCTATTAAGGTATCGACTAGTTGATTGAATAGAAACCCAACACAGGAATTAGTTTTGATTGTCAAAGAAAGTTAACCAATCATGTATTCATTTGATTGAGTTTAGAAATTAGTTTTTCGAAGTCCCTTTTATTTATGAAATTTTTAATTCTTTACTAATAAAAACCCTAAAAATCATTCATTTATGTTTTATCGTAATTTAAATTTTTTAAACTACTAATTAATTCTATTTTTGTTTAGGTTAACTTTCATTTAATACTCGCCTCCCTTGGTACGATCATCAAAGTACTTACCTACTTCGTTGTAAAACTATATTACAACTTGACCCATATACTTGTGGATACTGCATCAAATCTATATATTTAGGTGCAATATTCACACTCTGGATGTTAATACGTCCGGAGGCAATCAACCTGCTTGCTAAGGGAACTCTCAAGGAAAGGATGGGATGAAAGGCTAGGCGTGGGAGAAAAGAGAATGAATGATTGATGACATGATACATTAACATCCTTTAGTTAACATCCCTTAGAAATCTCTCATGCATGGTCGGCACTTGGCCTGCTAGGTATAAAACACGAAATTATATTACTAGCACAAAGCCTGCGGGACTTTAGCCCGGATACATTTCTAGCACGAAGCCTGCGGGACTTTAGCCCGGATACATTTCTAGCACGAAGCCTGTGGGACTTTAGCCCGGATACATTTCCAGCACAAAGCCTGCGGGACTTTAGCTCGGATACATTTCTAGTGTCTTGCATATTTATTCACATGTTAACATATTTCACATAACATATCACATTAGCAATTCAATTGCTTCATTCGAATATAAGCACAAAATGTACAGCTACCCTTTAACTTTCGGTTTAATAATCATACACAAAGAACACATAATCTTTTCATTATCCCATTTTCACTTTTAATAACCATTCGGCTATATGCCATATTCACAAATTATTTCACACACAACCTCGATCAAGTAGGAACAATAGTCACAATTCATCCATTATACAAATATCCCATTCTTTGACTTTGTTTCATAATAGCTATTCGGTCACCACATATATACCATTCAATTCACATTCGACTTTATACAAACAAGTGCAATAAAATTGTATACACATTTTACACACTTTCACATCATCACTTAATAGTCAATCGGCCACATTATATACATAAATCATCCATTTCATATTCGGCTTTATAGCCGAAATTCAATGTACTTATTGCAAATCGAGCTTGTAAAGGTCAAATAATTACTTATCATATTATATAATCTTAAGCGCGCAGCAAATCAACTTTAATTACTTAAGGACTTACCTTTTTAATCGGATGAACAACTCCGATCGGCTACTCCACCGCTTTCACTTTCCTTTTGAACGAACTTGGCTCCCTCTGATCTTGAACTTCAACTCCAGTTCCAACTAGAAAAAAGGGTTGCTTAATTTCCTTAATGAAAACTTCCCTATTTCCTTCCTTTTTGTTTCAGTTTTGGCAAGGTGGAGAAGAAGATGAACTCCCCTATTCTATTTTCTCTTTTATTAATCTTTATTTTTTATCTATTTTAAATTACTTACCAATATTTAATTATAAATAATATAAACTTAGTGGAGAAAATCCTTACTTGGCTGGCCACTTTGTATAAACTTGGCATTTTGACATGCAAACCCAAACCTCCCTATTTTAATACTATTTGGTCCTTACATATTCACCTATCATATTTTCTTAAGTTCTCAACTAAGTCAATCAAATGAAATTCACATTCATGAGGCTAAATTAACAATCTCAAATTTTCACACATGTCAATTCACATACTTTAAACACAGAAAATAATATTAAAATATATATATATATATTTTTACTCAGATTCGTGGTCCCGAAACCACTGTTCTTACTAGGGTCTAAACTAGGCTGTTACAATTGCATTCAAAACTAGGCACGGACATTATGAATTTCTTGTGATGTCGTTTGTTTTAACTAATGCACCTACAGTATTGATGGATTTGATGAATAAAATTTTCAGATCGTATTTACACACATTTGTTGTGGTATTTGTTGATGACATTCTGATATATTCACGAGACAAGTCCAAACATGCTGAACATTTCAGAATAGTGTTACAAACCTTGCAAGATAAACAACTGTTTGCTAAATTTAGCAAATGTGAGTTTTGGCACAGAAAAGTCAGTTTTTTAGGACATATAGTATCGACTGAAGGCATCAGAGTTGATCCAAGTAAAATTTCAACAGTTGTTTACTGGAAACTACCAAGAAATGTATTCGAAGTTAGAAGTTTTTTGGGATTAGCTGGTTATTACCGAAGATTCGTCAAAGGATTCTCGATGATAGCTACACCGATGACAAGACTCTTATAGAAGAATGTGAAATTTCAATGGTCTGAAAAATGTCAGCAAAGTTTTAATCAGTTGAAAGCATTATTAACCAAGGCACCAGTTCTAGTTCAGCCTGAATCAGGTAAAGAGTTTGTGGTTTTCAGCGATTTATCTTTAAATGGTTTGGGCTGCGTTTTGATGAAGGAAGGCAAAGTGATAGCTTATGCTTTCAAATAGTTAAAGCTGCATGAAAAGAATTATCCAACACATTGTTGAGACTTGGCAGCTATTGTGTTTGCGTTGAAAATTTGGCGACACTATTTGTTCGGCATAAAATGTCATATATTTACCGATCACAAGAGTTTGAAGTATCTATTGACCTGGAAAGATTTGAATTTGAGACAATGCAGATGGCTTGAATTGTTAAAAGATTATGAGTTGATCATTGATTATCATCCGGGAAAAGGAAATGTAGTTGTTGATGCTTTAAGCAAAAAGTCTTTATTTGCCTTACGAGCGATGAATACATGTTTGATATTATTTGATGATGGCTCGATCTTAGCCTAGTTGAAAGCTAGACCAATGTTTTTACACTGGATCTGCGAAGCTCAAAAATGTGATGTTGAGTTGCTGGTTAAGCAGACACAGTGTGAGTCGACTTTCGATTAAAAATTTTAGATAGGATCTGATGGTTGCTTATTGTTCAGAGGTAGAATTTGTGTACCAAAGAATCCAAAGCTCATTCTGAGAATCTTGCACGAGGCTCATAGTGGTAGCTTGTATGTTTATCTGAGAAGTAATAAGATGTACAGTGACTTAAAACAAATGTACTGGTGGCTGGGAATAAAATCTGAGATATCTGCTTTTGTATAAAAATGTTTAGTATGTCAACAAGTAAAAGTTAAACATCAGGTACCTTTGGAATTATTACAGCCAGTGCTGATATCGGAGTAGAAATGGGATCAAGGTACTATGGACTTCATATTGGGTTTACCCATAAGAAAGAAATATGCCATTTGGGTTGTCGTTGATCGTTTAATGATGTCAGCACATTTATTCCAGTACGTAGAGATTTCTCCCTTGAGAGATTAGCTAACTTATATGTTTCTGAGATTGTCAGATTACACAGGGTGCCAATTTCTATTATTTCAGATAGAGATCCTAGGTTTACATCACGATTCTAGAAAAAGTTACAGGAAGCTCTTGGTACGCAGTTGGATTTTAGCACTGCGTTTCATCCTCAGACCAATGGTTAGTCTGAATGAGTAATTCAGATTATTGAAGATATGCTTCGTTGATGTATATTGGAGTTTGAAGGCAATTGGAAGAAATATTTATCATTGGTTGAATTTGCGTATAATAACAGTTTTCAGTTGAACATAATGATGGAACCGTATGAAGCTTTGTATGGTCATAAATGCTGAACTCTGTTATACTGGACTAAGCTAAGTGACTAAAAGATACACGGGGTTGATTTGATTAGTGAGATTGAAGAAAAAGTAAAAGTGAATCGAGACAGTTTGAAAGCAGCTTCAGATCATCAAAAATCATATGCGAATCTTAAGTGTAAAGACATAGAATTTCAAGTCAACAATATAGTATTTTTGAAAGTACCGCCTTGGAAGAAAGTTCTTTAGTTTGGTCGCAAAGGGAAGCTAAATCCGCGATTTATTAGGTCGTATGAGATTACAGAAAAAATTGGACTTGTTGTGTATCGATTAGCTTTACTGTCAGAACTAAAAAAGATTCATAATGTATTTCATGTGTCTATGTTACGATGGTACCGACCTAATCCTTCACATGTTATCTCCCTAACAAATGTCGACATTCAGCCTGATATGTCGTATAGTGAGGAATCGATCAGAATTCTAGCACGAAAGGTGAAAAAATTAAGAAACAAGAGCATAGCTTTAGTAAAAGTTACTTGGCAATGACATGGAATAGAAGAAGCTACCTGGGAACTCGAGGAAGCTCTAAGAAAACAATATCCAAACCTCTTTTCTAGTAAGATTTTTAGGGACGAAAATCCCTTTACGGGGGAAGAGTTGTAACAGCCCGTTTTAAGTGAAATTGGAGCAGTGGTTTTGGGACCACAAATTCAAAGTCAAAAAATTTGTTTTATTATTATTTTATTTCCTATAGCATGATAGTAATACGGTATAAAAATTTTATTAAGAAATTTTACCGTTTACATACTCAATTTGATAAAAAAGACTAAATCGCATAAAGTGCAAAAGTTAAATTCTAATAGCTAAAGGTATTAAATAGCTATAGAACTTTAAAGTGTAAGTCCTTATATGGTAATTAGACCATTAGAGTTGATAGTGGATTTTAATGGTTTGGCATTATTGTAATTTGGATAAATTTTTAATGTTAAATATGGTAATTAGTAATTAAAGTTATAATAAATAAATAAAAACAAATTATCATATTCTTCCATCCTTTTTCAACCAAAAATTGAAGAAAAGAGTAGCCATTGTTGAAGCTACATTCGACCATCCTTATATGCTCAATTGGGTATGCATTTTTGTCTCTTTTTTGATGATTTCTATGTTTTCGGGATTGTTGTAGCTTAATCTAGCTACCTCGAGGACTAATTTGTGACATTTTTAAACTATTAGGGCTTTTCCATTGATGCATGTACATGAGTTTTGAAGTTTGATGATAGAAAATGGATGGTTGTTGTTAGGTAAACAACTTTTGTAAAGGGATTTTTGGTGAAATTGTCAAATAGGGACTAAATTGGAAAGTAGAAAATATTACATAGTGAAATTGTGAAACAAATTAAATATAAGGCATGCTAGGGACCTAATTGATATTCGGCCATAGTAGGTTGTGCTATAATTTCATGAATTTCCATTTTTATGAGCTAGGGACTAAATTGCAAAGAAATTAAAAGTATAGGGGCAAAATGGTAATTTTGCCAAAATATGATTTTGGGCTAAATTGAATGAGTTATATTTTAAATTCAGTTAAATTTATCTGTATAGATCAAGTCAAACCTCGTACGGAGTTGATCGGGGCAAAGAGAAAATCTCGAATTAATCGCCTTGGTATATACATATATTCGTCGAGATAAGTTTGTGGGATTAAGTTATGAATATATGTTTTATTTTGAAATATTGATGAATTTTTAATTTTTTATATGTATACATGGTTGCATATCCAATGACATTTGACAATTACCGAGCCCCATTTAAACCTTAGGAATTCGTAGGATACAAATGACATGTCATTAGAGTTTGCATGATTTGGGTATTGGTCCTGAACGTCCTACCATTGGTTGAGGTCCTACATGTTTTGCGGATACTCCACAGCTCATGTGAGCAGCATCATGTAGCTACATTCTGACCTATAGCTCGTGTGAGCATATCGATTTATAGCTTGTGAGAGCATACCAATATACAACTCGAGTGAGCATACCGATTCATAGCTAGTATGAGCATACATGTACAGGATTTGATGGATTACAGTTATATGAGTTAGTGCACTATGTGTGAGGTATCTTTAGTATCCAATGGTATTCTAATGGTTCAATTGGCATTCTTCTGATATGAAATGGTAAGGGTTCATTACAGATTATTACAAGGATACATGTAAATTATATGGAAATGTTGTTACGTGGTATTTGGAAATAGAAATGGATGATACATGTATATGAAACATACTTATATGATGTGCTTATCCATGTTTACTTGGTTTATATATATGTTTTCATGGCTAACTTGTTTGATGTATATGCATAGGCTTTAGCAAAATTATGGTTGGAATATGCTAAGTTACTTACTTAATTTGTGATTAAATGGTAAGTTATGTCCTATGTTAAATGAACTTACTAAGCATTAAATGCTTACTCTATGTTATTTTCTATGTTTTATAGTGAATCGGAAGCTCGTTCGGGTTGGAAGCTTGTTAGAGCTATATCACACTATCTATCGGCTCTTTTGGTACTTTCGGTTGTTTAATTTTGGTTATAATGGCATGTATAGGTATTTTGGCTAATGTTAGTCTATATGTTTTGTTGTGAATATGACTATTTGATTTGGCTTGTGTTTTGGCATATTTTGGTATGTATATAAGTAGCCTTGACATGGTTGATATGTGGCTTGTTTTCTGTTTGAATAGTGAAAGGTAAATGATAGTTAAATGTATTTTGTGATGATGAAATTATGGTTAATTGGTTGTTTAGTATGTATGACTTATATGGTGATTTGGTGCTAGTTAAAATGACATATTTGGTACCAATTGAGAAGTTTTGGTATGTTTTGGTAAGTAAAATAAATGGCATGATTTGATGCAAATATGCTTTGTAGTTAGTTGGTTATTTTTCCAAATAGAGTACATGTTTATATATGTTTTAATGTTGTCATTTTAGCCTAAGGGCATATTGGTTATATGTGATTATACCATATGTATATAGCTAGAATATGAATGATTTTGGTGCCTTGTTATGGCTTGTTTATATGTACAATGTGGGTTGTAGGTACATGCCAAGTTGGGTGAGAAATATTTCTTGTAAAATGGGTTATTTTTCATCCTCATAGGTAGAGACATGGGCGTGTGTCTCAGCCGTGTGTGACACACAACCGTGTGTCCCCTGTAGGTTTCAGAGGGTAGCAAGTTAGGCTGTTACACAGCCTAGCACATGGCCTGGCACACGAGCGTGTGAGGTTATTTCAAAAGGTACACGGCCTAGCACATGAGCGTGTGGCTTGGCCGTGTAACCCAAGTCAATGAGTTACATGGGCTAGGACACAGCTGTGTGTTTGAGTGCCCACACGGCGTGAGACACGGGCTTGTCTCTTGGCCATATGACCCCTGCAGTGCTAAAAAAATTTATTGTTGTTTGAAAAATTCTTTGAGTTTTCGATTTAGTCCGACTTGTTTCTAACGCGTATTTAGGGCCCCGAGGGCTTGTATAAGGGACAATATGTATGTTTTGAAATTGTTTTAGTATGTTTATTTATATAATATGAAAAATTTTGAAATTAAGGTCCGTTTGTTTTGAAAACTTTGGTAATGCTCCGTAACCTTGTTCCATCGACGAATACGGGTTAAGGGTGTTACAATCTATGTGTTCTATTAATACTTGATGACATATTTGCACTGTAGTTGTTCTAGGCATTCACTGAGTTTGTTAAGCTCACCCAATCCTTTTAAAACCATTGCAGATTAGTAGCGTCTTGGTGTGAGTAGTATGGTTCCAAGGGGTGATCCCAAGCATGTCCATTTTAGTTATTTCGGAGGTGTTATTGTTTTAATTATTTTTTGGGAAAAAGACAATGTGGTAGAGTATATGATGGTTTTTTCTATTATCTTTAAGTTGTTTACATGGTTATTTTGTTTAGGACTTACGGACTTTTAGCTTGAATTATTGGTTTCTTTCTCGGTCATGATTATGATGTTTTGGACTGTTTCTTCGGACATTTTTGTGACCATTTGATGAAGTGAATGATAAATGATGATTAGACATTAGTTTGTATGAATTATATGCTTATAATTGTTGTAATTTTAATGTTTGGAGAAAAGGTATCGATATTCGGGTTTTAACATTGATACATCCATGTTTTTTTGAAACTGCAGGAAGTCAGTAATGTAATTTGGTATTGATACCCATATTCTAGTATTGATACCTATGTAGTAGATTTTGAGATTTTGCTAAATGGACCTTATACATGTAAAACTATTGCTATAAGACTATATGATGTATGTTTAGCATGAAACGTTGATAACTTAAGAGTACGATTGACTTAAAATCTATATAAATACTAAATGGAATACGTTTCTTTGGGAATGAGCTTTTAATTGTTGTGTATGCATGAGACGGTGGTGTGGCATCCTGATATTTGGGCTCGGCGATTAAGCCATGTATAGGGTGTTGCAACCTTCTTTGTGTTAGCCAAAAATCGTAGTTCATATACAAACCCATATTGTTATTTAATTCAGTTTCCTTTGCCATGGCTTGCCATTCTGGTTTGCAATAACGCTTTCCCTATTAGATGTTACATGACCAATTTCATGTTGGGACCATCGGTTCGCCTTGTCGCGCAAAAGAGAAATTATTCTGGTGATCCATAGCCAAGGATCCATATACGATGAACAAATTGGGTTGAAATATGGTTGAAAATATATCTACTTTTCTGAAAAAGTTGAAAAGATGTTGATTTGATGTCAATTCCAAGCCATAATGAAAACATCCCGGCCTCTACATAGTTAACCTTGTTAAAAATGAACAACCACTTTCTCTTGAACTATTCAAAGAGAATTATAAATAATTGCTAGACCTTTTAAATTATTAAGTTGGTAACCTTAACACACTAACGGATTATCATCTTTTTATCCTCTTTGATATCACATATTAAAAAAAGAAAACTAGGATTATACCCTTATTAATAGAGAAGGCAAATAGAAAATTAGAAAAAGTAATTATATTCTTTCCAAAATAATATTAATTTCTATGTCTTTTATATTTTGACGAAAGTAATTAATATAACTATTTATATTAATAAACTTGATAAAATATATACAATTAATATTTTGTATGAATCAAAATTTTATATATTAATTATATTTTTCCTAAAGAATATTAATTTCTAGTTCTTTTATATTTTGACCAAAATTAATTAATGTAATTATTTACATTAATAAATTTGGTAATATATAAAATTAATATTTTGTATGAATCAAATTAATTTATTAATTATATTATTTCTAAAAGAATATTAATTCCCATGTCTTTTATATTTTGATGAAATTAATTAATATAATTGTTTATATTAATAAATTGAGTAAAATGTATAAACTAATATTTTCAAATTCATATATCAATTATATTCTTTCCAAAAGAATATTAATTGCCATGTCTTTATATTTTGACCGAAATTAATTAATATAATTGTTTATATTAATAAATTCTATAAAATATATATACAATTAATATTTTGTATGAATCAAATTCATATATTAATTATATTTATGTTCTCTATTTGTGTACAACAAGTTTTGTACATATAATGTGTTTAATATAGTTAACTATCAAATTAAATTAATTCAACAATTAATTTCATTCATGTGACAAGTAAATACAATACCAAATGTATTTGGATTCTGTTCATTTCAACTATAGGGTGTGATCTTGTAGGCTCTTGTAACGTTGATAGTGATACTTGTAAAGCCCAAAAATATAGGTACTTATTTTTCTATATGTTGTGTAAACTGTGTGTCTGCTTCAATGGTTATGTGTCCTGGGAAGGGTCTAAGGAGTCTTAGGTTCAAGCCTTGGGTTGTGCAAAAAAAATTTGTTTATGCTTAAATGAAACCTTTGACTCTGCATAGTTGGTTTTTAAAAGATTGAAGGGAGTTCATGACATAAAAAGCTTTCTAGCATAGTGGTAAGTGGCGTGTGGAGTGGTCGAGGCTTGGTGTTGAAAAAGGGAGAATTTATTTTGTTGCAGGCGCTGACGAAGTGTCCTAGGGTGACCAAATTTGAGGTTTTTGAAAATTTTTGAATGGACAGTTGAGGAGATAATGGAGTAGGAATTTTAGGAGGAGTTTTTGGGATTTGAAAGTGGGAGAGATTGTGCTGAATTTGAACTATTGTTCAAGAGAGTTTCAGCTGAGGTGGAAAAGGGTTGGGAAGTTGCCGAATTAGGAGTTCTTTTTTTCCAAAAATCGGCTTTAACTTCTCCTTATGCTATTGGTGCCAATTAGTGCTTTTTCTTTTGGGTCTTTTTCGCTTTAGGGATTTTTGATTTTTATGTTCCTTTTCTGACCTTTTACTTCTGGGTTATTGATTTTCTGTTTCCCTTTTTCTCATTCGGCTTCTTCTTCCCTTCTTGATCGATTGCTGCTATTCCTTTTCCCGTCTCTTCCATAATTGGTTGTGCTCTTAAGACGATTACCTTGACCACTTCTCCTCTCATTTTCTTTCATTTTTCTACTCTCTCTCAAGCCCTTCTCACTGGTGAGTGGTCGAATACTGATTGGTAAGTCTCAGATTGTCTCTGCTCTTTCGGCTTATCTCCTCTTTTCCCTAGATGCCGATTTCCATCTCTTTTCTCCTTGGTCATGGTGCTTTTGTTTCCGATTTTAGTATTAATCGTGGAGTGAGGGAGTTCACTAGGATTCCAGAAACAGCCGAAATCTTCCACTCGTCTCTCGTTCTAAGGTAAAACTATTCACTGGTATTTATTGAACTGAGGCACTTTGGTTTGGGGTTCTTTGATCTTGGCCGAATACTCCTTTTCATTATTGAAAGTTGTGTTTTCTTTGGGTTGGTATGTGTCGTTCAACTCTTGTAAAGCAACAGGTATAATGCATTCACTTATCATACGGACAATCTTCAAGGAGTCTGTTAGCAACTTTAGTCAACGATCTAAGCGGGCTATAACCACGTTTGTTCAAGCAAGGTGATGTAAGTAATCATTTGGAACAAGTTTCGGTTAGGGTTTCTTGTAACATGTGTGTTAGATATTTAACAGAAGTTTCTGTTGTAATAGGTTGGAGTGCACGTGGGCTAATTCTCTCGTTTTCGCAACCAGATGTGTAATCACATTGCTTAAAGCATAGATCGGCAACAGCCAGAAAAGTACGACCATTGACGCTATACAAGTGTACGCTCGCTTGTGTGGGGGTTCGAATGCGTAAACACGAGCGATCGATTGTAGAGGCCACCATGAGCGATTTCATGGGCTTATGCCGTTCTGGGTCGCGTTGGGCCGAAATGGGCCATGTGGCCCTCATGGGCTCGTAGGCCCACATGGGTAAATCACATGAATGTATGGAAATTATTGGGTTAGGCTATGTAGTTTGCACGACCAAGGTCATTTTTAGGCTTATTGAGCCACACGAGCGTGTGGGCCCACATGGGCCATGTTATGGGATTTGGGCCCATTTTTACTTATTGTCTACTAAGGTTGCACGGGTCGCCCAAGAGGAATGTGGACCTACTATTGGGTCGGCAAGTGTACCTAGACGTTTATTTTTGTAATTGTCTGATATACCCCTATGTGATGTAAGCCTGATTGAGCATGTTATTGGTACTGTATATACATTTATATTATGTCGCATTGCATGAGGCGGGATATATGATTTTGGAGGAAGTGTTTTGAAAGGTTATAAGCCTATTTCTGGCAGCTCTGCTGTGAATACTGTTTTAGTGCCGCAACTGGTTCTACTTAGAGTGTAGGGTTGGGTGGGTCGATTTTATCCCCACTGATACTGTAATGGTATTAGGCCACACTGATACTATTACTGAAATGGGCTCTGCCCAGACTGCTACTGTTACTGAAATGGGCTAAGGCCCTAATTGAGATTGCAAGGGCTTAGGCCCTAATTGAGACTGTAAGGGCTTAGGCCCGAAATGTGTTTACTCTGATTAGTTGCTATTATGGGATTACACACTAAGTTTTGTAAACTCACCCATCAGTTAACTATGCAGGTAATCCCTAGACTTAGGTGGATCGTTGCGATAGAGGACTAAACTGTGGCCACTCGCTTTACTTAACTTTTATTAGTTTACGTTTTGGTTTTATTTTGGGTTTTCTTTATGTAATAAGGCCTCTTGGGTATTTATTTTAAATTTGGCATTTTATTTTTTTATTATATTCATTGGATATATATATTTGCTAGCAGTAGGATAGTCGCATGATTTCAAAAGTCAAACATTTCAAAAACACCACGAAATCACAACTAGGTTTAAAAGTTTTCGCGAATGAAAATCGTTTTACAAAATTAATTACATTTTAATATAAGTAAACTTTAAACACACAATCAATGGAAAAACACGACTTTCAATCGGCTTTTCAAATTATACAAAGAGGTTGGCTAAAGTTTGGATTTATGCTTTTAGAAAAACACTTCAATGTGATACTACCAGATCCGGTCATGACATCTAGGCCGGGTTTGGGGTGTTACATTTAGTGGTATCATAACCAGGTTGCAAAACTCGGCTGTGGATTTGGGTTTATTCAAAAACATGAAATTTTAAAAAAATTATTTCAATTGGTTTAAAGTGATTGATATAATGTGGAAATGTTTCATTGAAAGAATGGTACATCGATTCTCCGCACCGATCCTGTAAGTCTTTTGACTGTTTATACTAAAAGGATTATAATAATTCTATTACTGAGACTACTTTAGGTAGTAAAACTATACTAAAACTCTCTAGTTAGAGTAAACTACAAACCCTAGTAGGAATGTGAACTGCGAAAACAAACTCTGAGATAATATTGTTCATAAAATATCTTTAATAAACACTGGAACAATAAATTGACTGGCATAAAATTGTTAATACAGATAGAAGCACGATTCGATAATGAGCACTAGGGGCACTCGTGGTAGAGGCTCGAGAGAAATAGTGGAGGTGCCCAAGCTGGGTCTTCGTTTTCTAGACACCAGCCTAATGAGGGAACTGGAAGAAAATTTTGAGATTTGGTAAGAAGGGTAAGTTGAGCCCACGGTTTATTGGGCCTTACCGAATTGTTAAGCGGGTTGGACCAGTGGCTTATCAGCTAGAGTTACCACCAGAACTGCATCGTATCCAAGACGTTTTCATGTATCCATCTTTGGCGAGATCGATCGACCCAACTCATATCATACCGATTCTGTAAATCGAGGTGCGATCGATTTAACTTTCAAGAGGAACTGTGCAAATACTTGATCGTGACATCAAGGTGTTGAGAAGGAAATCAGTTCCACTAGTGAAAGTACTTTGGAGGAACCATGGCAAAGAAGTAGCTACTTGGGAGGCGAGGGGCTATCGTCAACAGTACCCTCAATCGTTCTAATAAGGTAAAATTTCGAGGTCGAAATTTCTTTAAGGAGGGTAGAGTTGTAACATCCTGATTTTCGGATTTATTCGCGGTTTTCAATATTTTGTAAAGATTTTAAAATTTTGTATTCGGATGTGAAATTAATATTGTGAGTAGGTAAATGGGCTTATGGAAGGCCCATGTGTTGGCCAAAACCCGGTTGAATTTTTGAATTTTTGGACTTAAAAGGTTAGGGGTTCTGGCTAAGTGGCCCTTAAGTGGAGTGATGGGTAAATTGCATCACAAATGAGCCTCTGGTAAAGTGGCAAGGGTGACGCCACTAGGTTCCTAGAAAAGTGGCGTGTGGAGCATTGGGGAAGGCATGGGATCGATTTCTGTATTGGCAAATGGATGCATTTATTTTTAAGTCTGGGAGGGTAAGTGTTGGAGTCGGTGGATTCGCTAAAGGAAAGTTTGAATCGGTCCAAATCGTGAATTAAGGAGTGATAAGGGAGAGATTTAAGGGATTGGGTGAGAGGTGAGAGTTGGCGAATTTAGGGAATTGAAGAGGAAAATTCGCAGAGGATTAGGTTAACATTTGGCACCTAGGGCTTTGTGACGTGCCATTTTCTTCTGCTCAGGCACCACAAGGGTTTTCTTTTTCTCTCTTTTCCTCTCTAGCCGAAACTTTCACCTATACTGTTCTTCTTTCTCTACTTTCTTCTTCAAAGCCGTCCATCAAACCTGCGATTCATCAGCACCTTTGCCGAAGTCGCAAAAGCCGAAATCCTATGACCACTGCTTGTGCCGATTTCTTCAAAGCCAGGTCCTTCTATATTCTTTTTTTTTATTAATCTACGATTATCTTTTCTTAATCCTAGATACCTGACGGCAATTCTACTTCAAGGTCATAGTCTCACATCGTCATCCCCTTCACCACCCAAAAGCCGAAAGTACCATTGGTTTAGGGCCTTATAGCCAAAACTTCTTCAATCCCTGGATTCGGGTTTTACCATTGTTCTAAGGATAAATCTGCACCGGATTGCGTGGAAATCAAGTAGGAGTAAGGGGTAAGTACTTATCATCTCAGATCTGTTCTTATTTTACGATGTTAGGAAAAGCCGAAGTCCCTAAAAAAATTAGGGAGGCTGTCGATTTGAGCATAAGGCTTTAAGATTTGTAACTGATGTTTTCTTTCGGTGATTAGAGTCTTGTTAATCATTGGATAAAAAACGTCAATCATTGGAGCAATTGGATTCGGAGCTAGCTATCGATTTTGGCAAAAAGGTAAGGGTTCAAAGGCTTTTTAGGAACGTGGTTCGACTTTGGTTGAGCAAGTTTTGGGTTTAGTGATTACGGTTTGTAAATAAGAACTGTGCTAATCAATTGTAGGACATCGGAAGAGATCTTAGTAGCGGTCGTCGCGAATCAGGTGTGTACCGAACACCCTTTCTTAGTTCAATTCGGCAAAAGCCGAAATGCTGAAATTTCAGCATTTCATGGGCTTGTGAGAATGCGAATGCTCTCAAGATGTGGAGTAATTGTTAGATCTAGCACCGTAAGGTGGTAAGTAAGTTTGTGTGACGTCTTAGCGTACTTCGGGAAAAGAGGGCCTCGATGGGCCAAAACTGGGCCCAATGGGCTTACGGACCAATATGGGTAAGAGATGGGCAAAGTAGCCTATTAGTTAGATGGTGGAACCAAATTGCATAAAACTACTAAAATTACTGAAGTAGCTTGTGTAGTTGCGTAAGTTACGAAATTACCCCTAAAGAGCATAATTACCGAAATACCCCTAGGGTTTAAATTGGCTAAACTACATGACTGATTGATACTGTATTTTGCATGATATGCTTTTATTAATATCTGTTGCATGGGAATGGGGTATTGATGGAGGAAGTATTGCAAGTGGTTTATCCACGTACTGGAGGCTTTGCCTCAACTCACTGATATTTGAGTGCGTTCTTTAAGCTGTGGAGTGTAAATTTGGGTGCGTTGAGATATTCCCCACATGGAGTGTAGGGCTGGTACGGGGTAGTGTAGCGGGTGGTGGGTTGAGTAGTCTCCCCAGTTGGGCTTGCATTCATTACTACTATTGTTACTTATGTTATTGAACTGGGCCTATGGGCCACACTGTTATGTAAAAAGGGGCTAAGGCCTTGCTATTGTATTCTGAAAAGGGCTTCGGTCCACTGTGTACTGTTATCTAGGTAGGGCTTAGGCCCAATGGGCTCGAGCTGATTTGGGCTTTGGATGGGTTTCTGTATACACTGAGTTTCCCAAACTCACCCCTTCCTCTTCCATCCTTGCAGGTGAGCCCTAGTTGGTGGACTTGGAGCTGGGCGGGATTCAGAGTGGCCATGAAGATTGATTGCCGGATTTAATAAGTTTATCATTTAATTTGGATTATTTTTATTATGCTTAAGGTTGTAATAAGGCCGCTCTTTTTAATTAATTTTATTTTGGGGATTATTAAACTGGTTAGCACTAGGGTTCATTTTATAAAAACTACTTGTTTTTAAAAGATCACGATGACGCGCAAAGTTTCCACAAAGTAAATGTTTTTCCAAGAAAATAAATATTTTAAGCAGACTTAAACTTGTTTTAGTGTTCGTAGACACGTAACCTGCTTAAAGTGTGGCAATGGATGTGTGCATGTCTAGGATTGGATCCGGGAAGAGCTTGGTACTTAAGCGATCCTATAAGACTCACCTCCTCTTTTCTGGCTTCTTACCTGGTGCACATCTTCCATTCACTTTAACTTAAAACAAGAACAGATTTTTGCTAAACTCTAAACAAAGAATTTAGATAAACACATGTTTTTTTTTGAAACATCTCCATGTGACATACTAAATTCAGCCGTAACGTCTAGGCCAGGATTGGGGTGTTACATTTAGTGGTATCAGAGCCTGGTTGCAACAACTCGGCTGTGGATCGGGTCCGAAAATCTTTTCAAAAACTTAGGCCTAAAAAGGGTATTTGTGGATATGGTAAGTTTTCGAAGAATGTTCAAGTTTTTTTTAAACGGGGTTAAATCAATAGTTTTAAAATAAAAGTGTTTTCAAATCAAACCCTTTTATTTTCGGTAAACAAAAACATGGTTTTTAATTTTTACGTGGACTGATAAGGAAGTGGCACACTGAATCCCCGGCACCAAGTCTGTAAGTGTTCTTTTTCTGCTTTAAATATTTATGGAACTGGACTGGAAATAATACTGTAGATAGTACTGAGCCTTAGAGATAGTGCTATTGATAATATGATATTAGGGCTACAAAACTGAGACCGTAGCTAAATTGTGATTGCGTGAAAATAACTCTGAAACTCTATCTGTTCATAAGACACTCTGTAATAAACAGTGAAACCAGTAAACTAATGTCATAAAATTCGTAATCAGATAAATCATTTTGAGTACAAGGGTTACTCGGGGAAGAGGCCGTGGACGAGGCTGAGGTAGCACTCAAGCTGGATCTGCGTCATCTGAACACATACCAACTGGCGAGGTACGTCCACCACCGGTTAATAAAAATGGGCCATATGACCGGGCCGCAGGGGATGACGCTCTGTCTCAGGCCATGTTGAGGGTTTTGGAAAGGGTAGCCGGAGCTAACATCGGGCCCATGAATAGGGGGTCCATTTCTGAATGCCTTCGGGCCAACGGAGCTAAGATTTTTAGGGGCGTATCTGGAGTGGCCCCAAATGTGGCTGAGTACTGGTTGGAAGCCACAGAGCGGATCATGGATGACCTGGACTGTTCAGTAGAACAGAAATTGAAAGGGACGGTGTCGTTGCTGCGGGATGAAGCGTATCAGTGGTGGATTACTGTGAGAGAGGGAACCCCAGCTGAGAGGGTAACATGGGAGCTGTTCAAACAGACCTTTAAGGCAAAATATATTGGAGCTAGCTATGTGGATGCACGCAGAAAGGAGTTCTTGAATCTGACTCAGGGGAATAAGACCATTGCTGAATATGAGGCGGTGTTTCTACGATTGAGTCGGTATGCTAATGGCATCGTTTCCACTGAATACGAGCGCAGCGTTCGTTTTGAGGATGGTCTCAGAGATGAGTTAAGGGTGCTCATAGCTCCACAGAGAGAGCGAGATTTCGCTGCACTGGTAGAGAAGGCTAAGATAGCCGAGGAAGTGAAACAAACCGAACGAAAGAATCGTGATAGGGATCAGAATCGGTTCAGGAGGGATGCTGGACCAGCGGGTGCTGCAAATCGAAATGCTAAGAGAGCTAGGATAGAAGAACCGGTTCGAGCAGTTTCGGTGAACACAGGTAGACCATAAGCTTGTGGGGATTGCGGCAGAATGCATCAAGGAGAGTGCTGGAAGCGTTCTGGGGCTTGTCTTCGTTGTGGGTCTAAGGAGCATAGGATTAAGGATTGTCCTAGGAGGGCCACTCAGGCTCAGGTGGCCGAACAAGGGGCTGTGCAACCGGCTCAACCTGTGAAGGATGGACCGCCACTGCCAAGAGGTCGTGGACAAGGTCGCGGTGGTAATGGCCGTGGACGTGGGGCACCTGGCAGGGGTATTGGTAACGCGGATGCTCGTCAGCCAGCTTTGGTGTATGCTGCTCGTCGCCGCGAGAAGGGTGACGCACCTGATGTCATAACTGGTACGGTTTTTATCTATGGTGTACCTTATATTGCTTTGATTGATGTGGGATCAACCCATTCATATGTGGCATATAACATTTCTGGGGCACTGGGTGTGCACTTCGAGGAGACTGTATGTGGGGTGTCTGTGATAAGTCCTTTAGGTCATTCGGTTAAGGTAGAGAAACTCTTCAAGGAGGTGCCTCTGGAGATTCAAGGCAGGGTTTTCTGTGGGGATTTGATGGAGTTACCGCTTGAAGAATTTGATTTGATACTAGGGATGGATTGGTTGACCAAGCATAAGGCAACTTTAGATTGTGCAGCTAAGAGGATGGTGTTAAGGACTGTCAATGATGAAGAGGTAATGATTATTGGAGAACGAAGGGATTACTTATCCAATGTAGTATCAGCGTTGAGGGCTGAGAAACTGATGCGCAAGGGGTGCGAGGCATATCTGGCTTTGGTAAGCCTAGCTGGAACTGAGGATCTGACTGTGGAGACCATCAGAACTGTTAGGGAATTCCGGGATGTTTTTCCGGAAGAGCTTCCTGGATTACCTTCGAATCCGGAAGTTCAGTTTGGAATCGATTTGTTGCCGGGAACAGCTTGTAACACCCCGAACCCGAGACCATCGCCGGTGTCGGACACGAGGGGTTAACAAGCCAAGTTCACTTGTTTTGCCCATCCATTTGACATTTTCAGTCAGGCTGGAAAACTGCGTCACTGTCGCCTTAAAAATCATATCTCGAGTTTCAAAACTCGGAAACTGGTTTCGTAAATTTTCCCTGAATTTAGACTCATATATCCATCCATGTATTTATTTCTAGAATTTTTGGTTGGGCCAATTGGTACAGTTTATTAGTTAAAGTCACCCATGTTACAGGGATCGACTGCTCTGACCTTCGCGCGGTATAACTTGAATATCTCTCTGTACAGGGCTTTAATGCTGGTGTCGTTTGTTTCTAATGAAACTAGACTCAAAATGGAATCTGTACATATAAGGTATGTCTCCTAATTATTTTTGGATAATTTATAGTAAATTTTTAAATTTGCGACAGGGAACCCAGAAACCGTTCTGGCCCTGTCTCACAATAGCTTTAATATCTCTTAACATGTAACTCCTATGACCATTTCGTTTCTTCCATATGAAAATAGACTCATCAAGGTTCATTTACATAGCTTATTCACTATTTAATTCCATTCCTACGAATTTTGGTGATTTTCACATTCACGTCACTGCAGCTGGCAGCATCTGTTTTTAAGGTAGGTCTTACCTATTTGGTAGTCTCCATGAACCAACTAGTCTTGCCATACATAGGTTCATATATGATCATTTTAACCATGCCAATGGCTGATCATATGACCAACATTCCCATTTCAAGCCATAGCCACATCATGACACCAAATATATACATACAAACCACAATTAGTCTAAGTTCATGCTTCTTTTTTCGAGCCATTTTAGCATGGCCGTACATATATACATCACAACATATTTAACCAACAAGGGTAGTCCTATACATGCCATTTCAAGTTCAACCAAAATTTATACCAAAATGGAGGCTTGATAGTGTGGATGACTTGACTTCAACGATCCCAAATCCGATTGCTTGAGCGAAATCTAGAAAGCGAGAGCCAAAGCAACGGGTAAGCATTTTTATGCTTAGTAAGTCTCAAGGAATATAATCAACTCTAATTACAGCAATACATTCACATAGCCAAATGCATCATTTCATTGATACACATTCTTACTTCACACTTCATCATTATATAATTTCACAAAGTATCAATCAATTCAATAACTGAAATTCATTAGTCGGTTGAGCGAATGTTGCTCAAACATGTCGACTTTCAATGCACATATAACGTACCTTATCCTTTGGGCTTTTCGAGTGTACTAATTGAATTCATTACAGCAACCAACACTCACCTCCAGCCCAAGATTCTTGAATATAACCGGATATAATCACGTGCACAAATGCCTTGGTCCTAGCCGGATAGAATAACTTCGCACGAATGCCTTGGTCTTAGCCCGGATATAGCCACTAGCACAATTGCCTTGGTCTTAACCGGATATAATTTCCAGCATAATTGTCTTCGGGCTTAGCCGGATATCATTCAATTTCTCATGTACACATACATCAATAATCATTGGACATACATATTTCATTTTCGTTACTAAGGCTCAAACGCACATATATTCACAAGCATATTCGCCTTGGGACTTAGCCGGGTATCATTCAATTTCTCATACACACATAAATCAATAATCATACACATCCATACTTCATCTCACATAATTCAAGTAAGGTCACTTCTTGAGGACTTACCTCGGATGTTGTCGAACGGCTTTTTCGGCTATTCGATCACCTTTTCCTTCCCTTGTCCAATTGTGGCCCTCTTAGCTCTTGAGCTAATTCAAACAAATTCAATTTATTAAAACCTCATTGTGCTTGCTTATGGCGAATATGACAAGGAGTTTTAAATGGTCATATGGCCACTCTTTAGCTTGAATACACAATGGTCATGCACATTTTATACTACATCAAGCAATTCAATACAATTTATTTGAGCATCAAGGAAAAGCTAAGGCCTTCAATAGGCTACTCAAGGCCGAATATTCATGTACATGTTGAGGTCAATTTTGCATAATACCTCACAAAAACAGCATGCATTTTACTAGTTAATGCTTTGCACATTGTGGCCCAAAACTTATAATATAGCATCAAGCACTTATATGTGTGCTAGGCCGAATTGTGCTTGCAATTTCACAAGCATTCTTCCACATCTTCTTCTTTAAACCAATATATTCATCACTTACTTCATAGCCAAAACATCATGTGTAAACATATATATACAATATGAGCATGGCGAATTTCAAGGTGTCCATAGCCATCCAAAATACAAATTTTAACTAACATGCAAGAAGCATGAACCATGCTCATGAATGCATCATGGCGAATATGACAATCATGCTCCATTCAATTTCAATCATGGTTAAACACAAAAAGAAAACTCAAAATCTTACTCAAGAGTGGACAATCCATCATTGCATGCATCATCATCAAGCTTCACACTTAGCATGCAATGGCTTTATCACCATAACAACTTTGGCCAAATACCATTTCCATGGCATAACAAAGATTTGAGCCATGGCTAACATGCACATCAAGTTAGCAACCAAAACATGCATGAAACTCCTAACACAACCTCATACATACCTTAATCTTGATGCCAATTTAGCCAAATCACCTTCTAGATCTCTTCTAAACCAAGCATGAAGCAAAAATCCTCTTTCTTCCCTTATGATTTTCGGCCAAAAGGATGAGAAAGGATGAACACAACAAAATTTTTTCTTCCCTCTTTCTCAACTCACGGCAAGGGGGATTACCACACTCACACACATTTTTTTTCATTTTTTATCACCCATACACCTTTGTTTATTATTTCACCCTAATGCACCAACAAAACATGTTTCATGACATGTTTAGCCCATCCTCCTTGTCATGGCCGCCACCACCTATAAAGGGAATTTGACATGCAAGTCCTTTATTTTGCATGCATGCTTTAATTAGTCATCACACATTTCCCCATCATACTTTCAAAGTTCGCTACTAGGTCCTTTCTAGTGAAATTCACCTTTATAACACTAAACCAATCATCAAAAAATGTCATACATGAATACACACATATTATAGGCATCGAAATAAATTTTAAATTATTTTTATGCCTCGGTTTTGTGGTCCCGAGACCACCTTCCGACTAGGGTCAATTTTGGGCTATCACACAGCTCCAGTATCTATTGCACCCTATAGGATGGCACCGAAGGAGTTAGTGATACTGAAGGCTCAAATTCAAGAGTTGTTAGATAGAGGCTTCATTAGGCCTAGTGTGTCTCCTTGGGGAGCACCGGTCCTGTTTGTGAAGAAAAAGGACAGAATGATGCGCATGTGCATCGATTATCGCCAGTTGAACAAACTGACGATTAAGAATAAGTACCCACTACCAAGGATTGACGATCTGTTTGATCAGCTTAGGGGAGCTTCGGTATTCTCCAAAATCGATCTTCGTTCTAGATATCATCAGCTAAGGGTAAAAGAAGGGGATATTCATAAGACAGCATTTCGAACTCAATATGGACATTATGAGTTTGTGGTCATGCCGTTTGGGCTGACGAACACACCTGCAGCTTTTATGGATCTGATGAATCGAGTATTCTAACCTTACTTGGATTGATTCGTAGTCGTCTTTATCGATGATATCCTAGTATACTCTGAAACGGAGGCGAAGCATGATGAGCATCTTCGTATTGTGCTGCAAGTGTTAAGGGAAAAGGAGCTCTATGTGAAATTCAGCAAGTGTGAATTCTGGTTGAAGGAGGTAACCTTCCTAGGGCATGTGGTCTCTACCGAGGGGATTAAGGTGGATCCTCGTAAAATTGAAGCGATTCTGGAATGGAAGCCACCTAGGTCAGTATCGGAAATTTGGAGTTTCCTAGGGTTGGCAGGTTACTACAGAAGGTTTGTGGAAGGTTTCTTGGTGATGGCGGCACCCTTGACAAAACTCATAAGGAAAGGAGTACCATTTGTCTGGATCAAGATACAGCAAAAAGCTTTTGACCGGTTGAAAAAGGTATTGGTGAAGCGCCGGTGTTGATTCAACGGTGTGTCAGGAAGGACTTTCTTGTATCAGCGATGCGTCGCATGTGGGGTTAGGTTACGTCGATGCAAGAGGGCAAGGTGGTCGCTTATGCATCGCGACAGCTTAAGGCTCATGAGGTGAATTACCCTACGCATGATTTGGAGCTAGCAACGGTGATTTTTGCGTTAAAAATTTGGAGACACTACTTACATGGGGAAAAGTGCATCGTATACACAGATCATAAGAGCTTAAAGTATCTGTTGACTCAGAAGGAGTTGAACCTTAGGCAACGGAGATGGGTGGAGTTGCTTAAAGACTACGACTGTTCGATAGAGTACCACCCAAGAAAGGCCAATGTGGTGGCGGATGCATTGAGTCGAAGGGTTGTTACTGATTTGAGAGCCTTGTTCGCACGTTTAAGTTTGTACGATGATGGAAGCTTGTTGGCAGAACTGCAAGTAAGGCCTACCTGGACTGAGCAGGTTAGGGAAAAACAGTTGAAGGATGATTCATTAGCTCTTCGGTTCCAGCAAGTTAAGAATGGTGAGAACGAGGATTTTGGGTTGAACACTGAGGGAGTTCTGTGCTTTCGTGGAAGGGTTTGTATTCCAAAGGACCCTGAATTGAGGCAGTTAATTCTGAAAGAGGCTCATGGTGGACTCTGTGCCATGCATTCTGGAGGGAATAAGTTATATCGAGACTTGCGAGAGATGTACTGGTGGCCCGGATTAAAACGTGAGGTGACTGAATTTGTTGGGAAATGTTTGACGTGCCAGCAGGTTAAGGCTGAGCACCAATTGCCTTCGGGATTATTGCAACCTGTGAAAATTCCGCTATGGAAGTGGGAAAGAGTGACAATGGACTTTGTGAGTGGGTTACCTTTGACACCCACCAAGAAAGATTCGGTGTGGGTGGTTGTGGATAGGTTAACAAAATCTGCTCATTTCATACCTGTTCGTACCGACTACTCACTGCAAAAGTTGGCCAAGTTATATGTGGCGGAGGTAGTGCGACTGCATGGGGTGGCAGTGTCGATAATTTCTGATCGAGACCCTAGGTTTACATCTCGGTTTTGGCGGAAGTTGCAGGAAGCGTTGGGTACACGATTGGATTTTAGCACGCTTTTCACCCACGCATGATAGACGGTCAAAAGGGTTATTCGAGTTACGGAGGATATGTTGAGGGTTGTATCATTGATTTTCGTGGAAGTTGGGAGGACTACTTGCCATTGGCGGAGTTTGCTTACAATAACAGCTATCAAGCAAGTATTCAGATGGCACCATATGAAGTGCTTTATGGGCGAAGATGTCGTATGCCGACGTGTTGGACAGAGTTGGGTGAATGACGAGTGCTTGGACCAGAATTGTTGGCAGACACTGAAAGCAAGGTTAGGCTGATAAGGGATCGGTTAAAGGAGGCATCTGATAGACATAAGTCGTATGCGGATCTGAAGCGCAAAGAGATTGAGTTCACTGTTGGGGATATGGTTTTCTTGAAGGTTTCCCCTTGGAAGAAAATTTTGAGATTTGGTAAGAAGGGTAAGTTGAGCCCACGGTTTATTGGGCCTTACCGAATTATTAAGCGGGTTGGACCAGTCGCTTATCAGCTAGAGTTACCACCAGAACTACATCGTATCCAAGACGTTTTTCAGGTATCCATGCTGAAGTGGTATCGATCTGACCCAACTCATATCATACCAGTTACAGAAATCGAGGTGCAGTCAGATTTAACTTTCAAAGAGGAACCTGTGCAAATACTTGATCGTGACGTCAAGGTGTTGAGAAGGAAATCAGTTCCACTAATGAAAGTACTTTGGAGGAACCATGGAAAAGAAGAAGCTACTTGGGAGACTGAGGGGGCTATGCGTCAACAGTACCCTCAACTGTTCTAATAAGGTAAAATTTCGAGGTCGAAATTTCTTTAAAAAGGGTAGAGTTGTAACATCCTGATTTTCGGATTTATTCGCGGTTTTCAATATTTTGTAAAGATTTTAAAATTTTGTATTCGGATGTGAAATTAATATTGTGAGTAGGTAAATGGGCTTATGGAAGGCCCATGTGTTGGCCAAAACCCGATTGAATTTTTGAATTTTTGGACTTAAAAGGTTAGGGGTTCTGGCTAAGTGGCCCTTAAGTGGAGTGATGGGTAAATTGCATCACAAATGAGCCTCTAGTAAAGTGGCAAGGGTGACGCCACTAGGTTCCTAGAAAAGTGGCGTGTGAAGCATTGGGGAAGGCATGGGATCGATTCCTGTGTTGGCAAATGGATGCATTTATTTTAAGTGCGGGAGGGTAAGTGTTGGAGTCGGTGGATTACGCTAAAGGAAAGTTTGAATCAGTCCAAATCGTGAATTAAGGAGTGATAAGGGGAGAGATTTAAGGGATTGGGTGAGAGACTGAGAGTTGGTCGAATTAAGGGAATTGAAGAGGGAAAATTCGGCAGAGGGATTAGGTTAAAATTTCGGCACCTAGGGCTTTGTGAGGTGCCGTTTTCTTCTGCTCAGGCACCACAAGGGTTTTCTTTTTCTCTCTTTTCCTCTCTAGCCGAAACTTTCACCTATCTTGTTCTTCTTTCTCTACTTTCTTCTCCAAACCCGTCCATCAAACCTGCGATTCATCAGCACCTTTGCCGAACTCCCAAAAGCCGAAATCCTGTGACCACTGCTTGTGCCGATTTCTTCAAAGCTAGGTCCTTCTATGTTCTTTTGTTTTTATTAATCTACGATTATCTTTTCTTAATCCTAGATACCTGACGGCAATTCTACTTCAAGGTCATAGTCTTACATTGTCATCCCCTTCACCACTCAAAAGTCGAAAGTACCATTGGTTTAGGGGCTTATAGCCGAAACTTCTTCAATCCCTGGATTCGGGTTTTACCAATGTTCTAAGGATAAATCTACACCGGATTGCGTGGAAATCAAGTAGGAGTAAGGGGTAAGTACTTATCATCTCAGATTTGTTCTTATTTTACGATGTTAGGAAAAGACGAAGTCCCTAAAAAAAATTAGGGAGGCTGTCGATTTGAGCATAAGGCTTTAAGAGTTGTAACTGATGTTTTCTTTTGGTTATTAGAGTCTTGTTAATCATTGGATCAAAAGCGTGAATCATTGGAGCAATTGGATTCGGAGCTAGCTATCGATTTTGGCAAAAAGGTAAGGGTTCAAAGGCTTTTTAGGAACATGGTTCGACTTTGGTTGAGCAAGTTTTGGGTTTAGTGATTACGGTTTGTAAATAAGAACTGTGCTAATCAATTGTAGGACATCGGAAGAGATCTCAGTAGCGGTCGTCGTGAATCAGGTGTGTACCGAACACCCTTTCTTTGTTCAATTCGGCAAAAGTCGAAATGCCGAAATTTCGGTATTTCATGGTCTTGTGAGTATGCGAATGCTCTCAAGACATGGAGTAATTGTTAGATCTAGCACCGTAAGGTGGTAAGTAAGTTTGTGTGACGTCTTAGCGTACTTCAGGAAAAGAGGGCCTCGATGGGCCAAAACTGGGCCCAATGGGCTTACGGACCAATATGGGTAAGAGATGGGCAAAGTAGCCTGTTAGTTAGATGGTGGAACCAAATTGCATAAAACTGCTAAAATTACTGAAGTAGCTTGTGTAGTTGCGTAAGTTACGAAATTACCCCTAAAGAGCATAATTACCGAAATACCCCTAGGGTTTAAATTGGATAAACTACATGACTGATTGATACTGTATTTTGCATGATATGCTTTTATTAATATCCGTTGCATGGGATTGGGGTATTGATGGAGGAAGTATTGAAAGTGGTTTATCCACGTACTGGAGGCTTTGCCTCAACTCATCGATATTTAGCGGCGTTCTTCAAGAGCTGTGGAGTGTGGGTGAGTGGGTTGAGATATTCCCCACATGGAGTGTGTAGGGGTGATGCAGGCGATGTAGCGGTTGGTTGGTTGTGTAGTCTCCCAGTTGGGCTTGCATTCATTACTACTATTGTTACTTATGTTACTGAACTGGGCCTATGGGCCACACTGTTATGTAAAAAGGGGCTAAGGCCTTGCTACTGTATTCTGAAAAGGGCTTCGGTCCACCATGTACTGTTATCTGGATAGGGCTTAGGCCCAATGGGCTCGAGCTGATTTGGGCTTTAGATGGGTTTCTGTATACACTGAGTTTCCCAAACTCACCCCTTCCTCTTCCATCCTTGCAGGTGAGCCCTAGTTGGTGGACTTGGAGCTGGGCGGGATTCGGAGTGGCCATGAAGATTGATTGCCGGATTTAATAAGTTTAGCATTTAATTTGGATTATTTTTATTATGCTTAAGGTTGTAATAAGGCCGCTCTTTTTAATTAATTTTATTTTGGGGATTATCAAACTGGTTAGCACTAGGGTTCGTTTTATAAAAATTACTTGTTTTTAAAAGATCACGATGACGCGCAAAGTTTTCACAAAGTAAATGTTTTTCCAAGAAAATAAATATTTTAAGCAGACTTAAACTTGTTTTAGTGTTCGTAGACACGTAACCTGCTTAAAGTGTGGCAATGGATGTGTGCATGTCTAGGATTGGATCCGGGAAGAGCTTGGTACTTAAGCAGTCCTATAAGACTCACCTCCTCTTTTCGGCTTCCTACCGGTGCATGACTTCCATTCACTTTAACTTAAAACAAGAACGATTTTTGCTAAACTCTAAACAAAGAATTTAGATAAACACATGTTTTTTTTTTGAAACATCTCCATGTGACATACTAAATTTGGCCGTAACGTCTGGGCCGAGTTTGGGGTGTTACACCAGCTACTGGTTTTGGTTCTGGTAATGCACCTTAGAGGGTTGTTCAACAGCCACCGAGAGGCTGTGGTTAGGCCAGAGGGGGAAATGGTATGAATCATGGTCGTGGAGCACTGGGCAGAGGTTACAGTCATAGTTAGGTGAGGCATCGGCACTAGTTTAAGCTACACACCACCGAGAGGATGGAGACGCTCCAGATGTTATTACGGGTATGTTTTTAATTTTCAATGTACCTTATATTGCATTGGTAGATGTAGGCTCTACCCATTCCTATGTTGCCTGTACTGTTACTAAGAACTTGAGGATTCCAGTTGAGAATACTTCGAATGGAATTACTGTATTGAGTCCGCTGGCGCAGTCCGTTAAAGTTAATAAATTGTTTAGAGACATCCCCTTAGAGGTACAAGGGGTTATCTTTCTGGCAGATCTAATGGAACTCCCTTTTGGAGAATTTGATTTGATACTGGGCATGGATTGGTTAGTTAAGCATCGAGTGAGCTTGAACTATGCCACTAAATGGGTAGTACTGAGAACTGAGGAGGACAAGGAGGTAGTTGTAATACGGGACCAACGAAATTACTTGAGTAATGTAATTTCTACATTAAGGGCTGAGAAATTGGTTCGTAAGGGTTGTGAGGCGTATCTAGCCTACATCAGTGTTTTAGAATTCGAGGGTTCTTTTGTTAAGGATATCAGAATAGTCAAAGATTTTTCAGACGTCTTTCTCGATGAGTTACCTAGATTACCTCCAAGCCGTGAAGTTGAATTTGGGATTGAGCTCATGCCTGGTACAGCTCTGGTGTCCATTATCCCTTATAGAATGGCACCGAAAGAGCTTGTGGAACTCAAAGCTTAGATTCAAGAGTTATTGGATCGAGGGTTTATCCACCCTAGTGTGTCTCTGTGGGAGCACCGGTCTTATTTGTAAGGAAGAAGGATGAAACCATGTGTATGTGCATCGACTACTGGTAATTGAATAAATTAATGATTGAGAATAGGTACCCTCTATCAAGGATTGATGATCTATTCGATCAGTTTCGTGGAGCTTTGGTTTTCTCTAAGATAGATCTTCGATCTGGGTACCATCAACTGAGAGTCAAAGAGACTGATGTGCATAAGACAGCGTTTAGGACTCGTTATGGTCATTATGAGTTCTTGGTAATGCCGTTTGGACTGACGAAAGCACCAGCAACTTTTATGGATCTGATGAGCTGTGTGTTCCAACCCTATCTGGGTCAGTTCATAGTAGTGTTTATTAATGATATTCTGGTGTATTCGAAGACTGAGGTTGAACATGATGAACATATCCGAGTGGTTCTGCAGATTTTGAGAGAGAAGCAATTGTACGCCAAGTTTAGTAAGTGTGAATTTTGGTTACAAGAGGTGACATTTCTGGGTCATATGGTATCTTCTGAGGGGATTAGGGTTGATCCTCAGAAAATTGAAGCTAGTCTGGATTGGAAGTAGCTTAAGTTAGTATCTGAGATTCGGAGTTTTCTAGGACTGGCAGGGTATTATAGACGTTTTGTTGAGGGGATTTCATTAATTGCTGCACCTCTAACAAAGTTATTGCGTAAAGGGGTACCATTTAATTGGACTGATAAGCAGCAGGAAAGTTTTGAGAAGTTGAAGAGAGTTCTAACTGAGGCTCCTATCTTGATTCATCCAGAGTCTGGGAAAGAGTTTACTGTGTATAGTGATGCATCACACGTTGGTTTGGGTTGTGTGTTGATGCAAGAAGGTAAGGTAGTGGCATATGTGTCTCGTCAGCTTAAGATGCTTGAAGCAAATTATCTGACATATGACTTGGAGTTGGCTGCGGTGGTATTCGTACTGCTAAATTTGAAGGCATTACCTGTATGGTGAGAAGTGTATCATTTACACAGATCACAGGAGCCTCAAGTATCTCCTCATTCAGAAGGCGCTAAATCTTAGGCAGCTTAGATGGGTTGAGCTGCTTAAGGATTATGATTGTTCGATTGAATACCATCCTGGTAAAGCCAATGTGGTGGCTGATGCACTGAGCCGTAGGGCTATGACTGATCTGAGGGCGATGTTTGCTCATCTCAGATTGTTTGACGATAGTAGCTTGTTGGCAGAACTCCAAGTTAAACCGAGGTGGATTGAGTAGATTAAGGGTAAATAGTTGGAGGATGAGTCATTGGGTCCTCAATTCTGACAGATGGAGGGTGGAAAAACTTTAGATTTTGGATTGAATAGCGAATGGGTACTTTGTTTCCGTGGGAGAGTCTGTGTACTAAAGGATACTGATCTAAGGCGGTCAATACTTCAAGTGGCGCATAGTAGTCCTTACACTATGCATCTTAGCGAGAATAAGATGTATAGAGACCTTTGAGAGTTATATTGGTGGTCGGGTCTTATTCGTGAAGTTACAGACTTTGTGAGTAAATGCCTAAGTTGCCAACAGGCTAAGGCAGAGCATTAGCTGCCTTCAGGGTTGCTTCAGCCAGTTAAGATTCAGTTTTGGAAGTGGGAGAGAGTAACTATGGACTTCGTTAGTGGGCTACCCTTGACGCCTACTAAGAAGGATTCAGTATGGGTCATCGTAGGTCGATTGACTAAATCTGCCCATTTCATACCTGTTCCTACCGGTTATTCGCTGCAGACTGCATAGGGTACTGGTTTCTATAATATCTGATAGAGATCCTCACTTCACATCTCGGTTTTGGAAGAAGTTGCATGAGACATTGGGTACAAGGTTGGACTTTAGTACTGCATTCCATCCGTAGACAGATGGTCAGTCAGAGAGTGTGATTCAAATACTGGAGGACATGTTGAGGGGTTGTGTGATTGAGTTCCAAGGCAGTTGGGAGGACTACTTGCCGTTGGCAGAGTTTGCGTATAACAATAGCCACCAGTCTAGCATACAGATGGCACCTTACGAGGCATTATATGGTCGTAGGTGTCGTACACCTATGTGTTGGACTGAGTTGGGCGAGCGGCGTGTTTTGGGTTCTAAATTAGTTTCTGATACTGAGGATAAAGTTAGACTGATTTGGGATCGACTGAAGGCAGCATCAAACAGACAGAAGTTGTACACGGATCTGAAACATAAGGAGATTAAGTATTTTGTAGGGGACTTAGTTTTTTCTCAAGGTCTCGCCTTGGAAGAAGGTACTGAGGTTTGGTCGGAAGGGGAACTTATGTAACACCCCGCACCCGAGACCGTTACCGGAGTCGAACACGAGGTGCTAACCGACTAATTCATTTACTCTCACAGTCCAATTAAAAATTTTCTAGACGACTGGCTAACTGCATCACTGTCACCTTAAAAATCATAACTTGATTTCCACAACTCAAAAATCAGATTCGTAATTTTTCCCTGAAACTAGACTCATATGTCCATCTACATATTTTTTTCTTAGAATTTTTGGTCGGTCCAATTAGTACAGTTTATTAGTTAAAGTCTCCCCTATTCCAGGGTTTGACTACACTGACCTTCATGCATTACGAATCAGATATCTCCCTGCACAGGGATTCAATACTGATGCCGTTTGTTTCTATAGAAACTAGACTCAAAAAGGAATCTATACATATATGGCATGACTTCTAAATGTCTCTGGTTAATTTATAATGAATTTCCAAATTTAGATCAGGGGATCCAGAAACCGTTCTGGCCCTGTCTCACGAAAACTTTAACATCTCATAATATAATGTTCATATGAACGTTTCGTTACTTTCCTATGAACATAGATTCATCAAAGTTCGATTACATAATTTATTCGCTATTTAATTCCATTCCTACTATTTTTAGAGATTTTTCACATCCACATCACTGCTGCTGCCAGCATTTATTTTTAAGGTAAACTTTACCTATTTCATGATCCTCCATGGATCAACTAGAGTTTGTCATACATATACCAAAAGTGATCATGAATAACCATTCCCATGACTAACCGTTACCAACATTTCCATACCTCTCGATGGACGACATACAAAATGATTACAATGCTATGATCAAAGTATACTTAAAGCCATTTTCGCATGGCTTATATACATTAACCAAAATATCCTCCGCTACTAGTCTATTCTATACATGCCATAACATATTCCAAAACGTAGCAAGTACCAAACGGTGGGTAGTGATAGTGTGACTAGTTCTTGACGATCCCCGACCTGTAGCTTCCAATGAGATCTATAAAACAGAGGAAACAAAGTAAACGGAGTAAGCATTACAATGCTTAGTAAGTTTTAAGCGGTGTCAACAGATAACAACCAAATTATAACATAGTTGTTCGTATTTTATTTCACTCTTCTTTCGGGCATACTATCCCTTTTCCGAATATGCACATCTCATCATATACAATAGGCGATAAACTCTCACATAAAAGTGAGCTCATGTGACATAGATATATCATATGATTTCACATAACCTCTCACACTAAACCGATGTCACATAATCATAGGAATAGTCCCATAGATTGCTCTCGTGTGCATCATATATAAACTTGGAGTACATACCTGTTTAACCTTTCGCATTGCGTATATTTATAAGCAATTCTTATTACGAAGTCTTACCCGGACATAATCTCCACACGTAGTCATCGGGTCTTACCCGGACATAATCTCCACACGTAGTCATCAGGTCTTACCCGGACATAATCTCCACACGTAGTCATCGGGTCTCACCCGGAACATATTTCCAAGTTTCATGTACATTTAATCACATGTTACAACATTCACATTAGCCATTCGGCTTTACCACATATACATATCACACATATATTTCACATTCATCACATCGGCCATTAGGCCTTATCACATATATACACTTTCACATTCATCACATTGGCCATTAGGCCTTATCACATATATATACACTTTCACATTCATCACATCGGCCATTAGGCCTTATCACATATATACACACTTTCACATTCATCACATCGGCCATTAGGTCTTATCACATATATACACACTTTCACATTCATCACATTGGCCATTAGGCCTTATCACATATATATATCTCATACATATTTCATATTTTTCTTGTACATCAATTTCAGCAATAGCTTATAAGCAACACAAATAGTTTCATCAAAGTTTACAACAAAATCACATATTCACTACATGCAGTTTTCCTGAGCAACAGTCACTAAATTGTTTATAACTGGAGCTACAAAACTCAAAATCAATTGCAGTTAATTTTCCCCGAATTTAGACTCACATATCTTTCATCCATAAAATTTTCATAATTTTAGGTGTGGCCAATCAATACCAGATTTTTCTTAAAGTTTCCCCTGTTTCACTGTTTGACTAATCTGACCACTCTTCACTACAAATCAAATTTCTCATTGTACAGAATTCAAAATGTGTTCTATTTGATTTCATTTAAAACTAGACTCATTAAGGAGTCTAAGCATATAAATCTTATCTTATAACCATTTTTGTACAAATTATAATGATTTTCCAAAAACAGAACAGGGGATTTCAGAGTCATTCTGACATCGTGCCACACAACTTTAAATATCTCTTTATAGGAAATTTCTTTGCTTCCATGGTCTCTTTTATAAGAAACTAGACCAAATAATCTTTGATTACATATTTTATTCAGCCTATAATTCCACACCAACAATTTATAGTGATTTTCTAAAATCACATTACTGCTGCTGTCCAAGCAAATTATCACAATTTGCTCTTAAATTTCCAAGTCCAAACACTTATGAACTTACCATTTGGGTTTAAGACATATCATGGCCACATCATATCTTATTAAATCAACTCATTATGTCCTATTATGATTGAATTTACTCAACGATTAATCGCTTAAAACTTACCTCGAAGTGGTTGACGACTAGATACCCACGGCTATTCATTTACTTTCTCTTTTCCCTTATCCGACTTTGATCCTCTAGGCTCTTGAGCTAAATCAAACAATTTACTTCCCAATCAAACACAATCACACGACATCCATATACATTTTAGAACCATTCTTAACATATTTACTACTCAAGCATGTAACTTAACAACTTAACCATTAGTTGCGAACCACAAACAAAACATATTCATCGTCAATATCTCAAACCTTACCATAACAACCAATATGCAAGATATCACATATACATAACTTAGCTTACGAGAACATATGTATTACATCATAAACACATCTTTTACCAATTACCTCACTTAAGCCAAATTTTATAATCAATCACAAAGAAAAATATACCACAATCACACTTCCAAAATGAGCTACCTCCATGGCCGATTATACTTCATCATTAACATATCTCGTTTTGAATCATATAATCAACATTTGTTCAAGACATCAAACCTCTTTAATTTCGCTATTACTAATATAAACATTCACAAATCATTTTCTTAGGAAGACCGATTTCTTTCCATAACACATTCATCTTAATAGCTAGCTTAGCAAACCTCGATTTAACACATAGTTGTTCATAACACAACTTAAGCATACTCTCCATTCCATCAATTCCAAAACTTAATGTCTTACTCAAAAATGCTAAAAAGAAAATCCAAGAGTCATCAATCCACCATCACATGTATCATTAACAAGCTTCATATTTAGCATGCAATGACATTAACACAAAATCTACCTTGGCCGAATATCATCCCCATGATATAGCAAAGTTTTGAACCATGGACTAATTAGAACTTAAGCTAGCAACTAAGAACATGCATGAATCTCATGGCACAACCTCAAACATACCTTAATCTAGACACAAGTATGGCCAAACCTCCTCCTAATCCTCTTCCAAACCAAGCATGAAGCAAGAACCCCTTCCTTCTTTCTTAGAATTTCAACTCAAAGAAATGAAAAAAAAGATGAACAACAAATTTTTTCTTCTCTTTTCTTCAACTCACGGCAAAGGGGGGGAACACTCACCATTCACTTTTTTTTTTTTGTTCCCTTTCATTATTAAATTCCCATGCTCATTATTTTATTTTTTTCTTACATACACCATTGTCCCAACATGTTTTATGACATGTTTTTACCCATAATCCCTTGTCATGGCTGGCCACTAGCTATTAGCGGGGGAAATTTGACATGCAAGTCCCCCCCTTTTGATTACATGCACTATTAGGTCCTTATAGATTAGCCTATCACATTTCAAAAGTGTCACACAAGTCCTAATAACTGAATTCACATGCAATCGACTAAATCGAAGCTTGAAATTTTCACACATTCATATTCACATATTTTAGACCATAAATATCACATCCAAATAATTTGGTGACTCGGTTTAGCGGTCCCGAAACCGCTTTCCGACTAGGGTCACTTTAGGGCTGTCACAACTTAAGCCCTAGGTTCATTGGGCCTTACTGTATATTGAAGCGTGTGGGACCGGTTGCCTATCAGGTTGAGTTACCTCTAGAGTTGGACCAGATTCATGATATGTTTCACGTCTCTATGCTGAGGCAATATCATTCTGATCCTGCGCACATCGTCTTGACTGAGGAAATTGAGGTTAGGCTAGATCTAACCTTTGAGGAAGAGTCGATTCAGATTGTAGACCGTGATGTGAAGATTCTTAGGAGAAAGTCTGTTCCACTGGTTAAGGTGCTATGGCGTAATCACAGTTCTGAGGGAGCCACGTGGGAACCCGAGGAGGCAATGCGACAACAATACCCTCATCTATTTTAATTATTTAAATTTCGAGGCTGAAATTTTCTTTTAGGGGGTAGAGTTGTAATGTAAACTGTGTCTGCTTCAATGGTTATGTGTCTTGGGAATCGTCTAAGGAGTCTTGGGTTCAAGCCTTGGGTTGTGCAAAAAAGTTTTGTTTATAATTAAATGAAACCTTTGACTCTGGACAGTTGGTTTTTATAAGATTGAGAGGAGTTCATGACATAAAAGGCTTGCTAGCATAGTTGTAAGTGGCGTGTGGAGTGTACCTTGGGGTCTAAGGTTCGAGGCTTGGTGTTGAAAAAGGGAGTATTTATTTTGTTGTAGGTGCTGAGGAAGTGTCCTAGGTTGACCAAAATTGAGGTGTTTGAAGAGTTTTGAATGGGCAGTTGAGGAGATACTAGAGGAGGGATTTTAGGAGGAGTTTGTGGGATTTGAAAGTGGGAGAGGTAGTGACGAATTTGAACTCTTGTTCAAGAGAGTTTCAGCTGAGGTGGAAAAGGGTTGGGAAGTTGCTGAATTAGGAGTTCTTTTTTCCAAAAATCGGCTTTAACTTCTCCTTATGCTATTGGTGCCAATTAGTGCTTATTCTTTTGGGTCTTTTTCGCTTTAGGGATTTGCAATTTTTATGTTCCTTTTCTGACCTTTTACTTCTGGGTTTTTGATTTTCTGCTTCCCTCTTTCTCATTCGGCTTCTTCTTCCCTTCTTGACTGATTGCTGCTATCCCTTTTCCCGTCTCTTCCATAATCGGTTGTGCTCTTAAGGCGATTACCTTGACCACTTGTCCTTTCCTTTTCTTTCATTTTTCTGCTCTCTCTCAAGCCCTTCTCACTGGTGAGTGGCCGAATACTTATTGGTAAGTCTCGATTTTGTCTCTGCTCTTTCAGCTTATCTCCTCTTTTCCCTAAATGCCAATTTCCATCTCTTTTCTCCTTGGTCATGGTGCTTTTGTTTCGGATTTTAGTATTACTCATGGAGTGAGGGAGTTCGCTAGGATTCCATAAATGATCGGAATCTCCCTCTCGTCTCTCTCGTTAAGGTAACACTATTCACTGGTATTTTATTGAACTGAGGCACTTTGGTTTGGGGTTCTTTGATCTTGGCCGAATACTCCTTTTCATTATTGAAAGTTGTGTTTTCTTTAGGTTGGTATGTGTCGTTCAACTCTTGTGTATAAGCAACAGGTATAATAGATTCACTTATCATGCAGATAATCTCAATGGAGCCTGTTAGCAACTTTAGTCAACGATCTAAGCTGGCTATAACCACGCTTGTTCAAGCAAGGCGAAAGTAAGTAATCATTTGGAACAAGTTTCGGTTACGATTTCTTGTAACACGTGTGTTAGATGTTTAATTAAAGTTTCTATTGTAATAGGTTGGAGTGCACGTGGGCGAATTTTCGTAACCAGGTGTGTAATCACACTGCTTAAAGCGTAGATCGGTAACAGTTGGAAAAGTACGACCATTAATGCTACACAAGTGTACGCTCGCTTGTATGGTGGTTCAAACGCGTAAACGTGAGCGTGCGATCGTAGAGGCCACCATGAGCGATTTCATGGGCTTAAGCCGTTCTAAGCCGCGTTGGGCTGAAATGGGCCATATGTGCCCCACGGGCTCGTGGGCCCACATGGGTAAATCACACAAATGCATGGAAATTATTGGGTTAGGCTTTGTAGTTCTCACGGCCAAGGCCATTTTTGGCCTTATTGAGCCACACGGGCGTGTGGGTCTATATGGGCCGTGTTATGGGCTTTAGGCCCATTTGCACTGATTGTCTTTTAAGGTTGCACGGGTCACCAAGATGACTGTGGACTTATTGTTGGGCCGGTAAGTGTACCTGGACCCTTATTTTTGTAATTGTCTGATATACCCCTATGTGATGTAAGACTGATTGATCATGCCATGGGTACTGTATATACATTTATATTATGTTGCATTGCATGGGGTGGGATATATGATTTTGGAGGAAGTGTTCTAAAAGGCTATAAGCCTATTACTGGCAGCTTTGCTGTGAATACTATTTTAGTGCCGCAACTGGTGCTACTTGGAGTGTAGGGTTGGGTGGGTCGATTTTATCCCCACATGGTGTGTAGGGTTGATACGGAGATGGTGTGTAGATGCTGGATTGGTTAGGATTTTCTAATTGCATACTATATTTATACTGTAATGGGCTTAGGCCACACTGATACTATTACTGAAATGGGCTCAAGCCTAGACTGCTACTGTTACTGAAATAGGCTAAGGCCGTAACTGAGACTGCAAGGGCTTTGGCCCAAAATGTGTTTACTCTGATTGGTTGCTATTATGGGATTACAGAGTAAGTTTCGTAAACTGACCCATCTACTAACTGTGCAGGTAATCCCCAAACTTAGGCAGATCGTTGCGATGTAGGACTCAGCGGTGGCCACTCGTTTTACTTAACTTTTATTAATTTACGTTTTGGTTTTATTTTGGGTTTCCTTTATGAAATAAGGCCTTTTGGGTATTTATTTTTAATTTTTAATTTTATTTTTTATTATAATCATTAGATATATATATCTGCTAGCAGTAGGATAGTCACATGATTTCCAAATGCAAATGCTTCAAAAACACCACGAAATCACAACTAGATTTAAAAGCTTCTGCGAATGAAAACCATTTTACAAAATTAATAACGTTTTAATATAAGTAAACTTTAAACACACAATCAATGAACAAACATGACTTTTAATCAGCTTTTCAAATTATACAAAGAGGCTAGCTAAAGTTTGGATTTATGCTTTTAGAAAAACACTTCAATGTGATATCGCCAGATCTGGTCATGACGTTTGGGCCAGGTTTGGGGTGTTACAATACTAGAATATTTCTAGATTACAAGCAATGAGTGACATCTAGCAATGCATCATTGCCACCCAAGTTAGAAGAAGTCGTGATTCGTGATCCGACATAACCTTTCTGTGATAATATTTCATGTGTTATATCATTTTATCCTTAATATTTAGATTGGAAACAAGTCATGGAATAGTCACACTTGTATAGTCTAATCTCGTATTTCTTGATTGTCTAAGCAGACTACAATAAACAAATGAGTGTGATATCTCATATTAGCTTATTCAAGTATGGTCATGCATTTCTAGTGTTACTCCATCAAGAGGCCTAAGATATTGCTCCAATTGTGTAGGAAGGATAAATATTATCTTGATCAACCATATCCTACTACATGGATTGTGGTATATCCAACATCAATCTTTATAGTAAAACTTGTTATGGTACACGTTTTGACTGTATCAAATATACGACTCACGATGCTGGGACAATGATAATATCAAGTCTGAGGATCAAATACATAGTTTCACTATGAGTAATATTATGATTATTACATAATAATCCAAGAAACATACTCATAGCGGGTTAGTCCAATATGTTGTTCTCTAACACATACTTATGTATTGAATTTGACATCCCTATGTTAATGACAATTCTTTATCATCAATCATGTAATGCCCCAAATTTGGGCCTCATAGAAATGGGCTTCGCGTATCGGAGGAATTGGAATTTAGTTGTGCAAGTGAATGACACAATTGCATGTTTGGTGTGGTGGTTAAGTGAATTGGGTTTGTTTGGGGGATGTCTGAGAAGTCCTGGGTTCAAATCTAGGCTTTAGCAAAATTTTGGTTTTAAGTGAATAAAACTTGGATGCTTGGAAGTAGGCCTTTTAAAATATTGTGTTAAATAAATGACACAAGGAAGCATGTGGTCTAGTAGTGGTTGTGGCGTCATTAAGGTTGTAAGGAAGCCTGGGTTCAAGTCTTGGCTCTTCTAATTTATTTTAGTTTTTATCTTAAGTGAATCTGGATGTTAGCACATATGTCTTATAGTTAATTGAGGATAAAATGTGACACAAAGAGCCTTGTGGCTCGGTGGCAAGTGGCGTGTGGAGCATCTGAGAGGGCATGGGTTTGAAACCCATGGCAGACAGGGGATGATTATTTTGATACTTGGGATGACAAGAGTTTGAAGTGAATTCGGACTCTGTTGTGTGAAAGTTTGAACTGGTATTGGGAGTGGATCATGGAGAGATAAGGGGAGGATTATGTGGAGAAAATCGTGGAGTTTGATTGGAGGGAGGAGTTGGCTGAATTTGGGAGTCTATAGGTGCCTATTCGGTCATGGACTTAGTGCCGAATGGGATGGAGTCATTTTATTTTCGACATTTGCTCCTTCTCTTCTTTTGGTTCTGTGCAATTTTGGCAGCTGAGGTGTATTTTGACCATTTAGGCTCTTCTGCTTTTATCAAAAATTTTCTTCAGGTTACACTTTTGTTTCCTTGTCGAAACCTCTATTCTCAACTTCTTTACTTCCACTTTTTGCCGAAGCACACTACTCTTTCTCTCTATTCTTTTCTCTGTAGGGATGAATATAGCTTTCACTTTCTCCTTCCTATTATTCTATCGGTTTGCCTCTCAATAGCCGAACCTTTCTTGCTTTATTCTTGGAATTTCTATTGATCATCTCCCTTCTTCCAGCCGAATATTGCACTCTTGTGCCCTGGTAGTGCTTTGGTCGATTCTTCTTTCCTTCCTCTCTGTTACCGATTGCTTCCATACTCTACTGTTGGTATATTGATTCGATATCTGCAAGTGATCCTGACAAAAGGGTAGGTGTTCATATTTCTTTGCCTTTCGTTCAAAACTATTCTTTCTTACTCTGTTTCTTGAAGCTAAATGCCATCCTTCTTAATCTTTGATTGCTGTTTGGTTGATCCCTTCCTCAAGATATGTGGTTCGTTGGGTCTCTAGGTTCCTCGAGGTGTGAAGAAGTGCAAGGGCTGCTCGAGTCGTCAAACCTTTTTTCTCATTAATTGAATAAGGTAAGAATGCTACCTTACTTTTGGGTTAGGTCAAATGCCTTTGATTCTGTAAGACTAATATTTGTGAATTTTGGCCACATTTATGATCAATCCCGATTATTAAGAGCTGTGTTCATAATACAGATAATCGGCAAGAGCGTGTGATCATTTCTAGTCAGGAATTTTGGAGGATTAAGTCGACCTCATTCTATCAAGGTAAGTAGGAGTATTGATTTGGGGATTTGGTGTTCATGAACAATAGTAGTTGAAGGACTGATGGTATGTGGGAATGATTGTAGGTTGGGTGCTTGAGGAACTTGGAGCAGTTGCGTAAACAAGTGTGTATCCGTACCCTGTAAATGGTAATAGGCGTAAAAGGCGGTAAAGTGTGTATACACCCTGATCTGACTGTGGTACAACAAAAAGCTGAAAAGCTGAAAGGTTGGGTTGAGCATGCGAACACTCGTTTGGTAAATTGAGCCCATGAAACGTGGGCGTACGACAGAAGAGGCCACCACGAGTGATCTCGTGGGCTTAGGCAGTAATAGGCCACATTGGGCCCAATGGGCCCGTGAGCCCATATGAGTGAATCTCATCGTCAGGTGGGGGAAGGTAGGACTGGCCTTGTCACGCACATGGCATAGGATGTTTTTGGGCCTCGATGGGCCCAATGGGCCCAATGGGCCCTTGGGCCTATATGTGTAAATTGAACTGTTAATTGGGAAGTAGTTGGACTTGTCATGTCGCATACATGACTTAGATTATTTTCAGCCACGTTGGGCCAGAATGGGCTGTGTGGGCCCAATGGGCTCGTGGACCCACACAGATAAAATCTATAGTAAGTACTATTAATGGACTGGGCTGTGGTGTTTGCATAGCCGTGACCGAAATTGGGCTAAATGGGCCACACGAGCATGTGGACCCACTTGGGCCGAGTAATGGGCCTTGGGCCCATTTACACCTTATGATCATTTAGGTTATTTGTGTCGCTCGAGGCGACTGTAGACCTTCGGAGAGGTCGTTATCTGACCGTAATAACCTTGTAGGGTAAAATGATTGTAATACCCTTGTAGGGTAAAATGACCGTAATACCCCTGTAGGGTAAAATGACCGTAATGCCCTTGTAAGGAAAAATGACTGTAATACCCCTATATTTTAATATGACGATTATGCCCTTATGTTTCGTATGACTGATGTGCTTATGAATTACATATATGATTGTACTGGGTATGGCTTTACATACAAATAATATTTATGACATGACATATTGCATGGGGTTGGGATTTTGATATGGAGGAAGTACTATGGTGACTATGTCACATTCACTGTTACTGGTGGCTATGCCACAATTACTGATACTAGTGGCTTTGCCACATTTACTATTTTTGGTAGCTATGTTGCATTATTATTACTGGAACTTTGCTGCGATATTAGTGTGTTAGCTGGGTGGGTCGATTTATATCCCCACGTGGTGTGTTGGTTGGTACGGGTGGTGTGTTGGCTGGATTTGGGTGGGATGCATAAGTGCATTACACTTTACTGATACTGTATTGGGCTTAGACTGTTATTGTATAGGGCTAAGGCCTAGACTGTATTGATACTAGATAGGTGTAACACCCCTAACCCGTAGCCGTCACCGGATTAGGGTTATAACGCATTACCGATCATATTACAACTCATACAAATATGCATTATAATATAAATTTGAAATTTTAATCACATCAATGCTCATAATTTTAAGTCAAATATCAAATCTTAAAATCATATCATTTACAATATAGCGTAATTAAAAACATAACCCAACATTTATCAAAACAAATTATACATATACGAAACATATAACAAATCAACAACTTCGTTAATTGAATAACAAACCTATCTTTATATAAGTCATGCGCATATACATATTACACATCAATTGAAACAAATTTCATTAATAACCTTTTCATTCATTTATGCGGCATTAATACATTAGTCAATATGAAATTCACATGTTTTGCATAATAACACAATTAAAAAAAATCATGCATTAGGTTATATATATATAACCTATTTCATTACCTTATCATTTTGGCTAACACAACTCATTTGTACATATTCGTAAACTTACAAATAACTAACAAAATTATATAGTTATACATATATACATGTCCACCATAATATAAATGCATATATATATATACACACACATAAAGACATATAAGAGCTCAACTAACATATCATGGTCATATACTAAAGCACACATATCCTTTAGTCATTAATCCAATCTCATTTTAGACAATATAACCGAAACACATAACAAACTTCACAAACATTATACATCTTGGATACACTCTCAATATAAGCTTAAACCAAAACCAAATATACATCATAACCAATTCATTCTTGCCACGTCCGAATTTATCAACCAATCTTAATACATAAACACATATCACAAATTCTAATCATTTATGGCACATAACATAAAAACCAAAATGGACTCAAACTATCATTATACCAAAACCAAATTCAAGTATTGAAAAAAGCCATGTTCGCATGCCTTTTTAACATATAAAAATATCAAAATCAAATATGTCCAAAGGATAATATAGCCTATACATGCCATAAGTTTGAATTTAAAACTTTCAAAAGTACCGAGAATAAACGATAGTGCGATTGACTTTACTGACGATCCCCGAGCATGTAACTATCTCCAAAATCTATAAAACAAAGACAAATATATACACACAAAGTAAGCTAACTTAGCTTAGTAAGCCTTAAGCAAATTAAACAATTAATGTATAATAACATCTCAATTACTAATCATTCCAGTTAAATAAAATCAACTTATGCATTTGTAATCACATTTAATTTCAAGCTTTTAATTTCATACATGTATAACATATTCTTTCATAGGGCAATTTCTCCTTGGCCGAATATACATGTATACATCATCAACATATTTCCAAATTTTGAAACCATATTGTCTTATATAATCAATATACATATATATTTATAGACATATATTCATCATTCAAACTTTAACATTACATCATATACAACTATAAGGCCAAATATGTTTCTCATATTAACACATATACTACAACAACTTCATGTATCCTTTTTCATCACATATCAAGAAATCATATCACCCTATTTTCAAATAAGTAACCAACTATCACGTACCTGATCGTTTTAGCTCGTTTAACATATTCAATTACCACATTGGCATAAAGCCTTTTAGGCATAAACTTATAATAATTCACCGGCATAAAGCCTGCTATGCCTAAGCCTGTATCACACACTGGCACAAGGCCTGCTAGAGTCAAAGTTTGATTTTATACACTGGCAATAAGCCTGCTAGGCTTAAAGCCCGATTAAATTCACCACCACAAAGCTTGCTAGGCTCAAAGCCCGAATATCACTGTTATAAAGCTGTCTTATAAACAATTCATATATCAAAAATTCCAGATATTCCATATAGTTCATATGAAACTTTCAAATTTTATATCTCAGTCGAATTAAACTCAAATACATTATTTCCATGCTTAATCATATTTGGCTAACTCTACTATAAATCTATGAATTCCAAATCAGCATATTAAATTAAGTTACTTTCAAAATTAACAATGTTTAATTGCTTAAAGACTTACCTCAGATATCGACCAACGATGTAAATCGACTATTCGACTATTTTTGCTTTCCCCCGATCCAAGTCTGAGTTCTTTTGTTCTTGATCTATTAAATTTCAAATTAATCTCATTCAAACACAATTTCATTCAATTTAATCCAACAACACATAAATGGGAAAATTACCATTTTACCCCTGATATTTCATACTTTTACAAATTAGTCCTAATTGCATAAAACACAAAATTCACAAAATCTCCATGCAACATGCTTAGGCCGAATGTTCCTCTAGCACACACAAATACACACATTTCATTTATTTTGCATTTTAGTCCTTCAATTTATGATTTTTGCAATTTAGCCCTAAATACTCAAATTCATAAAAAATTCCAATAAAAACATATTAATCCAAAACTTATCTTTCATAATTTATCATCAAACATCACATAACACAAATATTCATCAATGGCATAACTCAAAATATTTATCAAAATCAGAAATTCTAGCATGGGTCGGATAGTATTCGAAGCAACGATCTCAAAAACTTAAAAATTATCAAAAACGAGCTAAAACTCACCTTGAATTAAGCTTGCTAATGACCGAACCCTTAAGCTTTTTGTTTCTTTCCTTTCTTACAAAATTCAGCCATTTCAAAGAATGAATGCATGACTTATTTTCTTTTTTTTATATTTTATTATTATAACATATTAATACATCAATTACATTTTTAACCTTTATAAATTAATATGAAACTTGATATTGGTTGTCTTGCAACATAAAAACTTCATTTTATAAAGGCAACAACAATTAGGCACTATCGCATTTAACCATCAAATTTTAATTTTACGCGATTAAGCTTTTTTTTTAAAATCGGGCACTCAAACGATAAAATTATCGAATGAAATTTTCACACACATAAATTCACACATAATAAACACATAAAATAATTTTTAAATATTTTCTGACTCGGATTCGTGGTTCTGAAACCACCGTTCAGACTAGGGTATAAATCGAACCGTTACAACTCTCCCCCCTTAGGGATTTTCGTCCCAAAAATCTTACCGGTGAATAGGTTTCGATAGCGTTCTCTCATTACATCTTCTAACTCCCACATTGCTTCCTCAACTCTGTGTTTATGCCACAGTACTTTAACCAATGAAATTTTCTTATTTCACAACTCTTTAATCTCATGAGCCAGAATACAAATCGGTTCTTCCTCGTACGTCATATCAGGCTTAATTTCAACTTCGGTCGGACTAATCACATGTGAAGGATCAAATCGATATCTACAAAGCATCGAAACATGAAATATATTGTTAATCTTTTCTAATTCAAGTGGCAACAACAGTCTATAAGCAACCGGCCCGATACACTCTATAACCTCATACAGCCCAATAAATCTCAGACTCAATTTACCTTTACGAATGAATCTAAGTATTTTCTTCCATGGTGAGACTTTTAGAAATACTTTATCCCCGATCTAAAACTTTATATCTTTTTGTTTCAAGTCCACGTATGATTTCTGACGATCTGATGCTGCTTTTAGACTTTCACGAATTACTTTCACTATCTTTTCGGTTTCTCTGATCAAATTGACCCCGTGTATCTTATTTTCACTGAGCTTAGTCCAATACAATGGTGTACGACATTTACGATTGTATAAAGCTTTGTAAGGTGTCATTTTAATACTCAATTGAAAGTTGTTATTATACGTAAATTCAATCAAAGGTAGGTGTTGTTCCCATGTACCTTCAAACTCAAGAATGCAACATCTCAACATATCCTCAAGTATCTAAATGATTTGCTCGGACTAACCATCTGTCTGGAGATGAAAAGCAGTGCTAAAATGCAGTTTAGTACCTAGTACATCTTGCAGTTTCTTCCAAAACCGAGTTGTAAACCTCGAATCTCTATCTGAAACAATAGATGTAGGCACATCATGTAACTTCACGATCTGAGAAACATACAATTCAGCTAGCTTATCAAGCGAGTAATCTGTACGAACTGGAACAAAGTGAGCTAATTTAGTTAATTTATCCATAATAACCCAGATTGCATCTTTCTTGCTAGGTGTCATCGGTACACCGGATACAAAATCCATCGTGATTCTATCCCATTTTCCATTCAGGTATCATGATGGCTAAAGCAATCCAGAAGGTACCTGATGCTCGGCTTTTACTTGCTGATAGACTAAACATTTCGATATAAAGTCAAAAATGTCTCATTTCATACCTTGCCACCAATAGTGCTGCTTGAGATCATTATACCTTTTCGTACTATCCAGATGAACAGATAGCCAACTGTTATGAGCTTCATTCAAAATCATCTAAATGAATTTTGTATTTCTCGGAACGCATAATTGGTTTCTGAACCACAAACATCCCTCATCATCTACTTGAAATTCTGAATCAACGTTCGAATCACATTAAGTCCGCTTTATTATCAAATCATTATCGACCTTCTAAGCTTCACAAATCTGTTGAATAAATAACGGTCTTACTTTTAACTCGGCTATTATCTCACCATCATCTGACATAACCATATGTGCATTCATTGCACGTAAAGCAAACAGGGATTTTCGACTTAGAACATTAGTAACAACATTAGTCTTTCCCGGATGATAGTCAATCACTAGCTCGTAATCTTTTAGTAACTCTAACCATCAATGTTGTCTCAAATTCAGATCCTTCTGAGTCATCAAGTACTTTAGACTTTTATGATCGAAATAAGCATGACATTTTTCACCGAACAGATAGTGGCGTCATATTTTCAATGCAAACACAATAGCTACCAACTCTAAATCGTGCGTCGGATAGTTCTTTTCATGCGGCTTTAATTGTCTCAAGGCATAAGCTATAACTCTGCCTTCTTGCATTAAAACACAGTCCAAACCATTTAAAGATGCATCATTATAAATAACAAATTCTTTACCCGATTCTGGCTGAAATAGCACTGGAGCTTCGGTCAAAAGGGCTTTCAACTTATCAAAACTTTTCTGGCACTTTTCTGACCACTCAAACTTAACATCTTTTTATAGTAGCTTGATCATCAAGATTGCAATCATTGAGAACCCTTTCACAAATCGTCTATAGTAACCAGTAAGTCCCAGAAAACTTCAAATTTTAGAAACATTTCTCGGAGGTTTACAATCATGTATAGTTGAAATTTTACTCAGATCCACCCGAAAACCTGATGCTGAAACAACATGACCCAAAAAACTAAGTTCACTTAACCAAAACTCAAATTTACTAAACTTCGCATACAACTGTTTTTCTTGTAAAGTCTATAACACAAGTCTCAAATGCTCGACATGTTAAGTTTCATCATAGGAATAGATCAATATATCATTTATGAACACAACTACAAACCGATTCAGATACTATCTAAAGATTTGGTTCATCAAATCCATAGAAACAACAGGAGCATTAGTAAGCCCAAAAGGTATAAGCAAAAACTCATAATGTCCATACCTCATTCGAAAGGCAGTCTTTGGCACATCAGAGTCTTTAACTCGCAACTAATAGTAACCGAATCTCAAATCTATCTTCGAAAACACTCTAGCTGTGACAACCCAAAATTGACCCTAGTCGGGATGTGGTTTCGGGACCACAAAACCGAGGCATAAAAATAATTTAAAAATTTATTTTGATGCCTATAATATGTGTTAATTTGTGTATGACATTTTGATGTTTCAATTTAGAATTATAAATGTGAATTTCACTAGAAAGGACCTAGTAGTAAACTTTGAAAGTATGATGGGGAAATGTGTGATGACTAGTTGATCATGCATGCAAAAATAAGGGATTTGCATGTCAAATTTCCCCAAAGATGGTATAGTGGCCGGCCATGACAAGGGAATATGGGCAAGGAAAACATGTTATGACATGTTTTGTTAATGCATGATGTGATAAATGATAAAAAAATTAAGCATGTAGGAAGAGAAACAAAAAAATCAAAAATTTGCTCATCCTTTCCCCCCTTTTTGCCGTGAGTGAAAGAGAAGCAAAGAAAAAAATTTTGTTCATCCATTTTTCTCTTCTTTGGCCGAAAATACTAAGGAAAAAGGAAGGATTTTTGCTTCATGCTTGGTTTAGAAGAGAACTAGAAGGAGATTCGGCTATAATTGCATCAAGATTAAGGTATGTTTGAGGTTGTGTCATGAGGTTCATGCTTGTTTTGGTTGCTAACTTGATGTGCATGTTAGCCATGGTTCAAATCCTTGTTATGCCATGAAAATGGTATTTGGCCAAGGTTGATATTGTGTTAAAGCCATTGCATGCTAAATGTGAAGCTTGTTGATGATGCATGTAATGATGGATTGACTACTCTTGAAATTTCTTTTAGTATTCTTGAGTAGGACATTGAATTCTTTGTTTAACCATGACCAAAGTTAAAAGGATATGGTTGTGATGTATTCGCCATGGTGCATTCATGAGCATGATTTATGCTTGTTACTTGATTGGTAAAAATTTGTGTTTGGATGGGTATGAACCCCTTGAGATTCGGCCATGCACCTATATATATATATATGTTTGCACATGATGTGTTGGAATGACATATATACTACCTCAAAGTATGTATTTTCATGTGATTGTGTTTTGATTATGAAGCAAATGATAGATGTGTATTGAGCTACAATATGTAAAGCATTCGCTAGTAAAATGTGTGCCATGCATGTGTGGTATTAAACATGTAATTGGCCTCAACATCAACATGCATAATCGGCCCATGAATGAGTACCTAAGAGGTTGTGTTGTTCGGCCATGAGTAAGCATGTTGAAGGCTTTGTGTGTTGAGTCGATTCATGAATTCCGTACTTATGTGACTTTAATGTCTAGTGAATATATGTGGGCTAAGTGCCTTGAGTTCCTCTTTTTGATACTCAAATGATTGAATCAATTTAATTGCTAAATTAAGCTCAAGAGCAAAGAAGGACCAAATCCGATAAAGGGAAGGAAAAAGTAGTCGAATAGCCATCGGAATTATTCGACAACATCCGAGGTAAGTTTTCGAGTATCGAAACTTAGATTTTGATTCGATTGAACGAAGTAATAAGCAATCGAAATTGTGCCCTTGTATGTGGCCATTGAGCCGAAATGATATTCTTGATTAAGTAAATTGTGCATAAAAGTTTGTTATGAAATTGAAACAAAGATGTGTATGAATGTGCGATTGTGATATCGGGCTAAGCCCAAGGCAATTGTGCGAGTTGTGATATCGGGCTAAGCCCGAAGGCAATGGTGCGAGCTATGATATCGGGCTAAGCCCAAGGCAATTGTGCGAGTTGTGATATCCGGGTTAAGTCCGAAGGCATTTGTGGGTTACCATAACCGGGCTATGTCCCAAGGCGTTTGAACAGTAGCTATATCCGGTTAAACTCGAAGGTATGTGATTTGAAAATTATAAGCTTGCTGGAAAATTTTCAGTTAATGCACTTGTGAAATTCCCAACAACAAGGTATGTTTTGTGTGTGCTTTGCACACTATGAGTAAATGCGTACGAATATTCGCTCTAATGATAAATGAGCTATCGGCATTAACTAGGCCGTTAATTGCGTATGAATATAAGAGTTGGGATTGTGAAGTAAGCATGTCTTTGAGAAATTGTGCATATGAATTATTGTTTAGCTACTTGAATGCTATGCTTTGGTTGTGTGTATATTATGGCTCGAAACTTACTAAGCATAAATTGCTTACTCCGTTTCTTTGTTTCTCTGTTTATAGATTTTGCTCGTTAGCGATCGGATTCGGGATCATAGAAGTTGAAGTCAACCACACTATCAAAGCCCTTTTTGGTACTCCTTTAGTTGAGTTTTGGATATGGCATGTATAGGACTACCCTCGGTTATTTTTAAGTACTTGTGATGTATATGTGTACGGCCATGCGAAAATGGTTCGTAATAGTGGAGTATAGAATTTGACCATATGTGGTTTGTAATTATATTTGGTTTCATGATGTGATTATGGTTTGGAATGTGAGAGTTGGTCACATGATCAGCCATTGGAATGGTTAAATATGATCATATGTGGACCTAAGTATGACTAGACTATAGTTGGTCCATGGGAACTACAATATAGGTAAAGCCTACCTTAAAAACAGAGGCTGCCAGCTGCAGTGACGTGGATGTGAAAAATCACCAAAATTTGTAGGAATGGTGTTAAATAGTGAATAAATTATGTGATCTAACCTTGACGAGTCTATTTTCATATGAAAGTAACGAAACGATCATATGATCAGTATAACGAGAGATATTAAAGTTCTCGTGAGACAGGGCCAGAACGATTTCTGGGTCCCCTGTCGCGACTTTGAAAATTTTCCATAAATTATCCAGAATGAATTAGAAGTCATGCCTTATATGTGCAGATTCCATTTTGAGTCTAGTTTCATTGGAAACAAAAGTTATCAGTATTGAAACCCTTTACAGAGAGATATTCAAGTTGTAACGCGCGAAGGTCAGTGTAGTCGACCCCTGTAACATGAGCGACTTTAACTAATAAACTGTACCAATTGGCCCGACAAAAAATTCTAGAAATAAATCCATGGATGGATATATGAGTCTAAATTCAGTTAAAATTTACAGAATCAGTTTCCAAGTTGTGAAACTCGAGATATGCTTTTTAAGGCGACAGCGACGCAGTTTTCCAGCTTGCCTGGGAATGTCAAATTGGTCGGTGCCATAAGTGGTTTTGGCTTGTTACCCCTCATGTCCGACACCGCAAGCGGTCTCGGGTTCGGGTGTTACAATTTTATTGGTATCGAGCTACGGTTTAGTCGATCCTAGGACTACCGTGATATGTTTGGGGTCTAGCTATACATGCCATTAAGTGATAAATTGATAGTGTGGTGATTTCGACAAATGAATTTGTGTTTGTTTATAGCAATGGATCCCGATCCCAACCGAGCAATAGTGATGATGTAGAGAGTCCGGCGCCTACTCCGCGCAAGGGGGGACGCCGGCGGACTCTCAACCTATTTCCAACAATTGAATGATGAGGCTAAGCAAGCCTTTTATAGTGTGATGAATGATTGGTTTAACCAATACATTCGAACTAACACTACTGTTCCACAACCTCCATTCCCGACTAATGCAACCCCGCACCTACAATACCTCCCAGAATCGACCAAGTAAGGTCAAGTAAGCCCCAATCGATGTAATTGAAAACATGGGGCTACTGAATTTAAAGCTACGGATAGCGACGATGCCGAGCAAGCTGAATTTTGGTTGGACAACACTATCCGGTGCTCGATGAGTTATCATGTACACCGATGAATGCTTAAAGTGTACTATCTCCTTGCTACGCGATTCCGCCTACTATTGGTGGAGTACTCGACTTGTGGTGTCTAGAGAGCAAGTAACTTGGGAGTTCTTCCAAACTAAATTCGAAAGAAGTATATCATCGAAATTTATGGACCAAAACGAAAGGAATTCCTTGATCTTAAGCAAGGTTCCATGTCGATTCTGACTCTGACGAAAATTTGTGAGGCTTAGCTGGTATGCAGCGAATGCATTTCTTGAAGGTCGTGATGTGTAAACGCTCAAGATGGGTGAACGATGATATAAGTCTGTATGTTGGCATTTTGGAAATCAGAGTTTGTGGCTCTTGTCGAGCGGCGTGCAAAGCCGAGGAGCTCGATATGGAGAAAAGAAAAGTGAAGTAGGAGTTTCAGAAGAGGTCTTGGGAAGCCCTTCCACGATCATCAAAGAAATTTAGAGATGGCTTAGGCGGTCTAGAGACATTTCGGGCTTTTCTAGACGAGACCGCGATCGACCCCCTATGGGCACGCTGAGTCACTTCGATCGCCGGTGTTGGCAATGATCGTTGAGACGAGCGAGTGCCAATATTGTGGCAAGTGGCATTCTAGGAGTTGTAGATTCCGTGACCGCTCTGTTACAAGTGCGGATCGGTCGATCATTTCATTAAGGATTGCCCGAGTTTATCCGAACAAAACGTAAATCAAAGTGGGAACCGGGTGCTACCACAACTCGAGGTAGGCCGTCTAGAAACACGGGCAATGCTAGTGGCGGTCGAGAGGATCTAGAGATGCCACCATCGGATCCGAGGCTCGTGCTCTGCTAGGACTTATGCCACGCCGCGACGCGAGGATCTTGCCTCACCGGATGTTATTACCGGTATCCTCACTCTTTTCGATACTAATGTGATTGCTTTGATTGACCCTGGTTCTACTCATTCTTATATATGCGAAACCTTAGCATCCAAAGAAGACTTTGCCTATTGAGTCTACTGGGTTTGTAATTCGGGTGTCAAACCTCTTGGGTCATTACGTGCTCGTCAACAAAGTGTGTAAGAAAAGTCCCTAGTATTTTGAGGTTCTTGTTTTCGGTGGACTTGATGCTTTTTCCATTCGACGAATTGACGTTATTCTTGGTTTGGATTGGTTGACCATGCACGATGCGGTTGTAAATTGCAAAAGCAAGACTATTGATCGAGGTGCACGAATAACGAGATAATTCGGGTTGAGTCTACGGACTTAAAGGATTGCGGTTGTAATATCGGCAATGTTGGCTCGAAATACGTAAGAAAGGGGTGTGAACCATACCTTGCGTATGTTCTAGATGACAAGGAGTTAGAAAAGAAACCCGAATCAGTGCAAGTGGTTTGTGAATACCCGGATGTTTTCCCTGAAGAATTGCCGGGTTTACCACTGTTCGGAAATAGAGTTTGGCATCGAATTGGTACTGGTACCATTCCAATTTCGATAGCTCCGTATCGTATGGCACCAACGGAATTAAAGGAGTTGAAAGCTCGATTGCAAGAATTGGTGGATAGAGGTTTTGCTCGCCTGAGTTTTCGCCTTGGGTGCGCCGGTGTTGTTTGTGAAAAGGAGGATGGAACCATGAGGTCGTGCATCGACTATCGTCGACTTAATAAAGCGACGATAAAGAACAAATATCCGTTACAGCGTGCATCGACGATTTGTAAAAGGTTTCTCAACAATAGCCACGCCAATGACGGCTACTCCAAAAGGATGTTAAGTTCGAATGGATGGAGAAATGTCGAAAAGTTTCGATCAGCGAAAACTTATTTGGTGAAGCCCCAATTCTAGTTCAACCCGAATCGGCAAAGAGTTTGTCATCTATAGTGACGCCTCCCTACTTGGGTTAGGTTGCGTATTGATGCAAGAAGGTCGAGTTGTGGCCTATGCGTCGAGGCAGTTAAAGCCACATGAGAAAAATTATCCAACCCATGGTCTCGGATTGGCTGCCATCGTATTCGCCTTAAAGATATGGTGACATTACTTACTTGGTGAGAAGTGCCATGTGTATTCGGATCATAAAAGTCTCAAATATTTGATGACTCAAAGAGACTTAAATCTGCGATAAAGACGTTGGCTCGAGCTATTAAAGGATTATGAGCTGGTCTTTGACTATCACCCGGGAAAGGCGAATGTGGTTGCGGATGCCTTGAGTCGTAAATCATTATTAGCTTTACGAGCGATGAACGTGCACTTGTCCGTTCAATCCGACAATGTGTTAGTAGCTGAATTAAAAGCCAAACCATTATTGATACATCAAATTCGTGAAGCTCAGGGAGTCGACGATGAGTTGGCTGAAAAATAGGCTGAGTGTGTTCCGAACAAGGAATCGGAGTTTCAAATCGATGATGACGATTATGCGAGGTTGAGAATCGTCGTGTGTTCCAAAAATTGAACATATTTCGATAATTCGAAAGAAGCCCATTGTAGCCGAATGGCAATCCACCCGGGAGTACGGAAATGTACAATGATTTGAAACGTCGGTTTTGGTGGCATGGTATGAAACGAGACATCTCGACGTCGTTTGAGGTGTTTAATATGTCAACAAGTGAAAGCGGAACATCAAGTGCCTTTAGGATTACTTGACCGATCACGATACCCGAGTGGAAATGGGATCGAGTCACAATGGACTTTGTATCCGAACGCCATTGTCGTGAGTAAGAAAGATGCGATTTGGGTCGTTGTAGATAGATTGACTAAGTCGGCTCACTTTGTCCCCGTGACGTACGGATTTTCAATGGACAAACTAGCCGAATTGTACGCTTCTCGGATTGTGAGATTACACGGGTGCCTATTTCCATCGTGTCGGATAGAGATCCGAGATTTACCTCGCGATTTTGGAAGAAGTTGTGAGAGGCTCTGGTGCGAAGTTGCATTTCAGACCGCCTTTCACCCCCAAACCGATGGTCAATCCGAGTGATGATTCGGATACTTGAGGATATGTTAAGATGTTGCATCCTCGAGTTCGATGGTTCATGGAGCGGTATTTGCCTTTGATTGAATTCGCTTACAACAATAGTTTTCAATCAAGTATTAAGATGGCACCTTACGAGGCCTTGTGCAGGCGTAAATCTTGTACACCATTGTGTTGGGCGAGCTCGGTGAAAGCAAAATTTTCGGGTGGACTTGATTAAAGATCTTTGAGAAAGTGATAGTGATCCGTGAAAATCAAGATAGCCTCCGATCGTCGAAGTCGTGCAGCGGATCTGAAGCGTAAAGACATCGAGCATCGGTGGGAGATAAAGTGTTTCTCAAGGTTTCGCCTTGGATAAAGATACTCAGATTCGGTAGTAAGGGCAAGTTGAGCCCGAGGTTCATTGGGCCATATGAGATATCCGAAAGCGAGTCGGTCCGATTGCATATCGTTTGATTTTTGCCCCGAACTCGAAAAGATTCACGATGTCTTTCATGTTTCGATGCTTGACGCTATAGATCGATCCATCGCACGTAATTAGTCCATCGAGGTTGAAATTCAATCCGATATGAGTTATGAAGAAAAACCGATTCGTATCCTAGCTCGTGAAGTGAAGGAGTTGCGAAACAAAAGGGTTCCGTTAGTAAAAGTGTTATGGCTCAAACACGGGATGGTAGAAGCTACTTGGGAACACGAGAGCTCTATGAAAGAGCGTTACCCAAACCTATTTACGGTAAGATTTTGGGGACGAAAATTTCTTAAGTGGGGAGAGTTGTGACACCCAAAATTGACCCTAGTCGGGATGTGGTTTCGGGACCACAAAACCGAGGCATAAAAATAATTTAAAAATTTATTTTGATGCCTATGATATGTGTTAATTTGTGTATGACATTTTGATGTTTCAATTTAGAATTATAAATGTGAATTTCACTAGAAAGGACCTAGTAGTAAACTTTGAAAGTATGATGGGGAAATGTGTGATGACTAGTTGATCATGCATGCAAAAATAAGGGATTTGCATGTCAAATTTCCCCAAAGATGGTATAGTGGCCGGCCATGACAAGGGAATATGGGCAAGGAAAACATGTTATGACATGTTTTGTTAATGCATGATGTGATAAATGATAAAAAAATTAAGCATGTAGGAAGAGAAACAAAAAAATCAAAAATTTGCTCATCCTTTCCCCCCTTTTTGCCGTGAGTGAAAGAGAAGCAAAGAAAAAAATTTTGTTCATCCATTTTTCTCTTCTTTGGCCGAAAATACTAAGGAAAAAGGAAGGATTTTTGCTTCATGCTTGGTTTAGAAGAGAACTAGAAGGAGATTCGGCTATAATTGCATCAAGATTAAGGTATGTTTGAGGTTGTGTCATGAGGTTCATGCTTGTTTTGGTTGCTAACTTGATGTGCATGTTAGCCATGGTTCAAATCCTTGTTATGCCATGAAAATGGTATTTGGCCAAGGTTGATATTGTGTTAAAGCCATTGCATGCTAAATGTGAAGCTTGTTGATGATGCATGTAATGATGGATTGACTACTCTTGAAATTTCTTTTTAGTATTCTTGAGTAGGACATTGAATTCTTTGTTTAACCATGACCAAAGTTAAAAGGGTATGGTTGTGATGTATTCGGTCATGGTGCATTCATGAGCATGATTTATGCTTGTTACTTGATTGGTAAAAATTTGTGTTTGGATGGGTATGAACCCCTTGAGATTCGGCCATGCACCTATATATATATATATGTTTGCACATGATGTGTTGGAATGACATATATACTACCTCAAAGTATGTATTTTCATGTGATTGTGTTTTGATTATGAAGCAAATGATAGATGTGTATTGAGCTACAATATGTAAAGCATTAGCTAGTAAAATGTGTGCCATGCATGTGTGGTATTAAAAATGTAATTGGCCTCAACATCAACATGCATAATCGGCCCATGAATGAGTACCTAAGAGGTTGTGTTGTTCGGCCATCAGTAAGCATGTTGAAGGCTTTGTGTGTTGAGTCGATTCATGAATTCCGTACTTATGTGACTTTAATGTCCAGTGAATATATGTGGGCTAAGTGCCTTGAGTTCCTCTTTTTGATACTCAAATGATTGAATCAATTTAATTGCTAAATTAAGCTCAAGAGCAAAGAAGGACCAAATCCGATAAAGGGAAGGAAAAAGTAGTCGTAAGTTTTCGAGTATCGAAACTTAGATTTTGATTCGATTGAACGAAGTAATAAGCAATCGAAATTGTGCCCTTGTATGTGGCCATTGAGCCGAAATGATATTCTTGATTAAGTAAATTGTGCATAAAAGTTTGTTATGAAATTGAAACAAAGATGTGTATGAATGTGCGATTGTGATATCGGGCTAAGCCCAAGGCAATTGTGCGAGTTGTGATATCCGAGCTAAGCCCAAGGCAATGGTGCGAGCTATGATATCGGGCTAAGCCCAAGGCAATTGTGCGAGTTGTGATATCCGGGTTAAGTCCCGAAGGCATTTGTGCGGGTTACCATAACCGGGCTATGTCCCGAAGGCGTTTGAACGAGTAGCTATATCCGGTTAAACTCCGAAGGTATGTGATTTGAAAATTATAAGCTTGCTGGAAAATTTTCAGTTAATGCACTTGTGAAATTCCCAACAACAAGGTATGTTTTGTGTGTGCTTTGCACACTATGAGTAAATGCGTACGAATATTCGCTCTAATGATAAATGAGCTATCGGCATTAACTAGGCCGTTAATTGTGTATGAATATAAGAGTTGGGATTGTGAAGTAAGCATGTCTTTGAGAAATTGTGCATATGAATTATTGTTTAGCTACTTGAATGCTATGCTTTGGTTGTGTGTATATTATGGCTCAAACTTACTAAGCATAAATTGCTTACTCCGTTTCTTTGTTTCTCTGTTTATAGATTTTGCTCGTTAGCGATCGGATTCGGGATCATAGAAGTTGAAGTCAACCACACTATCAAAGCCCTTTTGGTACTCCTTTAGTTGAGTTTTGGATATGGCATGTATAGGACTACCCTCGGTTATTTTAAGTACTTGTGATGTATATGTGTACGGCCATGCAAAATGGTTCGTAATAGTGGAGTATGGAATTTGACCATATGTGGTTTGTAATTATATTTGGTTTCATGATGTGATTATGGTTTGGAATGAGAGAGTTGGTCACATGATCAGCCATTGGAATGGTTAAATATGATCATATGTGGACCTAAGTATGACTAGACTATAGTTGGTCCATGGGAACTACAATATAGGTAAAGCCTACCTTAAAAACAGAGGCTGCCAGCTGCAGTGACGTGGATGTGAAAAATCACCAAAATTTTTAGGAATGGTGTTAAATAGTGAATAAATTATATGATCGAGCCTTGACGAGTCTATTTTCATATGAAAGTAACAAAACGATCATATGATCAGTATACCGAGAGATATTAAAGTTCTCGTGAGACAGGGCCAGAACGATTTCTGGGTCCCCTGTCGCGACTTTGAAAATTTTCCATAAATTATCCAGAATGAATTAGAAGTCATTCCTTATATGTGCAGATTCCTTTTTGAGTCTAGTTTCATTGGAAACAAACGGTATCAGTATTGAAACCCTTTACAGAGAGATATTCAAGTTGTAACGCGCGAAGGTCAGTGTAGTCGACCCCTGTAACATGAGCGACTTTAACTAATAAACTGTACCAATTGGCCCAACCAAAAATTCTAGAAATAAATCCATGGATGGATATATGAGTCTAAATTCAGGTAAAATTTACGGAATCAGTTTCCGAGTTGTGAAACTCGAGATATGCTTTTTAAGGCGACAGCGATGCAGTTTTCCAGCTTGCCTGGGAATGTCAAATTGGTCGGTGCCATAAGAGGTTTTGGCTTGTTAACCCCTCGTGTCCGACACCGGCAACGGTCTCGGGTTCGGGGTGTTACACTAGCCCCTTTCAGCTGATTAAACAAGTCATCAATCCGTGGCAACGGATACTTATTCTTTATAGTCACCTTATTGAGCTGTCTATAATCGATGCACATTCTCATAGTTCTGTCTTTCTTTTTCACAAATAAAACTGGTGCACCCCAAGGAGAGAAACTCTGTCGTGCAAAACCTCATCAATTAACTCTTGCAACTATGCTTTCAACTCTTTTAATTCAATAGGTACCATCGGTACAGACTATTGAAATCGGAGTTGTCCCCGATACAAACTCAATACCAAACTCTACCTTTCGGATAGGTGGCAAACCTAGCAATTCTTCAGGAAACATGTCCGAATACTCGCACACAACTAGTACAGATTCAATCTTCTTTCCAGTCACTTTACTATTAAGCACATAAGAAAAGTAAGCTTCACAACCTTTTCTCACATACTTCCAAGCTAACATCAAAGATATTACTGCTGGTAAATCACTCAGATCATGAGATTCAATCTGAATAATCTCGTTTTTTGACATCTTAAATCAATGGTCTTTCTTTTGCAATTAACAACGGCATCATTCAAAGTCAGCCAATCCATACCTAGAATTATATCAAACTCGTCGAAAGGTAACAACATCAAATCGGTCGAAAAGCATGAATCTCGAATCATCAACGGGCAATTTTTACACACTTTGTCAACCAAAACACACCAGCCCAGGGGGTTTGATACTCGAATCACAAACTCAGTAGACTCAACAGGAAAAGTCTTACTGGATACTAATGTCTCACACACATATGAATGAGTCGAACCAGGATCAATCAATGCAATAACACTAATGTCATAAAGAGTGAAAGTACAGGTAAAAACATATGGGGAAGAAGCCTCCTTGCAGGCGCGTATAGCATATGCTTTGGCAGGTGCATGAGCCTCAGATTGAACTGTTGTATCTTTCGTCCCTCTCTGACTACTACTTACATTACTCGAATGCCTGGGTAGTCTGCCTCGCACTGACATATTACTCGGTCTCGCGTTCTGAACAGTGTTTTGCTCGGCTAACATCAGACAATTTCGGATAAAATGATCCATTGATCCACATTTAAAACAAGACCTATCATGGAATCTACAATATCCAGAATTCCATTTACAACAATGCTTGCACTCGACTCTGTTCTGTTGAACTTTTCCAACACTAGCAATTGAAATGGCTCGTGAAGTCACAGGGGGTCGGTCTCGATCTCGTCTAGAAAAGCCCGCAGTATCCTTAGATCGACTAGAATCATCTCTGAAATTCTTCGATGCTGAGTGAAAAGTCTTACCCGATGATCTTTTATGGGAATCTCTAGCTTCAAAATCATCTTTTCTTTTCTCTTTCCCGAGCTCTTCGGCTTTGCAAGCTCTCTCAACAAGTACTACGAACTCTTTGATTTCAAGTATACCAACCAACAATTTAATGTATTCATTCAAACTGTCTTCGAATCTTTTACACATGATAGCTTCAGTTGAAACACACTCACGGGCATATTGACTGAGTCTCAGAAATTTTCCCTCATATTCTGTCACAGTCATATGACCCTGTTTTAATTCGAGAAATTCCTTACGCTTCTGATCAATTAATCTCTGACTGATATATTTCTTACGGAACTCAGTCTAAAAGAATTCCCAGGTCACTTGCTCTTTTGAAACCACAGATATTAGTATATTCCACCAGTGATATGCCGTGTCTCGTAGTAGGGATATGACACATTTTAAGCATTCATTCGGGGTACAAGATAACTCATCAAGCACACGAATAGTATTTTCAAGCCCAAATTCAGTTCGCTCAGCATCATCATCAGTAGCTCTGAATTCTTCAACCCCGTGTTTTCTGATTTTATTAACAGAAGGCTTGTTAAATCTTATCGGATATATTGTGTAAACCAATTATTCATCATTTGGTAGAAGGCTTGTTTAGCCTCCCCTTCATGGCTACGCGAGATAGGCTGAGAATCAACTGGCGCAGTTCCTTACGCGGGAACAAGCGCTATGCTCTCGACATCATCAGCTACAGCTCTATCGGGATCAATATACTATACAAAAACACATTTTTAAATGTCAGAAGTCATCACACTATCACAGTAAATATTATGGCATGTATGGCTAGACTCACACATGCTATGTTAGTCCTAGAATCGACTAAACCGTAGCCCTAATACCAATAAAATGTAACACCCCTAACCCGTATCCGTCACCGAATTAGGGTTATAAGGCATTACCGATCATATTACAACTCATACAAACATGCATTATAATATACAATCTGAAATTTTAATCACATTAATGCTCATAATTTTAAATCAAATATCAAATCTTAAAATCATATCATTTACAACATAGCGTAATTAAAAACATAACCCAACATTTATCAAAACAAATTATACATATACAGAACATATAACAAATCAACGACTTCGTTAATTGAATAACAAACCTATCTTTATATAAGTCATGTGCATATACATATTATACATCAATTGAAACAAAATTCATTAATAACCTTTTCATTCATTTATGCGGCATTAATAAATTCGTTAATATGAAATTCACAAGTTTTGCATAATAACACAATTAAAAAATATCATGCATTAGGTTATATATATATATATATATATATAACCCATTTCATTACCTTCTCATTTTGGCTAACACAACCCATTTATATATATTTGTAAACTTACAAATAACTAACAAAATTATATAGTTATACATATATACATGTCCACCATAATATAAACGCATATATATATAGATATAAAGACATATAAGAGCTCAACTAACATATCATGATCAAATACCAAAGCACACATATCCTTTAGTCATTAATCTAATCTCATTTTATACAATATAACTGAAACAAATAACAAACTTCACAAACATCATACATCTTGGATACACTCTCAGTATAAGCTTAAACCGAAACCAAATATACATCATAACCATTTCATTCTTACCACGTCCAAAATTATCAACCAATCTTAATACATAAACACATATCACAAATTCTAATCATTCATGGCACATAACATAATAACCAAAATGGACCCAAACTATCATTATACCAAAACCAAATTCAAAAATTTAAATAAGCCAATTTCGCATGGCTTTTTAACATATAAACATATCAAAATCAAATATGTCCAAAGGATAATATAGCCTATACATGCCATAAGTTTGGATTTAAAACTTTTAAAAGTACCGAGAATAAATGATAGTGCGATTGACTTTACTGACGATCCCCAAGCATGTAATGATCTCCAAAATCATAAAGCAAAGACAAATATATACACACAAAGTAAGCTAACTTAGCTTAGTAAGCCTTAAGCAAATTAAACAATTAATGTATAACAACATCTCAATTACTAATTATTCCAGTTAAATAAAATCAACTTATGCAATTGTAATCACATTTAATTTCAAGCGTTTAATTTCATACATGAATAACATATTCTTTCATAGGGAAATTCCTTCTTGGCCGAATATACATGTATACATCATCAACATATTTCCAAATTTTGAAACCATATTGTCTTATATAATCAATATACATATATATTTATAGACATATATTCATCATTCAAACTTTAACATTACATCAAATACAACTATAAGGCCAAATATATTTCTTATATTAACACATATACTACACAACTTCATGTATCCTTTTTCATCACATATCAAGAAATCATTTCACCCTATTTTCAAATAGGTAACCAACTATCATGTACCTGATCGTTTTAGCTCGTTTAACGTATTAAACTACCACATCAGCATAAAGTCTTTTAGGCATAAACTTATAATAATTCACCAACATAAAGCCTACCAGGCCTAAGCCTGTATCACACACCGGCACAAGCCTGCTAGACTCAAAGTCTGATTTTATACACCGGCAATAAGCCTGCTAGGCATAAAGCCCGATTAAATTTTCCAGCACAAATCTTGCTAGACTCAAAGCCTGAATATCACTGTTATAGAGCTGTCTCATAAACAATTCATATATCAAAAATTCCAGATATTCTATATAGTTCATACGGACTTTCAAATGTTATAACTCAGTCGAATTAAACTCAAATACATTATTTCCATGCTTAATCATATTCGACTAACTCTACTATAAATCTATGAATTCCAAATCAGCATATTAAATTAAGTTACATTCAAAGTTAACGATGTTTAATTGCTTAAAGACTTACCTCGGATATCGACTAATGATGTAAATCGACTATTCGACTGTTTTTGCTTTCCCCCGATCCAAGTCCGATTTCTTTTGTTCTTGATCTATACAATTTTAAATTAATCTCATTCAAACACAATTTCATTCAATTTAATCCAACAACACATAAATGGGAAAATTACCATTTTACCCCTGATATTTCATACTTTTACAAATTAGTCCTAATTACATAAAACACAAAATACACAAAATGTCCATGCAACATGCTTAGGCCGAATGTTCCTCTAGCACATACAAATACTCACATTTCATTTATTTTGCATTTTAGTCCTTCAATTTATTATTTTTGCAATGTAGCCCTAAATACTCAAATTCAACAAAAATTCCAATACACAACATAACACAAATATTCATCAATGGCATAACTCAAAATATTCATCAAAAATAGAAATTCTAGCATGGGTCGGATAGTATTCGAAACAACAATCTCAAAAACATAAAAATTATCAAAAATCGAGCTAAAACTCATCTTGAGTTAAGCTTGCTAATGACCGAACCCTTAAGCTTTTTGTTTCTTTTCTTCCTTACAACATTCGACCATTTCAAAGAATGAATGCATGGCTTATTATTATTTTTTTATGTTTTATTATTATAACATATTAATACATCAATTACATTTTTAACCTTTATAAATTAATATGAAACTTTATATTGGTTGTCCTCAACCGTCCATGCTATAATTAAATGGCATAATTGCAACATAAATACTTCATTTTATAAAGACAACAACAATTAGGCACTATCACATTTAACCATCAAATTTTCATTTTACGCGATTAAGCCCTTTTTTTTTAAATCGGGCACTCAAACGATAAAATTTTCGTATGAAATTTTCACTCACATAAATTCACAAATAATAAACACAGAAAATAATTTTTAAATATTTTTCTGACTATGATTCGTAGTTCCGAAACTCCGACTAAGTTCTAAGTCAGACTATTACAATAGGGCTCAAGCCAAGACTGTTACGGCATCCATTGTTTACCATTGACTGATAGGGATTACACCCTGAGTTTTTGTAGACTCACCCTTTCTTTTAACTGCACAGGTAATCCTCTGCCTTAGATGATTTGGTGCTGCGAGGGACTTGGAGGTGGCCACACCATTGTTAATGTTCTACTTTTGACTTTATTTATTTAGATTTCATTTGGGTTTCAAGTTATGTAATAAGGCTATTTGTGGTTTTAACTTTTATTTGGGCTTTGATTTCTTACCCTAAACTGCTAGACTAGGAAAAAATGAGTTTTCAAAATAATAATTATTTTCAAGGAAAACACTCATTTTAAACTTCAAAGTTTTTAAAAGCTTTCGCGATTTTAATCAGTTTAAGGAATCAACGGTGATAAATATGGCAATTGTTTTGACAAATTGATTTTAACTAGTGACAACTTAATTTGCCAAATTTTCCCAAGCAATAAAGACTAAAAGGGTTTTAACTTAAGTTCGAATTCTTAACGACAAGTCCTATTTCCGAAAAGCACTTCAATGTGACACGCCGGTTTCAGCCGTAACATCCAGGCCGGGTTTGGGGTGTTACAAATCACTTTCACATTAGTCTCAATGTATTATTGTCGTCCAAGCCCACAATAATACTTGACTAAGAATCTTTTTAAGAATAATAATATTTTCTTAGGACATTATTACAATTTAGTTTATTTATATACATAGAAAAAACTGAAATAATGATGGCAATGCCTTATATTAATAAACAAGGTAAAATGAGTATATGATTACAATCATCTCATGATTGGTCTTTGGGCATACTCTAAAATTTTAGTATAGCAATCTGCTAGTTCAATGCTCATCTCATTGAAGGCAACACCATGAATTCTTTTCTATTTATCAAATCATGTTTTAGTTTCAAAAGTAAAGGGTAGTGGCTTAAACACGAAAGAAGGTTCTTACATTTTAACATGGACAGACCAACCAGAATAATAACAACAAGCATTCATCACTCTTGTAAAAACATTTCATCTTCCTAGAATATGTATACTTACCTAAAACCAAACATAAACATAGGCATTACACGCACATGGAGTAAGAAGGAACTCACTAGAACCTTGCCCTTATCACGAGAACCTTTAGGAGTGTCTTGTTCTATAATATAATAGTTAACCTTGCCAAACTGTATACCAGAAAACTGAACAAACTTGCAAGTAACATCATCACAAAACCCAGATTCAGGAAGTTTCTTTCCTCACACTCAAAATTGATGTTTAAGCGTGCAACCCTAAAATCATGTAAATAACCATGAAAATAACCTAAAGTTCATAGACATTTACCAAGTGGTAAAACAATAAAATAGTTGGCTGAGTAAAACAAACCCAAATCTTCAAGCAGATCTCTGGTCTTAGGCTTTCTGAGAGAAAAGTGTAGAGAAAGTTTTAGAAGAAAAATGTGAATGCAAGAGAAGATGTAAAAACTTGCTCAAGAAGCTAAGACCAACTTTATACAAATAGACACAAAAGCTAGGTTTAGTGGGTAAATCAGATTATCTCACTAACCTCCTCGATTCTTATGACTAAGAACTTTCTCTCTCATCATAAATGTGAGTATTATCGGCTATGGTAACTTAGTTCTATCCTAACTAATTCCCTTTTGTCTAACTAAATTGTTCAACCAGAATAATAAAATAATAATATAATAAATGGTTCTATCAAACTAAGAACTTAATGTAACGCCCCCACGCCCGAGACCATCACCGGAGTCGAGCTTGAGGGGTTTCCGAACATAATTTATCAATTTAAGAACTTCAAATCATTTGTTTCTACATTCACAGCTTTCTAGCAACTCGCGTCACAGTTACAAGAAAAATCATATCTTGAGTTACGAAACTCGAAATCAAGATCCGTAAATTTTCCCTGAATCTAGACTAATATATCTATTTACTAATGTTTTTCTAGAATTTTTTTATTGGGCCAATCAGTACATTTTATTAATTACAATATCCCCTATTTCAGGGTTCGACTGCTCTGACCTCTGTGTATTACGAATCAGATATATCTCTATACAAAATTTCAATGACTATGAGGTTTGTTTCTATTAAAACTAGACTCAATAAGAAATCTGTACATATAAATAAAAACTTATAATTATTTTATTAAAATTTATTATGAATTTTAAAGTCGGAACAGGGGATCCAGAAATCACTCTGGCCCTGTTTCGGAAAAGTTTAAATATCTCATAAAATATAATTTATATTCCTGTTTTGTTCAATCCATATGAAAGTAGACTTATTAAGATTCAATTTCATAACTTACTCATCATTTATTTCTATTTATACTATTTTTAGTGATTTTTCAAATTTATGTCATTGCTGCAGAAATATTCTGTTTTAAGGCAAGTTTCATCTTTCCATGAATTTTTATGAACTAGATAACCTGTTAAACTTCCATGATATCAAACATGATCTCAATTAGCCATCACCATGACTTATCAATATCAAAAAGTTTCTCAACCAAACATGGCCATATCATAAAATTATTTACACAAAATAGGTATATTGCTATACATGCCATACTTAAGTAGTTGTACAAGCCATTTACCAAGATAAAAGTCCTTTGGATAGTGTGATCGAACCTTGACCCGTCCCGATTCTCGAATGGCTTGTTCAAAACTACAGTGAATGAAAAGGAAGGAGTAAGCATAAATGCTTAGTAAGTTCATATGTAAATAACAAGTAACATAACAATACAAATATACCAAACAACTTTAGCATGGTACCACCAAAACATATATCATATTTCTAAACATCATTCATCATCTTACCACCTTATCGTTGTCGTATCTATTATCAACCCGAGGGTTAAGAACATACCTGTCCAAAGTGTCCATTTCACAACACTTACCAATACGTCGCTTGCATCTTAAGTGTTCTTTCATTTCACTAGAAGTTTCACCCGTTGAACACATCGGAATATAACTCGGATACATGGATAATTTGCACATAAGTGCCACATATGTAATCAAGAAATCATGTAACCCGCCCCTAAGTGAGCTCGGACTCAACTCAACGAGCTCGGGCATTCGCATCCATAAATGAACTCGGACTCAACTCAATGAGTTCGGATGCCTAGTTACATCTCACGAACTCGGACTCAACTCAACGAGTTCGGACATTTGCATCCATAAGTGAACTCGGACTCAACTCAACGAGTTCGGATGCTCAACCATCCTAGTGACATGTCACTTGTATCCTAATCTATTCCTAAGGTTCAAACGGCCTTTTTCCCTCGATCTCATATTTGCCGTCTTCCATGGAATATCTAACCGATACTCGGTAGCAATTCATATTTATCAAGTAGTAAACATAATTTGCATATTACTCAACATTAACCACAAAGCATAATATTTCACGATTAAAAATCAGCATATCATATAATTAACATTAATAACTTAAAATAACATTTATGCTACATTATTTACACATGAACTTACCTTGGTACCAAAATATAAAGATTTTGCAATTTAGTCCACAATCTTTTCTTTTCCTCGATCACGACTTGAATCTCGTTTTCTTGATCTATAATACCAAATTAATCTTATTTAATACATACATTCATCAAAACAGCATTTAATACTGAACTTTAAAAATTACACTTTTGCCCTAAACTTTTGCATAATTACACTTTTGCCCCTAGGCTCTGGAATTAAACTTTATTCCTTATTCTTATGTTTTATAACATGCTGATCACTTTTCCCTTCTATGGCAACATCAAATTCTCTCTCTAACATATACTTGTGACTATTAAGTATTTTTGCCGATTAAGCCCTTTTACTCGTTTTCACTAAAAATCGAGTAGCACAAGTTGTCTAACATAATTTAAAACCTCATATTCTATCATAAAACATCAAAATACACAAATTTCACCTATGGGTATTTTTCGAAATATAAACCCTAGGTTGAATTATTGCTAGCATAAGCTTAATCGAGCTTCCGGGATTCCAAAAACGTAAAGAACATGAAAAACGAGGCTTGGAATCACTTACTATGGAGCTTGGAAGCTTGAAACAAACCCTAGCTATGGAGAACCCTTGAAATTTCGGCCTAATGAAGAAGATGGACAAAATTGGCTTTTAATTTTGTTTTAATTCATTTTAATAACTAAATGACCAAAATACCCTTACTACTAAACTTTCCAAAAATTCCTTCCATGTCCTAATTTTTTCCATGAACTTAAAATTGGTCAAATTTCTATTTAAGACCTCCTCATTAATATTCCAAAACAATTTCATACTAAAAACTTCTAGAATGCAAGTTTTGCAACTTGTTCGATTTAATCCCTACTTTCAATTTAAGCACTTTAGGCATAGAATTTCATCACAAAATTTTCACACAATCATGCAATCATATCATAAACATCAAAATCATTGTAAAATAATTATTTCTATCTCGGATTTGTGGTCACGAAACCACTATTCCGATTAAGCCCTAATTCAGGATATTACACTTAACATATTCATCTAACATTAGGGTGGCATATACTCTTCAGAAAAGTCTGCCAAATCATCAAACTCATCGATCATAGGCTTTGCCTAAGGGCACATTTACAAACTTACATACGAAGTCACAATTAATACCTTACCCATTTAGAACTTGCTCTAAACACCATACTTCAACAAGCAATAACTGAATCACAAGGACTACGTTGGGAGGGATGTTACAACTTCCCCCCATTTAGGAAATTTTGTCCCCAAAATTCATACCTAAAAATACCTGAGGGTATTGATCTCTCATTAGGCTTTCTATTTCCCAAGTAGCTTCTTCAGTACTATGATTCCTCCATAACATTTTAACCAAGAGAATTATTTTATTTCTCAACTCCTTAACTTCTTTGGCTAGAATACAAACAAATTCTTCTTCATAGGATAGATTCAATTCAAACTCAAGTTCTTCAATCTGCACAACATGATCAGGGTTGGAACTAGGTAACCAATGAAATCTGAAAGAAAGACACTATATGTAAATGAAATGGCGAACCCCATATAATGACAAGAAAAGAACAGTAAAGCTAGAGCACAAAAAACTGGGTGGCGAATCCTAGAAATGTGTTATGGGCATACATAGATGGTACCTTGAAGTAAGATTGATCTAGATAATCTCAGTGTTAAGTATCGGGCATAGTCTACCTCGCCAAAGGTAGTGGTAAAATCAGGATGTATGAAATAAGATTTTAAGTCTACTAATAAAGAAAATGAAATGGTTAAGGACTATGTGAAGATAAGATTTTTTTTAAAAAAAGGGATAGAGAAGGTGATGGGAATGTAAGTATACTACACTCAAAGGAAAGAAACGGACATTTGAGATTGGACCTCGAATCTGGATCCTAATAGAGTGAAAACTTAATTAATATGAACGAATGATAAGTCCTTAAAAACACTGAAAGTTACGTAAATGTCTAAAATAGAAATGAGTAATTATAGTCCGTTAAAGGAAATCTGAATAAAGTAACTGTCGGCAGGAATAAGGAAAAGTTAAAGGACGCATGAAGTGTAACAGCCTGTTTTTGGGTCAAATCAAAATAGTGGTTTCGGGATCACAAATACGAAGTAGAAATAATTATTTTATTATTATTATAAGGTCTACAGTATGATTGAATGATTGTGTGAAATTTTCATTAAGAAATTTTATCGATTGAGTGTCCAATTTGACTAGAAGAACTAAATTGCAATAAGTGAAAAACTTGAGTTATATATGTTAAAAGTGTTTAATTGCTATGAATCCTTAAATTAGAGGTCCTTGAATGGTAATTAGACCATTATACTTTAGGGTGGACAAAAATGGACATAGTTAGGTGAAATTTTGAAGTTTTTCATTAAGGGCATTTTAGTCATTTGGTAAATAAAGACAAAATTTAACAAATAAAAGATGTAATCTTCTTCAAGTTAGTTTCCCATGGTCGAATTTCACAAGGAGAAGACATAGCTAGGGTTTTGGCCACTTTCAAGCTCGATTGTAAGTCTGTTCTTGTCCCGTTTTTAACAATTTTTATATTTTTGAGATTGTTGTAACTTGATTTAGCTATTTTAAGGACTAATTCGAAAGAAAGGTGAAGTTTAAAATTTTACCCATGTTGAACATGTATGTATTTTGATGTTTGATGGTAGAAAATACATATTTGTTGTTTGTTAAATGACTTTTGTAGTGATTTTCGGTAAAAACGACAAATAGGGACTTATTCGTAAAAGTCTATAAAATGAGTAGAAAAATGTGAATAAATGAAAAATGTGAGCTTTCATGAGCATGAAAAAGGTTTGGCTAGGCTTGAGTTATGAGGAAATTGAAAGAAATTCATTTTACGAGCCTACGGACTAAATTGTAAAAATGTCAAAAGGTTAGGGGCAAAAATGTAATTTTTGCCATAGTGTGTTTTTGGACTGAATTGAATAATGTGATGATTAAATAAGTTGAATTTGATATTATAGATCATGAAAAACAAAGTTTGAGTTTAGACCGGGGAAAGAACAAGGTTGTGCACTAAATCGAACTAATAGCCATTTTTGTAATCGAGGTAAGTTCGTATGTTAAATAAGCTTTAATATATTTGTATTTAAATAATTTAATATTGCATGAACTGTATGATTGATTGTGTGGACGAGTTCAACTTTACAGTGGAGTTCGTCGACGATTCAATAAGCAAGAAATCCCATTTGAATCTTAGGAATAGATTAGGATACAAGTGACATGTCACTAGGGTTACCGTGTGTTATGTGATTAGGTGGTTCAGGTGCTGGTCTCGTACGTCCTACCAGTGGCTGAGTAAACCGGCATATGTTGCAGTTACTTGACAGCTTGTGTGAATAGCACTGTGTAGCTATGTCTTGACTAAGAGCTTGTGTGAGTAGGCCCGTTGATTGGCTCGAGAGTGAGCAATTATGCGATATGATATTGGGGTAGCATTGACTACATATATGGCACTTAGTGTGTAAGATCCCCAAGTATCCAACATTATTATTCCGAATGGTTCATGGGTATGTCAAAGATGAGAATAAGTGTAAATTTGTTACGAGATGGTACAGGTATGTACTAGAAGCTTATGATTATAAATTCATGAAATGACGATTTCAATGTAAGTTGTAATGGAAGTTAATTATGATCATGAGATTATGGTAAATTATGTTATCTTCTGTTATATTACTTGCCTGATTAATGTATGGTAAGGTTGCTTATTTCTTCATGCGAGCTTACTAAACTATATAGCTTACTCAGTTTTATTTTTAATGTTTTATAGAGTCACCAAGCTAGCTCAAGAGATCGTCAGAAGTCGCATCACATTATCAAACTATCCTTTGGGTACCGATGATTTTAAAACATTTTGAGTATATGGCATGTATAGGGACTTGGTCATTTTGTTATATGTGTCATTTGATTTGGCCAAATGTATTGGCTTATATTTGTTTAAGGTGATTTGGTATTTAGCCATGTAATTGGCTTATTTTGGCTAAAATGATTGTAAGCCCATTTATATAAGTATATGTGTTAATGCCTTTTTGTTTTTGTGTTTTGTAATGGGTTGCTATGTGTTTATTATGGTTAAATGACTTCTTGTGAAATTGATGAGAGGGTCCTTTGGTGTTCTAGGAAATCTAAGTAGAATTAGGCATGATGAAAGTATTTGTAACACCCCAAACCCGGCCCAGACGTTACAGCCGAATTCAGCGTGTCACATGGAGAATGTTACTAAAGAAGTTATGTTTTATCCAAAAATCTTTCTTAGGGTTTGAAGAACGTTTTGTTTTAAGTTAAAGTGAATGGAAGCTGTGCACCAGGTAGGAAGCCAGAAAAGAGGAGGTGAGTCTGTTGGACTGCTTAAGTACCAAGCTCTTCACGGATCCAATCCTAGACATGCACACATTCATTGCCACACTTTAAGCCTGTTACTAGTCCACAAATAATTAATTAAGTTTAAGTCTATTTAAAATATTCATTTCCTTTGAAAATGTTTACATTGCGGAAGCTTTGCTTGGTTATCGTGTTATTTTGAAAATAAGTAACTTTTATAAACCACGCCCTAGAGCTAACCAATTTAATAACCCAAAATAATAAAAATAATAAGAAGAGCGGCCTTATTACAACTTAAACCAGAATAAAAATAGTCAAAATAATAAATGCGAAACTTAAAAAAAATAAAAATTAATCTTCGTGGCCACTCTGAATCCCGCCCAGCTCCAAGTCCACCAACTAGGGCTCACCTGCAAGGATGGAAGAGAAAGGGGTGAGTTTGGAAAACTCAGTGTGTAAGGAAAACCCATCCAAAGCCCAAGTCAGCTTAAGCCCATTGGGCTCTAAGCCCTTCAGATAATAGTGGGTATTGGGCCGAAGCCCTTTTCAGAATACAATAAACTGGACCTTAGCCCCATTTTTAGATAACAGTATGGCCCAGAGGCCCATTCCAGAACAGATCAGACATATTCGTGTATGCAAGCCCAACCTAGCCTATAACCAACCGCTAAACTCCACCCATACCAGCCCTACACTCCACAGTTGCAGCATTGCTGCTCAGTTATCAGTAAGTTGAGGCAAAGCCACCAGTACATGGACAAGCCACTTTCAGTACTTCCTCCATCAGTATCCCAGTCCCATGTATCAGATAATAATAACATGGCATGCAGTAAATAATAACAGTCAAACATGCATTCAGGTCAACCTTAACCCTAGGGGTATATTAGCAATTTTACTCCTAGGGGTAAATCTATAATGTAACACCCCGAACCCGAGACCATCGCCGGTGTCGGACACGAGGGGTTAACAAGCCAAATCCACATATTTCACCCACCAATTTGACATTTCCAGACAGGCTGGAAATCTGCGTCACTGTCACCTTAAAAATCATATCTCGAGTTTCAAAACTCGGAAACTGATTCCGTAAATTTTACCTAAATTTAGACTCATATATCCATCCATGGATTTATTTCTAGAATTTTTGGTCGGGCAAATTGGTACAGTTTATTAGTTAAAGTCACCCATGTTACAGGGATCGACTGCTCTGACCTTCGCGCGTTACAACTTGAATATCTCCCTGTACAAGGCTTTAATACTGGTACCATTTGTTTCTAATGAAACTACACTCAAAATGGAATCTGTACATATAAGGCATGACTCCTAATTCTTTCTGGATAATTTATAATAAATTTTTAAAGTTGCGACAGGGGACCCAGAAACTGTTCTGGCCCTATCTCACAATAGCTTTTATATCTCTTAACATGTAACTCCTATGACCGTTTCGTTTATTCCACATGAAAGTAGACTCATTAAGGTTCATTTAAATAATTTATTCACTATTTAATACCATTCTTACAAATTTTGGTGATTTTTAAAAACCACACCACTGCTGCTGCCAGCATCTGTTTTCAAAGTAACCATTACCTATTTCATGATTTCCACGATTCAAATGGCCCTTTTTGCACACATAGCACAAAGTGTGATTATGATTAACCATTCCAATGGCTAATCCTTTCAAACAATTTCATACCCCATAATGATTATCATACAAACTATTATAGAATCATACTAAAACGTATATAAGCCATTTTCGCATGGCTATCCAAGCTTACACAAAACCGAAAGGTACATGACCTTCAACATTAGGGTAGTCCTATACATGCCATTTCAAAATTCAACCAAAATTATACCAAAATGGAGGCTTTGATAGTGTAGATGACTTGACTTTAATGATCCCGAATCCAATTGCTACCGAGCAAAATCTATAAAACAGAGAGCCAAGGCAGCGGAGTAAGCATTTTTATGCTTAGTAAGTCTCAAGCAATAAAATCAGCTTTAACCAAAGCATTACATTCACATAGCCAAATGAATCATTTCATTAATACACATTCACATAATCATACTTACTTCACCATCCCAACTCTTATGTTCATACACAAATAACGGCTTCGTTAAGGCCGATAACTCATTCCATCATAGGAGCGAATATTCATACGCTCTTACTCCTAGCGCAAAGCACACACAACACATACCTTGTTATTGGGAAGTTTCACAAGTGCATTAGCTGAAAATTTTCCAGCAAGCTTATAATTTTCAAATCACATACCTTCGGAGTTTAACCGGATATAGGTACTGTTCAAACGCCTTGGGACATAGCCCGGTTATGGTAACCCGCACAAAGGCCTTGGGACTTAACCCGGATTTCACAATTTGCACAAATGCCTTGGTCTTAGCCGGATGTAGTCACTAGCACAATTGCCTTGGTCTTAACCGGATGTAATTACCAGCATAAATGTCTTGGGACTTAGCCCGATATCATTCAATTGCTCATGCACACATATACATCAATAATCATTTCCCATTCATATTTCATTTTCGTTACTAAGGCTCAAACACAAACATAACACTAGCATAATCGCCTTGAACTTAGCGGGTATCATTCAAATACTCATACACACATAAATCAATAGTCATTACACATCAATTTTTCATTTCACATAATTGAGTAGGGTCATTTCTTGAGGACTTACCTCGGATGTTGTCGAACGGCTTTGACGGCTATTCGATCACTTTTTCCTTCCCTTATCCAATTGTGGCCCTCTAAGCTCTTGAGCTAATTCAAACAAATTCAATTTATTAAAGTCTCGCTTGCTAGCCTTAGCCGAATACAGATATCATTGATTCAACATCACATAACTAAGCACTTTAGTCAATTTTCTTTAATTACGCACACATTCGGCCTTAGCTCACAACAAGGTAGCCGATTACCTAAGTCAAGAATAGGCATCATTAAGCTTGCCTCGACCGAATGCATGCACAATAATTCCCCTCATGTGGCCGATTATGCTTAGTCATTCTTGCATAAAATCAAAAATAAATTGCAAGATTTTCACATCATATGTGTACTAGGCGAATGTACATGCAAATTTCACAACATTCTTCAACAAACTTCTTCTTTAAACAACATATTCATCACTTTCTTCATAATCAAAATATCATGTGCAATCATACATACACATATAAGTGCAAGGTCAATTTCAAGGTGTCCATAGCCATCCAAAACACAAATTTTAACTATCATGCAAGAAGCATGAACCATGCTCATGAATGCATCATGGCGAATACATCATAATCATGCCCTTTCAACTTCAATCATGGTTAAACAAAAAAACTCAATGTCTTACTTAAAATTGGTACAAAGAAGTTTCAAGAGTAGTCAATCCATCATTGCATGCATCATTAGCAAGCTTCACATTTAGCATGCAATGGCTTTAACACAATAACAACTTTGGCCAAATGCCATTTCCATGGCATAACAAGGATTTGAACCATGGCTAACATGCACATCAAGTTAGCAACCAAAACATGCATGAAACTCCTAACACAACCTCATACATACCTTAATCTTGATGCAAATTTAGCCAAATCTCCTTCTAGATCTCTTCTAAACCAAGCATGAAGCAAAAATCCTATCTCCTCCTTAGTATTTTCGGTCAAAAGGAAAGAACAAGGATGAACAATTTTTTCTTGTTTTTCTTTCTCTTGCACGACAATGGGGAAAGGATGAGCTATTTTTTGATTTTTTGTTTCTCATCCAACATCATTAATTATTTTATCATTTAATTCATCATGCATTAACAAAACATGTTTCAACATGTTTTCTTTGCCCATAAACCATGTCATGGCCGGCCACTAGCTTGTTTTGGGGAAATTTGACATGCAAGTCCATAGTTTTGCATGCATGCTTTAATTAGTCATCACACATTTCCCTATCGTACTTTCAAAGTTCACTACTAAGTCCCTTCCGTGAAATTCACCTTTATAACACTAAATCAATCATCAAAATGTCACACATGAGCACACATATTATAGGCATCAAAATAAATTTTAAATTATTTTTATGCCTCGGTTTTGTGGTCCCGAAACCACATCCCGACTAGGGTCAATTTTGGTGTCACAACTCTCCCCACTTAAGAAATTTTCGTCCCGAAAATCTTACCGTAAATAGGGTTGGGTATCGCTCTTTCATAGAGTTCTCGGTTTCCCAAGTAGCTTCTTCTATCCCGTGTTTGAGCCATAACACTTTCACTAGCGGAACCCGCTTGTTTCGCAACTCTTTCACTTCACTTGCCAGGATACGAATCGGTTCTTCCTCATAACTCATATTGCCTTGAATTTCAACTTCTGATGGATCAATCACGTGCGATGGATCAGATCTATAGCGTCGAAGCATTGAAACATGGAAGACGTTGTAAATCTTTTCGAGTTCAGGGGGCAAAATCAAACGATACGCAATTGGGCCAACTCGTTCGGAGATTTCGTACGGCCCAATGAATCTCGGGCTCAACTTGCCCTTACGGCCGAATCTGAGTATCTTTTTCCATGGCGAAACTTTAAGAAACACTTTATCTCCCACGATACTCAATGTCCTTTCGTTTCAAATCGCGTCGACTTCGACGATCGGAGGCTATTTTCGGACTTTCACGGATTACTCTTACTGCTCAGCATCTTTAATCAAATCCACTCCGAAATTTTTGTTTTCACCGAGCTCGGTCCAAAACAATGGTGTACGGCATTTACGCCGTACAAAGCCTCGTAAGGCGCCATCTTAATACTTGATTGAAAACTATTGTTGTGCGAATTCAATCAAAGGTAGGTACCGCTCCCATGAACCATCGAACTCGAGGATGCAACATCTCAACATATCCTCAAGTATCTGAATTATCCGCTCGGATTGACCATTGGTTTGGGGGTGAAAGGCGGTGCTGAAATGCAACTTGGTACCCAAAGCTTCTTGTAATTTCTTTCAAAATTGCGAGGTGAACCTCGGATCTCTATCCGACACAACAGAAATTGGTACCCCTTGTAATCTCACAATCTGAGAAACGTACAATTCAGCTAGTCTATCCAATGAAAAATCCGTACGCACAGGGATAAAGTGAGCCGACTTAGTCAATCTATCAACAACAACCCAAATCGCATCCTTCTTACTTGTCGACAATGGCGAGACGGACACAAAGTCCATTGTGACTCGATCCCATTTCCATTCGGTACCGTGATCGGTGAAGTAATCCTCAAGGCACTTGATGTTCCGCTTTCACTTGTTGACATATTAAACATCTCAAACAAAGTCGGAGATGTCTCGTTTCATACCATGCCACCAAAATCGACGTTTCAAATCGTTGTACATCTTCGTACTCTCGGTGGATTGCCATTCGGCTACAATGGGCTTCGTTCGAATTATCGAAATAAGTTCAATTCCTTGGAACACACAGACGACTTCAACCTCAAACAATCGTCATCATCGATCCGAAACTCCGATTCCTTGTTCGGAACACACTCGACCGTTTTGCAACCAACTCATCGTCGACCTTCCGAGCTTCACAAATTTGATGTATCAATAATGGTTTGGCTTTCAATTCAGCTACTAACACGTTGTCGGATCGAAGCGGACAAGTGCACATTCATCGTCAGAAAGCGAATAATGATTTACGACTCAAGGCATCCGCAACCACATTCGCCTTTCCGGGTGATAGTCAATGACCAGCTCATAATCCTTTAACAGCTCGAGCCAACGTCTTTGTCGCAGATTTAAGTCTCTTTGGGTCATCAAATATTTGAGACTTTTGTGATCCGAGTACACATGGCACCTCTCACCAAATAAGTAATGTCGCCAAATCTTCAAGGCGAATACGATGGCGACCAATTCGAGATCATGGGCGGATAATTTTTCTCGTGTGGCTTTAATTGCCTCGACGATAGGCCACAACTCGACCTTCTTGCATCAATACGCAACCTAACCCAAGTAGGAGGCGTCACTATAGATGACAAACTCTTTGCCGATTCGGGTTGCACTAGAATTGGGGCTTCAGTCAAATAAGTTTTCATTGATCGAAACTTTTTGACATTTCTCCATCCATTCGAACTTAAGATCCTTTTGGAGTAGCCGTCATCGGCGTGGCTATCGTTGAGAAACCTTTACAAATCGTCGGTAATAACCGCAAGCCCCAAAAGCTCGAACCTCAGAATATTTCTGAGGCTTCCAATTAAATATGGCTGAAATTTTATTGGTCGACTCGAATACCCGATGCAGATACCACATGACCCAAGAAGCTAACCTCTCTTAACCGTAACTCACACTTGCTGAACTTAGCATATAATTGCTTATCCCGTAAAATTTGCAGACTAACCTCGGTGTTCAAGATGTTCGGTCTCATTTCTTGAATAGACCAAGATGTCATCAATGAACACGACTACGAATCGATCCAAATATGGTCCAAGATCCGATTCATTAAATCCATAAATACCGCAGGGCATTAGTAAGCCCAAACGGCATCACTAGGAACTCATAGTGACCATATCTCATTCAAGGTAGTCTTGGGTACGTCCAATCTCGAATTCGCAATTGATAATAGCCCGATCTCAAATCTATTTTCGAGAACACCGAGGCTCCCTTGAGTTGATCGAACAAGTCATCGATGCGTGGTAACGGATATTTGTTCTTTATCGTCACTTTATTAAGTCGACGATAGTCGATGCTGCAACCTCATGGTTCCATCCTTCTTTTCACAAACAACACCGGCGCACCCAAGGCGAAAAACTCGGGCGAGCAAAACCTCTATCCACCAATTCTTGCAACGAGTTTTCAACTCCTTTAATTCCATTGGTGCCATACGATACGGAGCTATCGAAATTGGAGTGGTACCGGTACCAATTCGATGCCAAATTCTATTTCCGAACAGTGGTAAACCCGCAATTCTTGAGGAAAACATCCGGTATTCACAAACCACTAGCACCGATTCGGGTTTCTTTTCGATTCCTTGTCATCGAGCACATATGCAAGGTACGCCGCACCCTTTTCTTACATATTTCGGGCCAACATTGCGATATTACAGTGGTAACCCCTTTAAGTCCGTAGACTCAACCCGAATTATCTCTTTATTCGCGCACCTCAAATCGATAGTCTTGCTTTTGCAATTTACAACCGCATCGTGCATGGTCAACCAATCTAAACCAAGAATAACGTCGAATTCATCGAACGGCAAAAGCATCAAGTCCGCCGGAAAACAAGAACCTCGGAACACTAGGGGACTTTTCTTGCACACTTTGTTGACAAGCACGTAATGACCCAAGGGTTTGACACCGAATTACAAACTCAGAGACTCAATAGGCAAAGTCTTCTTGGATGCTAAGGTTTCACATATATAAGAATGAGTAGAACCGGGGTCAATCAAAGCAATCACATTAGTATTGAAAAGAGTGAAAGTACCGGTAATGACATCTGGTGAGGCAGCATCCTCGCGTGCTTGGCGATGGCATAAGTCCTAGCAGGAGCACGAGCCTCGGATCTAATGGTAGCATCTCTAGATCCTCTCTGACCGCCACTAACATTGCCCACATTTCTAGGTGGCCTACCTCGAGTAGTGGTAGCACCCGGGTTTCCACTCTGACTTACATTTTGTTCAAGCAACCTCGGGCAATCCTTCATAAGGTGGTCGGCCGATCCACACTTATAGCAGAGCGATCACGGAACCAACAGCTCCCGAATGCCATTTGCCACAATGCGACACACTCGCCTCTCTCGGCGATCATTTCCACCATGGCGATCGAAATGACTCGTGTGGTCACAGGGGTCGATCGCGTCCTCGTCTAGAAAGCCCAAACGCCTCTAGACCGGCTCACATCATCTCGAAATCTCTTCGATGCTGTTGAAGAGACTTTCCGAGGACCTTTTCGAATTCTCCGGTTCCCACATCAACTTTTTGTTTCTCCTTTCTAAGCTCTTGACTTTACAAGCTCGCTCAACAAGTACTACGAACTCTCGTATTTCGAGAATGCCAACGAACATCCTTATATCATCATTCAGCCCATCCCGAAGCGTTTTACATAATAGCTTCGGACGAAATGCATTCTCGCGCGTCTGGCTAAGCCTCACAAATTTTCGTTCGTAGTCGGTAATCGACATAGAACCTTGCTTAAGATCAAGAAATTCCTTCGCTTTTGGTCGATGAATCTCGATCGATATACTTTTTTGAACTCGGTTTGAAAGAATTCCCAAGTCACTTGCTCAGTAGGCACCACAAGTCGAGTACTCCACCAAGAATAGGCGGAATCGCGTAGCAAGGAGATGGTACACTTTAAGCACTCATCGGTGTACAAGATAGCTCATCGAGCACCGGATAGTGTTATCCAACCAAAATTCAGCTTGCTCGGCATCGTCGCTATCCGTAGCCTTGAATTCAGTGGCCCCATGTTTACAAATTCTGTCATTCGGGGCTTACTTGACCTTATTTGGTCGAGCCATCAAGGTATTGTAGGTGGGGTTGCATTAGTCGGGAATGGAGGTTGTGGAACAGTAGTGTTAGTTCGAATGTATTGGTTGAACCAATCATTCATCACACTATAAAAGGCTTGCCTAGCCTCATCATTCGGATTGTTGGCCATAGGTTGAGAGTCTGCATTGTCCCTTGCGCTGAGCAGCGCCACACTCTCCACATCACCAGCTATTGCTCGATTGGGATCGGGATCCATTGCTATAAACAAACACAAATTCAAATTGTCAGAAATCTCCACACTATCAATTTATCACTTAATGGCATGTATAGCTAGACCCCAAACATATTACGGTAGTCCTAGAATCGACTAAACCGTGGCTCTGATACCAATCAAATTGTAACACCCCGAACCCGAGACCATTGTCGGTGTCGGACACGAGGGGTTAACAAGCCAAATCCACATATTTCACCCACCAATTTGACATTTCCAGACAGGCTGGAAATCTGCGTCAGTGTCACCTTAAAAATCATATCTCGAGTTTCAAAACTCAGAAACTGATTCCGTAAATTTTACCTGAATTTAGACTCACATATCCATCCATGGATTTATTTCTAGAATTTTTGGTCGGGCCAATTGGTACAGTTTATTAGTTAAAGTCACCCATGTTACAGGGATCGACTGCTCTGACCTTCGCGCGTTACAACTTGAATATCTCTCTTTACAGGGCTTTAATACTGGTGCCGTTTGTTTCTAATGAAACTAGACTCAAAATGGAATCTGTACATATAAGGCATGACTCCTAATTCTTTCTGGATAACTTATAATAAATTTTTAAAGTTGCAACAGGGGACCCAGAAACCGTTCTGGCCCTATCTCACAATAGCTTTAATATCTCTTAACATGTAACTCCTATGACCGTTTCGTTTATTCCACATGAAAGTAGACTCATTAAGGTTAATTTACATAATTTATTCACTATTTAATACCATTCCTACAAATTTTGGTTATTTTTCAAAACCACACCACTGCTGCTGCCAGCATCTGTTTTCAAAGTAACCATTACCTATTTCATGATTTCCACGATTCAAATGGCCCTTTTTGCACACATAGCACAAAGTGTGATTATGATTAACCATTCCAATGGCTAATCCTTTCAAACAATTTCATACCCCATAATGATTATCATACAAACTATTATAGAATCATACTAAAAACGTATATAAGCCATTTTCGCATGGCTATCCAAGCTTACACAAAACCGAAAGGTACATGACCTTCAACATTAGGGTAGTCCTATACATGCCATTTCAAAATTCAACCAAAATTATACCAAAATGGAGGCTTTGATAGTGTAGATGACTTCGACTTTAATGATCCCGAATCCGATTGCTACCGAGCAAAATCTATAAAACAGAGAGCCAAAGCAACGAAGTAAGCATTTTTATGCTTAGTAAGTCTCAAGCAATAAAATCAGCTTTAACCAAAGCATTACATTCACATAGCCAAATGAATCATTTCATTAATACACATTCACATAATCATACTTACTTCACCATCCCAACTCTTATGTTCATACACAAATAACGCCTTCGTTAAGGCCGATAACTCGTTCCATCATATGAGCGAATATTCATACGCTCTTACTCCTAGCGCGCAAAGCACACACAACACATACCTTGTTATTAGGTAGTTTCACAAGTGCATTAGCTGAAAATTTTCCAGCAAGCTTATAATTTTCAAATCACATACCTTCGGAGTTTAACCAGATATAGCTACTCGTTCAAACGCCTTCAGGACATAGCCTGTTATGGTAACCCGCACAAAGGCCTTGGGACTTAACCCGATTTCACAATTTGCACAAATGCCTTGGTCTTAGCCGGATGTAGTCACTAGCACAATTGCCTTGGTCTTAACCGGATGTAATTACCAGCATAAATGTCTTGGGACTTAGCCAGGATATCATTCAATTGCTCATGCACACATATACATCAATAATCATTTCCCATTCATATTTCATTTTCGTTACTAAGGCTCAAACACAAACATAACACTAGCATAATCGCCTTGAACTTAGCCGGGTATCATTCAAATACTCATACACACATAAATCAATAGTCATTACACATCAATTTTCATTTCACATAATTCGAGTAGGGTCATTTCTTGAGGACTTACCTCGGATGTTGTCGAACGGCTTTGACGGCTATTCGATCACTTTTTCCTTCCCTTATCCAATTGTGGCCCTCTAAGCTCTTGAGCTAATTCAAACAAATTCAATTTATTAAAGTCTCGCTTGCTAGCCTTGGCGAATACACATATCATTGATTCAACATCACATAACTAAGCACTTTAGTCAATTTTCTTTAATTACGCACACATTCGCCATAGCTCACAACAAGGTAGCCGATTACCTAAGTCAAGAATAGGCATCATTAAGCTTGCCTCGACCGAATGCATGCACAATAATTCCCCTCATGTGGCCGATTATGCTTAGTCATTCTTGCATAAAATCAAAAATAAATTGCAAGATTTTCACATCATATGTGTACTAGGCGAATGTACATGCAAATTTCACAACATTCTTCAACAAACTTCTTCTTTAAACAACATATTCATCACTTTCTTCATAATCAAAATATCATGTGCAATCATACATACACATATAAGTGCAAGGTCAATTTCAAGGTGTCCATAGCCATCCAAAACACAAATTTTAACTAACATGCAAGAAGCATGAACCATGCTCATGAATGCATCGTGGCGAATACATCATAATCATGCCCTTTCAACTTCAATCATGGTTAAACAAAAAAACTCAATGTCTTACTTAAAATTGGTACAAAGAAGTTTCAAGAGTAGTCAATCCATCATTGCATGCATCATTAGCAAGCTTCACATTTAGCATGCAATGGCTTTAACACAATAACAACTTTGGCCAAATGCCATTTCCATGGCATAACAAGGATTTGAACCATGGCTAACATGCACATCAAGTTAGCAACCAAAACATGCATGAAACTCCTAACACAACCTCATACATACCTTAATCTTGATGCAAATTTAGCCAAATCTCCTTCTAGATCTCTTCTAAACCAAGCATGAAGCAAAATCCTATCTCCTCCCTTAGTATTTTCGGTCAAAAAGGAAAGAACAAGGATGAACAATTTTTTCTTGTTTTTTTTTCTCTTGCACGGCAATGGGGAAAGGATGAGCTATTTTTTGATTTTTTGTTTCTCATCCAACATCATTAATTATTTTATCATTTAATTCATCATGCATTAACAAAACATGTTTCAACATGTTTTCTTTGCCCATAAACCATGTCATGGCCGGCCACTAGCTTGTTTTGGGGAAATTTGACATGCAAGTCCATAGTTTTGCATGCATGCTTTAATTAGTCATCACACATTTCCCTATCGTACTTTCAAAGTTCACTACTAAGTCCCTTCTGGTGAAATTCACCTTTATAACACTAAATCAATCATAAAAAATGTCACACATGAGCACACACATATTATAGGCATCAAAATAAATTTTAAATTATTTTTATGCCTCAGTTTTGTGGTCCCGAAACCACATCCCGACTAGGGTCAATTTTGGGTTGTCACATATAAATTGTCCACCTATAAAGGTATTTCAGAAATTTTATCAATTTTAAGGGTTTTCATGCATATTCCCACCTTTCACGTACGAACAGAAACACTTACCGAGGGTTCTTACCGAATTGGGCTCGTTGGCCCACTATCCCAATTTTGGCCCATAAAGCCCAAAAATATCGAAGGCACAGAAATCATGCATTCTGCAGTCTAAACATTGTAGTTTACCAAAAACATTAATCGATTTACCTTACGAGCATACGCACACTCGCAAGTCCACAAAATACTGATTTTTTGGTATTTCGGCTTTTTGGTTTTTGCCGAACTAGACTATGAAAGGGTGTCAATTACACACCTGTTTGGATGATATGCTGATTAGATCCACACATAAACTGCCTACAATTGGATTACTAACACGTTAATCTAACTATTAAAATGAACTACGTATTAACCCCCTTACCATATTCGGCCAAAAACACCTTAGGCACTAGCGATCCTACCTTTGCCGAAATTAGCGACTAGGTTTAGATCCAGTCGTTCCACTTGTCCAAGCCTTCGATCAGTAGCCTCTAGATCACATTATTACTAAAATAAAACAATTATAACAACCATTAGAGCTACAAGCCCAAATCGACAGCCTCCCTAACCTTTAGGGGGTTTCGGCTTTTTGTAAAACCTAAAATAAAGATTAGGTTCGAAAACTTACCACCGGTTCCTTCAGTTAATGATTCCATTTAACTCCTACTCAATTCTGATGTAGATCTAACCCCTCAAATGATAACAAAAGTCGAGCCCTTAGAGATCTCAGAATTCGGCTATGTCCCTAAGGCTATGCGTTTTCGGCTTTTTGCAACAGTGAAGAAAAGGTGAGAGTTTCGTAGTGGCTTTGTCGACAGAGGTTTTGGGTTTAGAAAAATAAAGAATTGATCAAAAAGGATGAAGAAAGATCAGTAGGTTTTGCTAGGAGAATTCGGCATAGACAATATGAACCTTTAGGATTTCGGCTTTTGTGATATTCGGCTATAAAGCTTAAAAATAATAGTAAGGATGTAACACCCTAAACCCGGCCTAGACGTTATGACCGGATCCGACGTGCCATATCAAAAACGTTAAAAACATTTTTCCATTCTAAGTTCAAAAAATCGTACTTGATGTTCAAAGGATTAATTCATTAAGGGTTAAAGTGAATGGAAGCTATGCACCAGGTAGGAAACCAGAAAAAGGAGGTGAGTCCATTGGACTGCTTAAGTACCAAGCTCTTTCGGATTCAATCCTAGACATGCACACCGCCATTGCCACACTCTAACATCGCGTATATTTTTAGGTTACAATTGAAATTATGTCTTTTTTAGAATAAAACTTATTTAAGTTTGTAAAACGTTATCATAGCAGAAGCCTTGTTTGTAATCGTGTTACTTCGAAATCAGTTTATGTTTTTGGAAAACGAACCCTAGATCTAGCCCATTTTGATAGTTAATATAATTTAAGGTCATCATGATAAGTTATAAATCGAAACCTAATTAAAAATAATCATAAGCTGGCTTATTACATAACAAAACCCAAATCATCAAAGTAAAGAAAATTGAAGCCCAAATCACCAGAAGAAATCCATATTGCAGAACGAGTGGCCACTCCGAATCCCTCGCAGCTCCAAGCCCACTATGGCTGGGGATTACCTGCATGAATGAAAATAGGGGATGAGTTTGGAGAAACTCAGTGTGTAAAATTAACCCAACCATAGCCCATATCAGCTCAAACCACAGAAATAGAATAAATTGGCCTTAGCCCAGAACAGAATACAAAATTAAGCCCATAGGTCCATAACAGATTAGATCAGATATTTCATGTATATGCAAAACCCAACCCATATCTAACCATGTACACCCCCATACCATTCTTTCACCATATGGGGAGACTACTCGACCCACCCAACCGCTACACGCCACAGAATTATGCAGCATGGCTGCTAGAATAGATAATGTGACAGAGTCACCAGATATAGATAATTGTGGCAGAGCCACCAGAACAGAAATATGTGGCAGAGCCACCAGATCAGATAATTGTGGCATAGCCACCAGGACGCTTCCTCCAAAATATAACCTATGTCCCCATGCAAAAAATATTCATTCATGGCATACATCATACAGATTTAAATCAACATGCTTTTCAGACAAAATTAACCCTAGGGGCATATTGGTCATTTACACCTAGGGGTATCATGGTAATTTTCCATACATAAGGGTATTGTAGTGATTTAGCTACTTCTAGGGTTTTCATGCATATCCTATCCATTTACGTACTATCAGAATACTTACCGCGCATACTTACCAAATTGAGCCCGTTGGCCCATGAACCCGATTTTTGGCCCATTAAGCCCAAGTTATCAAAATGCACGAAATCGCACGTACTGTAGTTTATTACCTTCAGAATACCAAACATACAAACCCAACTATCTTATGAGCATTCGCACACTCAGAAATTCCCAAAATACCAACTTTTCGGCATTTCGGCTTTTCGACTTTTGCCGATCGAGTCTATGAGAGGGTGTCAGTTACACACCTTTTTTATGACGATTCACTGACGAGATCCACGCATGAACTGCCTACAATTATAATACTACCACGTTAATCTTACTACCGAAACGAACTACATATTAACTTCTTACCATATTCGGCCAACAACACCTTAGGCCTTAGCGTTCCTACCTTTGCCGAAAATAGTGTCTCGATCCAGATCCGTTCGCTCCACTTGTCCAAGCCCTTGATCAATAGCCTCTTAATCACACTATTACCAAAATAATACTATTATCACAATCCCTTAGCGCTACAAGTCCAAAAAATGACAACCTCCCTAACCTTTTAGGGATTTCGACTTTTCTTAAAATATGCAAGATAGACTAAGTTGGAAAGACTTACCACCGATTCTTCCAGTCAACGTTCCCCCTTAGTTCATACTTGATTCTGATGCAGTTCTAAGCCCTCAAATGATAACAAAAGTCGAGCCCTTTGTGATCTCAGTATTCGGCTATGTCCCTAAGACAGTGTGGGAGTTTTGGCTTTTTGCAAAAGTGTAGAGAAAGATAAATTATGTGTAACACCCCTATCCCGTAACCATCGCCGGAATAAGTAAGGGGCATTACCGGACTTGTAACTCATGACAGAACGGTAAAACTTTTTTTTTAAGATCATTCATTTGGATAAACACTAAACACACCAGGATAAGATGTAAACTTCTATAAGTAAACATTCAAAAGATGTCATTTTCGCATGGCTTATATACAATAACCAAATTATTCTTTCGCTACTAGTCTATTCTATACATGCCATAAGATAATCCAATCTCATGGCTACCGTAATGGTAGATAGTGTGATGAAGTCTTGACGATCCCCGAGCTAGTAGTCGAATCCACAACCTCATGCACCAAAAACATGAACGAACGAGTAAGCTTTGTAAGCTTAGTAAGTTTTAAGCAAAACGATAATTTTGTTGAATCAATGACGTTTTCACATATACTTAATCTAGATAAAATCTCATTTGACCCAATATACCTAACCAAAATTTCACATAATTTAATTCGCCTTTCTTTAGCCCCGAGCTTTAAGTCGCAAAGTGTTTTCATTCAATATCTTTGGTCATTCATTTCAACTGTTCGATGAAGTTAATCTAGAGCTTCATCTAGAACTATAATATCAATAAACGCATCACTTAACTCTCACATATATATACTTTCGTACAATAGTGATCTAGATGGTCGAATATTTCCAAAGCACATTCTTCAACAACTGAAGAAGGATTCACATGGTAAGCACATTCTTCACCAATTTACAACTTTCAATAATCCTTTCCACTTGTTCATAATCACATCCATATTTTCAAGTATTTCAACATGACAAGTACTAAATTTCAGAGGCACCTAAAGAACCAAACATATTCCTTATTACATATACGTAAGTTTACGAATATAATCCTTACCTTGTCTTGGCACATCTAGTGAACCCAACCCGTACTCAAATCATAAGGCCTTTTAAGAATATGCACTAATACATAAGAATATTTCATCCCATACTTCATTATACAAGCATACCATTACCAATTAGATCATTCTCATATTTGAAGTTATAATATTGATCACAGTTACATACCTTTTTGATACTAATAATTCACTTTGAAATCAATCCACCGACGAGTAAGTAATACTTACCTGAACATCTTTAAATACGTAATACTTATTTGATGGTAACTTACTGCGGATACTCAATATCCAAGTCTTACTTGAATCTTCGGGTCTTCAAAACCCGGATATAGTACGAGCACGAAGCATACGGACATTAATTCAGAATAATATTCCCGCATAAAGCCTGCGGGATCTTAACCCAGCTATAGTACTGGCACAAATGCCCTTCGGGACTTATCATATTTATACACTTTCACATCCATCACATTGGCCATTCGGCCTTATCACATATATACACCTTCACATCCATCACATTGGCCATTAGGTCTTATCTCATATATACACTTTCACATTCATCACATTGGCCATTCGGCCTTATCACATATATACACTTTCACATTCATCACATCGGCCATTAGGCCTTGTCACATATATACACTTTCACATTCATCACATTGGCCATTCGGCCTTATCACATATACATATCTTGTACATCAATTTCATCATAACAAAATTGACTAGGTATACTAGTCATTTACGGCTTATAGCTTCACTTTAATACGGATTTGGTACTTTGATTACCAATATTTAATCGATAGCTTATAAGCAACTCAAATAGTTTTATTAAGGTTTACAACATAATCATAAATTCAGCACAAGCTGTTTTTCCTGAGCAACAGTCATTAAATTATTCGTAAATGGAGCTACGAAACTCCGAATGAAGTGCCGTTAATTTTTTCTGAAAATAGACTCATACATATTTTATCCAACAAATTTTCAGAATTTTTGGTTTGGCCAATCAATACCAGATTTTTCTTAAAGTTTCCCCTATTTCACTATTTGACTATTCTAACCACTCTTCACTACGAATCAAATTTCTCATTGTACAAAATTCAAAATATGTTCTACTTTATTTCATTTGAAACTAGACTCACTAAGGCATCTAGCATATAAAATTTGTATTTTAAAAATATTTGTACAATTTATAATGATTTTCTAAAAACAGAATAGAGGATTATAGTGTCATTCTGCACTGTCTCACACAACTTTAAATATCTCATTATCAGAAATTCCTTTGCTTACACGGTTTCTTTTATAAGAAACTAGACTCATTAAGCTTTAAGTTCATGTTTTATTCAGCCTCTAATTCAAGTCTACAAATTTATGGTAATTTTCTAAAGTCACGTTACTGCTGCTGTCCTAAGCAGATTATTTCAAATTACACTTAAATTTCCAAGCTCAAACACTTAATAACTTACCATTTGAGCTTATAACATATCATGGCCCATCATATCTTATTAAATCAACTCAATATGTTATATTATGATTGAATTTACTCAACGTTTAATCACTTAAAACTTACCTCGGAAGTGGTCGACGACTAGATATCCACGGCTATTCGTTTACTTTCTCGTTTCCTTTATCCGACTTTGATCCTCTTTGCTCTTAAGCTTAAGTGAAACAATAGATTGGCTTAGGTACTTAACTAATATTATTCACTTGACAATCACATTTGGCAATCACATATCATTTTCAATATGTATTAATTAATAAAACATGCCATGACTCGATTTCATGCTTATTTAATCTATATCTAATTCACATTCACAAGTAAAGAGTCACTTAATTTATCATTCTTTCTTATACAAGAATTTAATCATATTGCCAAATGTCCTTATGTGTACATGGTACATACATAAGGCATACATATACATAATTCATATTCATTCCATTTAAGTACTTAAAACTTACAAAGGAATCAAACTCAAATACTTAAGAACCTACTTTTCAAACACACCTATAGCGAAACATATGTATATGAATATAAGATTTTCCCTCATTTGAAGAAAGCACAAATACATAATTCACTCTCTCACATACCCTTTTTGCACTTCACATTATCATATCCATTCAACACTTTCACTAAGTGTAGCCCAATATCTTATTCAACAACTAATTCGGATAACACATAAAGAACATCTCAATTTATATTCATTTAAAATCAAGCTAAAACTAAATTTAATTACTCAACTTAATATGCGACATTTATCTACCAATTCAAATGACAAGTTGAATTCATGGTCGAATGCAGCAATCAACCCAATTACATAATCAATTTATCACTTAGGTGCTAATTTGAATAATTCTCATACAACTATTATCAATACACATTAATTTTTGTATAAGCCCCCACATTGCCGATTTTCACAATCAACATAGTCACAAGGGCTCACCCTATCCCCTCAAAGTTCAATTCACCAATTAAGCAAATGCTATTAATGCTAAGAAATTTTTTTTTTTTACAATTTATCCTAGTTTACCGAAAGAAATTATGCCCTAATTCATGAACTTAAACAACATTGGCCAACTTTCCAAGCTCATTTGAGCCATCAAGCACATTAAGTTTGTTCATACTCAACTAGAATCAATTATCCTCCCAAAATCATCAAACATACAAAATATACCCCATTAAGCTCATGACCGATTGCTACATGTGTTAGAATTAAGTGACCCAAATTCTTATTTAAATAAAATACGATGGAAAATAAAATAAAAGTAAAATCCATCTAGAACTAGACTTCTTTTATTTTATTTAAGAATAAGGTTTTTTAAACCTTATTAAACTCCATCTATTTTATATTGATTAGGATAAGGTGTTTCAATCCTACTAGAATATGGCTTTATAAGCCTATAAATAGACATAGTCTATTCCTCTTCTATTGATTCAAATTTTAGACATAGTGAATTTTCTTTTCCTCTACCGGTGGTTTTTTTCCCGAAAGGGTTTCCACGTAAAATTTGTGTGTTCTTTATTTTATTTATTTTATTTTATTTTATTTTTCACAAATTGGTATCAGAGCTTCCGGGTTATTCATCTCTATCACGATAATGGCGTCTTTGAAGTATGAAATTCCGCTGTTGGATCGCAACACCAGATTTGCGTTGTGGCAAATTAAGATGCAAGCAGTTCTTGCACAAATGTTTCTCGAGGATGCCCTGCTAGGGATAGATAAGATGCCTTCGACATTAACAGATGAAGAGAAGAAGCGTAAGGATCGAAAGGCATTAACACAATTACATCTGCATTTGTCCAACGAAATTTTGCAGGATGTGATGAAAGAGAAAACTGTCGCTGCATTAAGGAAGAGGCTAGAACAAATATGTATGTCGAAAACTCTAACAAGCAAGTTGCATATGAAGTAGCGTCTTTATGCTCATCGTTTGGAGGAAGGTGCGTCTGTACACGAACACTTAACAGTGTTTAAAGAAATTCTCTCAAACTTGGAGGCCATGGAGGTTCAGTATGATAAGGAAGATCTAGGGTTGATTCTACTTTGTTCGTTGCCCCCGTCTTATTCAACCTTTAGAGACACAGTTTTATATAGCCGCGAGTCTCTCACAGTTAATGAGGTTTATGATTCTTTAACCTCGTATGATAAGCTGAAGCATCTTGTGGTTAAACCCGACTCTCAGGGAGAGGGTCTCATTGTTCGTGGGAGACAAGATCAAAATGCTGATGATGATCGTAGTAGGACACAGGAACGGAATCCTCGTGGTAAATCTAAGGGTAGATCAAAGTCTTCAAACAGAGGTAAAACTTGCAACTTCTACAAGAAGAAAGGGCACATTAAATCTGAGTGCTATAAGCTACAAAATAAGATTAAAAGGGAGGTCATGAATCAAAGGAAAACAACCGAGAAAAATTCGGTGAAGGCGATGTTGTAGAAGACTACAGCGATGGTGAACTTCTAGTCGCTTCTATCAATGATTCTAAAGTAAGCGAGGAGTGGATACTTGATTCAAAGCTACACCTACCACATGAGTCCCAATCGGGATTGGTTTACAACTTATGAAACAAAGGTCGAAGGTGTTGTTTTGATGGGAAATAATGCTTCATGTAACATCGCAGGTGTTGGAACAATTAAAGTTAAGATGTTTGATGGAGTTGTCAAAACACTTAGTGACGTGCGGCATGTTCCAGAATTGAAAAGAAATTTAATTTCGTTGAGTACTCTTGATTCAAAAGGGTACAGATACACAACTGAAAGTGGAGTTTTAAAAAATTTCCAAAGGGTCCCTTGTTGTGATGAAAGGGCAGAGAAAAATTGCCAAGTTATATGTTTTGGTGGTTCTATCATTATGGTGATGCAATTGCCGCTTCCTCTTCCTTGTCAGATGATGATATTACTAAAATTTGGCATATGCGCCTAGGGCATATGAGTGAGAATGGCATGGCTGAATTAAGCAAAAGAGGATTTCTTGATGGGCAAGGAATTTGCAAACCTGAATTCTGTGAGCACCGTGTTTTGGGAAGCAAAGAGAGTTCGATTCACTAGAGGAATCCATAACACGAAGGAAACGTTGGAGTATATTCATTCTGATCTGTGGGGGCCATCCAGAGTGCCTTCGAGAGGTGGAGCTAATTATATGCTAACCTTTATTGATAATTTTTCCAGAAAAGTTTGGTCATTCTTCCTGAAGCAGAAAAGTGATGTGTTTTCCGCATTTAAGTCTTGGAAAATTATGATTGAAAAACAGACGGAAAAGCAGATAAAATACCTCCGCATGATAATGGCTTAGAGTTACGTTCTAATGAGTTTAATAGATTGTGCAAGTCGAAGGATCATGAGACACTTGATGATTCGTCATACTCCACAGCAAAAGCGGCGTTGCGAAGCGAATGAACGAACGATCATGGAGAAGGTTCAATGTATGTTGTCAAATGCCAACTTACGAAGTCATTTTGGGCGTAGCGACCTCTCATTGCATGTTTTTGATCAACCGATCTCCATCCGTTGCCATCGAGAAAAGACTTCACAAGAGGTATGGTCCGTAATCCCGCTAATTATTCCGATTTAAAGATTTTTGGGTGTCTGCGTATGCTCATGTTGATAATGGAAAATTGGAACCGAGATCCATTAAATGCATTTTCTTGGTTATAAAGTGGTGTAAAAGGCTATAAGTTACGGTGTCCTGAAAATAGAAAAGTTGTGATTAGCGAGAGATGTTGTTTTTGATGAAACCGCTATGCTACCTAACTTATCTCTTAAAGACTCTTCCAATAAAAAAAACCAAAAGCAGGTGGAGCATCAGATTAATACAAAATCAACTCCTCAAGCCAGTACAAAAATTGAGAATAGAGTTGCTTCTTCACCGCAATACTCTATCGCCAAAAACAGAACAAGAAGAGAAATTAAACCTCCAAAGAAGTATGTCGAGGCTGATCTAGTTGCTTATGCTTTAAATGTGGCTGAAGATATAGATGCGAATCAAGAGCCATTTAATTATTCTGAGGCGATTAGCTGTGAAGACTCAGAAAAGTGGATGTTTGCAATGCAAGAGGAGATGGAATCACTCCATAAAAACAGAACATGGGATCTTGTAAAACTTCCTAAAGGTAAAAAGGTTGTTCGTTGTAAATGGGTGTTTAAAAAAAGAAAGAAGGGACTCTAGGAGTTGAAGAACCCAGATATAAAGCATGGCTTGTTACAAAGGGTTACAGTCAAATTCCAGGAGTGGACTTCACAGATGTGTTCTCCCTAGTTGTTAAGCATGGTTCGATTCGAGCTTTGCTTGGTATTGTGGCCATGCATGATTTGGAGCTTGAGCGGTTAGATGTAAAAACTGCATTTCTGCATGGAGAACTTGAGGAGGATATTTACATGCAACAACCGAGAGGGTTTCTGGTCTCAAAAAAGAGGACTATGTTTGCTTGCTGAAAAAGTCCCTTTACGGTTTGAAACAGTCACCAAGAAAGTGGTACAAGAGATTTGATTCCTTTATGACTTCTCATGATTTCAAAAGAATTAGTTTTGACAGTTGTGTCTACTTTAATAAAAACAGTGATGGTTCTTTTGTGTATCTACTTCTTTATGTTGATGACATGTTGATAGCAACAAAAGATAAAGTAGAGATACGAAAGGTCAAAGCCCAACTAAGTGAAGAATTTGAGATGAAAGATTTAGGACCAGCAAAGAAGATACTTGGTATGGAGATCCTTAGAGATAGAAAAGCAAGTAAATTGTACCTAAGTCAGAAGGGTACATTGAGAAAGTTCTTTTGTGTTCAATATGCAGAGTGCTAAGCTCGTTAGTACTCCTTTAGCAACTCATTTCGGACTTTCATCAGCTTTGTCTCCACAATCAGATGATGAGATTGAGTACATGTCACATGTTCCATACTCTAGTGCAGTAGGATCTCTCATGTATGCTATGGTTTGTTCACGTCCAGATTTATTATATGCAGTCAGTGCAGTTAGTAGATACATGGTGAATCCTGGTAAAGAACACTGGAAAGCAGTTCAGTGGATTTTAAGATACTTACGAGGTACTACTGATGTTTGCTTACAGTTTGGAAGAACTAGAGATGGAGTCATTGGGTATGTTGATGCTAATTTTGCTGGAGACCTTGATAGAAGAAGATCTCTCACAGGTTATGTCTTTACAATCGGAGGTTGTGCAATCAGTTGGAAAGCCACTTTGCAAACTACAGTCACTTTGTCTACCACTGAAGCTGAGTACATGGCGATTACTGAGGCTTGTAAAGAAGCTGTTTGGTTGAAGGGACTCTTTAGTGAAATTAATGAAGACCTTCAAACCAGTACAGTATTTTGTGACAGTCAGAGTGCCATCTTTCTTACAAAAGATCAAATGTTTCATGAGAGAACAAAACACATTGATGTTCGATATCATTTTGTTCGTGATATTATTACTCGTGGTGATTTTGTTGTGAGCAAAATTAGTACTCATGAAAATCCTGCAGATATGATGACTAAGTCACTTCCTATAACCATGTTTGAGCATTGCTTAGACTTGGTTGGTGTTCATTGTTGAAGTTAAACCCTTAAGGGGTTTTATGGAAGAGGTGGAGAACTTGTTTATTGAAAGTTCGTGATGAAGAACTTGTTCATTGAGAATTTGTGTCAAGGTGGAGATTGTTAGAATTAAGTGACCCAAATTCTTATTTAAATAAAATACGATGGAAAATAAAATAAAAGTAAAATCCATATAGAACTAGACTTCTTTTATTTTATTTTAGAATAAGGTGTTTTAAACCTTATTAAACTCCATCTATTTTATATTGATTAGGATAAGGTGTTTCAATCCTACTAGAATATGGCTTTACAAGCCTATAAATAGACATAGTCTATTCCTCTTGTATTGATTCAAATTTTCGACATAGTGAATTTTCTTTTCCTCTGCCGGCGGTTTTTTTCCCGAAAGGGTTTCCACGTAAAATTTGTGTGTTCTTTATTTTATTTATTTTATTTTATTTTATTTTTCACAACATGCTTCATGAACACAAAAATTTTCACATGGGTCTTGTTGCAAGCTTCAAAACCAACCAAAATTCACAAATTTTCAAAGAAAATAACATGAACCTTACCTTATTTGAAGCCTTCTTTTGCCGAATGCCCTAAGCTCAAAGGTTTCTATTTTCTTTCTCAACTCACGGCAAGAAGAAGAAGAAATGGCTTTGTTATTTTCACCTCAAACATATTTTATTCATTTATTTTATTAACTTCTATTATTTCTATTTTATGAAACCATTTTCTTTAATATAAACAAATATATTATTAACATTATTTACTAACATACAAAGCACAAAATGCCAAAACAAAGTCATCATTACCTTCCACTAACATTAAAAGGGGAAATTTGACATGCAACTCCACTATTTTGCATGCATGAATCAACTAGTCATCACACATTTCCCCATCATACTTTCAAAGTTTACTACTAAGCCCTTTTTAGTGAAATTCACATTTATAACTCTAAGTTAAAACATCAAAAATGCCACACATGAATTAACACATATTATAGGCATCAAAATGAATATTAAATTATTTTTATGTCTCGGTTTTGTGATCCCGAAACTACTTTCTGACTAGGGTCAAATTAGGGATGTCACATTATGAGGGTTTTTACTTGTGGTATTGTCGATAGAAACCTGGGGTTTAGAGGTTGAGAGAATCAGCCAAAGATGATGAGAAAAATAATAGATTTGGCTAGGGAAAAATCGGTACAAAAGGAGTCAAGTTTTCGGGATTTCAGGATTTGAGGCAATCGGCTATAGTCTTAAAAATAATGGAAGGAAGGTGGTAGAGAGTAGGGTGGCTGAAGGATTCGGCTATGGGGAAAAGAAGAAGAAAAGAATAAGTGGATGGAGAGAAGAGAAAAAGAAAAGAAGAAGAGAATGGTCAGGAAATGGCACCACTTACCACTAATGCCGAATTTATACTGGCACTAACCCTAGCCGAAATTCCCATGCCAAAGTCCCTTGGCTAGCCACCTCTTGTTCCTTGATCAGCTCCTAGATTTCCTCCCTTATCTGTTCCTAAATCCTATCCCTTATCAACTCCTAAATCCTATCCCTTATCAACTCCTAAATCCTCTCCTGACAGACTTTCACTTCAGTTCCACTACTTACCTTTTCCATTCATAAAAATTAATCCCTTATTTGCTGTCATTGTGACTTAAACCTGGGTCCTCCCAATCATCCACACGCCACTTATAGCATTCCAAGTGGCGTCACTTAGCCACTTTACCACATGCTTCCTTGTGATTTATTTTACACAATTAATACCTAAAAGCCCAATTAACCAGAACCCCTTTTTCTTATGGAATTAAAATTAATTAAAACTACCGGGTTTTACCTTAAGCTTGGGCCTTCTAGAGGCCCACTATCGTACTTAATCCTACGACAAACAAACATGGCACAGAATTTTTAAATTTTTCCAACATTTTTAAAATTCCCAAAAATTGGGGCATTACAAAGGAAGTGGTGTAGGGAAGAGTGGTAGAAGGATTCGGCTATGGAGAAAAGAAGAGGAGAACGTAGATGGAGAGAAAAAGAAAAGAAAGGATGAGGAGGAAAGATGGTAAGAAAAAACGGCACACTTACCCCTAAATGCCGAATTTATACTTAGCATTTAACCTAGCCGAAATTTGCCCCTTAAGCAAACCCTTGGCTGGCCAACTCTTGCTCCCCAAGAGTCCACCATTCGGCCAATACTGCTCTCCCTAAGTAGCTCCTAAATCCTCTCCCTTATCCCCTCCTTACTCAATCCCTTGAGCAATTTAAACTCCTCCTGACAGTCTTTCACTTGAGTTCCATTACTTACCCTTTCCAACCATAAAAATAATTCCCTTAATATGCTTTCATTGTGACTTGAACCTTGGTTCTCCCTAGCATCCACACGCCACCTTTATAGCCTCCCCAGTGGCGTCACATGCCACTTTGCCACCTGCTTCCTTGTGTTTAATTTTTACCCAATTAATACTTAAAAGCCCAATTAACCAGAACCCCTTCTTCCTCTGGAATCAAAACTAATTAAAATTACCAGGTTTTAACTTAAGCTTGGTCCTTCTAGAGGCCCACTAACCTGATTAAATCTACGCCAAGCAGACAAAACACAAAAATTTAAAATTTGTAAACATCTACAGAATTCCCGAAAATTGGGGCGTTACAGTATTCATGTTGATACTTGTGAATGTGAGTTTGTTATGAATTGATTTGGTAAATTATGATATAGTAAATATGTTAAGTGTTGGTAATTAATGATATGATTTAACCTTGATTATGGATAGTTTGGTTGCTTAAGCATGCCATGGATTATTCCATTGAATTTTTGTGTGTGTAGGTGTAAATGAGGGTGACAAATGGCTTGGTAAATAGCCTTTATTTTGTCCATACGGGCGTGTGTCTAGGCCAAGGGCGTGTGTCTAAGACATGTGTGACACACGGTTTGCCTTATGGGCATGTGTTTCAGCCGTGTGTCCCCTACACCTTAATTTTGAGAAATTGAATGCTCAGAATTGAGCATACGGGCAAAGACAAGGGCATGTGTCTCAGTCGTGTAGCACCCCAAACCCGAGACCATCGCCGGTGTCGGACCCGAGGGGTTAACAAGCCAAGTTCACATGTTTTTGCCCACCAATTTGACATTTCCAGTCAGGCTGGAAAACTGCGTCACTGTCGCCTTAAAAATCATATCTCGAGTTTCAAAACTCGGAAACTGGTTTCGTAAATTTTCCCTGAATTTAGACTCATATATACATCCATGGTTTTATTTCTAGGATTTTTGGTCGGGCCAATTGGTACAGTTTATTAGTTAAAGTTACCCATGTTACAGGGATCGACTGCTCTGACCTTCGCACGGTATAACTTGAATATCTCTCTGTACAGGGCTTTAATGCTGGTGTCGTTTGTTTCTAATGAAACTAGACTCCAAATGGAATCTGTACATATAAGGTATGTCTCCTAATTCTTTTTGGATAATTTATAGTGAATTTTTAAAGTTGCGACAGGGAACCCAGAAACCATTCTGGCCCTGTCTCACAATAGCTTTAATATCTCTTAACCTGTAACTCCTATGACCATTTCGTTTCTTCCATATGAAAATAGACTCATCAAGGTTCATTTACATAGCTTATTCACTATTTAATTCCATTCCTATGAATTTTGGTGATTTTTCACATTCACGCCACTGCAGCTGGCAGCATCTGTTTTAAGGTAGGACTTACCTATTTGGTAGTCTCCATGATTCAACTAGTCTTGCCATACATAGGTTCATATATGATCATTTTAACCATGCCAATGGCTGATCATATGACCAACATTCCCATTTCCAAGCCATAGCCACATCATGACACCAGATATATACATACAACCCACAATTAGTCTAAGTTCATGCTTCCCTTTTCGAGCCATTTTCGCATGGCCGTACATACTTACATTACAACATATTTAACAAACAAGGGTAGTCCTATACATGCCATCTCAAGTTCAACCAAAATTTATACCAAAATGGAGGCTTGATAGTGTGGATGACTTGACTTCAACGATCCCAAACCCGATTGCCTCGGCGAAATCTAGAAAACCGAGAGCCAAAGCAACGGGTAAGCATTTTATGCTTAGTAAGTCTCAAGGAATATAATCAACTCTAATTACAGCAATACATTCACATAGCCACATGCATCATTTCATTTGTACACATTCCTACTTCACACTTCATCATTATATAATTTCACAAAGTATCAATCAATTCAATAACTGAAATTCATTAGTCGATTGAGCGAATGTTGCTCAAACATGTCGACTTTCCAATGCACATATAACGTACCTTATCCTTTGGGCTTTTCGAGTGTGCTAATTGAATTCATTACAGAAACCAACACTCACCTCCAGCCCAAGATTCTTCGAATATAACCGGATATAATCACGTGCACAAATGCCTTCGGTCTTAGCCCGGTAAAATGTCTCGCACGAATGCCTTGGTCTTAGCCGGATGTAGCCACTAGCGCAATTGCCTTCGGTCTTAACCGGATATAATTTCCAGCATAATTGTCTTCGGATTTAGCCCGGATATCATTCAATTTCCCATGAACACATACATCAATTATCATTGGACATACATAATTCATTTTCGTTACTAAGGCTCAAACGCAATTATAGTCACAAGCATATTCGCCGGGACTTAGCCGGGTAGAATTCAAATACTCATGCATACACAATCAATAATCAATACACATCCATACTTTATTTCACACAATTCAAGTACGGTCACTTCTTGAGGACTTACCTCGGATGTTGTCGAACGGCTTTTTCGCTATTCGATCACCTTTTCCTTCCCTTGTCCAATTGTGGTCTTCTAAGCTCTTGAGCTAATTCAAACAAATTCAATTTATTAAAACCTCATTGTGCTAGCTTTTGGCGAATATGACAAGGAGTTTAAATGGTCATATGGCCACCCTTTAGCTTGAATACACAATGGTCATGCACATTTTATACTACATCAAGCAATTCAATACAATTTATTCGAGCATCAAGGAAATGCTAAGGCCTTCAATAGGCTACCCAAGGCCGAATATTCATGTACATGTTGAGGTCAATTTTGCACTTAATACCTCACAAAAACAGCATGCAATTTACTAATTAATGCTTTGCACATTGTGGCCCAAAACTTATAATATAGCATCAAGCACCTACATGTGTGCTAGGCAATTGTGCTTGCAATTTCACAAGCATTCTTCCACATCTTCTTCTTTAAACCAATATATTCATCACTTAGTTCATAACCAAAACATAATGTGCAATCATATATATGCATATATGAGCATGGCAATTTCAAGGTGTCCATAGCCATCCAAAACACAAATTTTAACTAACATGCAAGAAGCATGAATCATGCTCAAGAATGCATCATGGCGAATATGACAATCATGCTTCTTTTCAACTTCAATCATGATAAAACAAAAGAAAGCTCAAAATCTTACTCATGAGTAGACAATCCATCATTGCATGCATCATCATCAAGTTTCACACTTAGCATGCAATGGCTTTATCACCATAACAACTTTGGCCAAATGCCATTTCCATGGCATAACAAAGATTTGAGCCATGGCTAACATGCACATCAAATTAGCAACCAAAACATGCATGAAACTCCCAACACAACCTCATACATACCTTACTCTTGATGCAAATTTAGCCAAATCACCTTCTAGATCTCTTCTAAACAAAGGAAATGAAGCAAAATCCTTCTTCCTCTTAGTATATTTGGCCAAAAGGAAAGAACAAGGATGAACAATTTTTTTTGTTTTCTCTTCTTGGTTGCACTAAGCAATGGGGGGAATGCTACTCTCACACACATTTTTTTTCATTCTTTTCTTACCCATGCTTATTTGTTTATTATTTCTCCCTAATGCCCAACAAAACATGTTTCATGACATGTTTAGCCCATATCTCTTTGTCATGGCCGCCATCACTTGTAAAAGGGAATTTGACATGCAAGTCCATTATTTTGCATGCATGCTTTAATTAGTCATCACACATTTCCCTATCGTACTTTCAAAGTTCACCACTAAGTCCTTTCTAGTGGAATTCACCTTTATAACACTAAATCAATCATCATAAAATGTCATACATGAGCACACACATATTATAGGCATCAAAATAAATTTTAATTATTTTTATGCCTCGGTTTTGTGGTCCCGAAACCACATTCCGACTAGGGTCAATTTTGGGCTGTCACAACTCTCCCCACTTAAGAAATTTTCGTCCCGAAAATCTTACCGTAAATAGGTTTGGATATCGCTCTTTCATAGAGTTCTCGGTCTCCCAAGTAGCTTCTTCTATCCCGTGCTTGAGCCATAACACTTTCACTAGTGGAACCCGCTTGTTTCGCAACTCTTTCACTTCCGTGATAGGATACGAATCGGTTCTTCCTCATAACTCATATTGGCTTGAATTTCAATTTCGATGGACTAATCACGTGCGATGGATCGGATCTATAGCGTCAAGCATCGAAACATGAAAGACATCGTGAACCTTTTTGAGTTCGGGGCAAAATCAAGCGATATGCCACCGGACCGACTCGCTCTGATATCTCATATGGTCCAATGAACCTCGGGCTCAACTTGCCCTTACGGCCGAACCTGAGTATCTTTTTCCAAGGCGATACCTTGAGAAACACTTTATCACCCACCTGATACTCGACATCCTTACGCTTCAGATCCGCGTCGACTTCGACGATTGAGGCTATCTTCGACTTTCACGGATTACTTTCACTTTCTGCTCAGCATCCCTAATCAAATCCACCCGTAGAATCTTGCTTTCACCGAGCTCGGTCCAAAACAATGGCGACGGCATTTACGACCGCATAAGGCCTCGTAGGGTGCCATCTTAATACTTGATTGAAAGCTGTTGTTGTAAGCGAATTCAATTAACGGCAAATACCGTTCCCATGAACCACTAAACTCGAGGACGCAACATCTTAACATATCCTCAAGTATCTGAATTATCCGCTCGGATTGACCATCGGTTTGGGGTGAAAGGCGGTGCTGAAATGCAACTTGGTACCCAAAGCTTCTTGCAACTTTTTCCGAATCGCGAGGTAAATCTCCGATCTCTATCCGACACGATAGAAATAGGCACCCGTGTAATTTCACAACTGAGAAACGTACAATTCCGCTAATTTGTCCATTGAAAATCCATACGTCACGGGACAAAGTGGGCCGACTTAGTCAATCGATCTACCACGACCCAAACCGCATCCTTCTTACTCACGACAATGGCGGTCCGGATACAAAGTCCATTGTGACTCGATCCCATTTCCACTCGGGTATCGTGATTGGTGAAGTAATCCTCAAGGCACCGATGTTCCGCTTTCACTTGTTGACATATTAAACATCTCAAACAAAGTCGGAGATGTCTCGCTTCATACCATGCCACCAAAACCGACGTTTCAAATCATTGTACATCTTCAGACTCCGGGTGGATTGCCATTCGGCTACAATGGGCTTCATTCGAATTATCGAAATGAGTTCAATTCTTTGGGACACACAGACGACTTTTGAACCTCAAACAATCGTCATCGTCGATTTGAAACTCCGAGTCCTTGTTCGAACACATGCAGCCCGTTTTGCAACCAACTCGTCATCGACTTTTCGAGCTTCTCGAATTTGGTGTGTCAATAATGGTTTGGCTTTCAATTCAGCCACTAACACACCGTCGGATCGGATAGACAAGTGCACATTCATCGTCGTAATGTGAATAACGATTTACGACTCAAGGCATCTGCAACCACATTCGCCTTTCCGGGTGATAGTCAATGATCAGCTCATAATCCTTTAACACTCGAGCCAACGTCTTTGTCGCAGATTTAAGTCTCTTTGGGTCATCAAATACTTGAGACTTTTGTGATCCGAGTATACATGGCACCTTTCACCAAATAAGTAATGTCGCCAAATCTTTAAGGCGAATACGATGGCGGCCAATTCGAGATCATGAGTCGGATAATTTTTCTCATGCGGCTTTAATTGCCTCGACGCATAGGCCACAACTCGACCTTCTTGCATTAATACGCAACCTAACCCAAGTAGAGAGGCGTCGCTATAGATGACAAACTCTTTGCCGGACTCGGGTTGCACTAGAATTGGGGCTTCAGTCAAATAAGTTTTCAGTTGATCGAAACTTTTTTGGCATTTCTCCGTCCATTCGAACTTAACGTCCTTTTGGAGTAAGCCGTCATCGGCGTGGCTATCGTTGAGAAGCCTTTTACAAATCGTCGGTAATAACCGGCAAGCCCCAAAAAGCTTCGAACCTCAGTAATATTTCTCGGAGGCTTCCAATTTAGTATGGCTGAAATTTTATTCGGGTCGACTCGAATACCCGATGCAGATACCACATGACCCAAGAAGCTAACCTCTCTTAACCAGAACTCACACTTGCTGAACTTAGCATATAATTGCTTGTCCCGTAAAATTTGCAGCACTAACCGCAGGTGTTCAGCATGTTCGGTCTCATTTCTTGAATAGACCAAGATGTCATCAATGAACACGACTACGAATCGATCCAAATATGGTCTAAAGATCCGATTCATTAAATCCATAAATACCGTAGGGCATTAGTGAGCCCAAACGGCATCACTAGGAACTCATAGTGACCATATCTCGCTCAAGGCGCCTTGGGCACGTCTCAATCTCGGATTTGCAATTGATAGTAGCCCGATCTCAAATCTATTTTCGAGAACACCGAGGCTCCCTTCAGTTGATCGAACAAGTCATCAATACGTGGCAACGGATATTTGTTCTTTATCGCCGCTTTATTGTCGACGATAGTCGATGCACAATCGCATGGTTCCATCCTTCTTCTTCACGAACAACACCGCGCACCCCAAGGTGAAACACTCAAGCGAGCAAAACCTCTATCCACCAATTCTTGCAACCGAGCTTTCAACTCCTTTAATTCCGTTGGTGCCATACGATACGGAGCTATCGAAATTGGAGTGGTACCGGTACCAATTCGATGCTAAATTCTATTTCCGAACAGTGGTAAACCCGGTAATTCTTTGGAAAACATCCGGTATTCACTAACCACGCACAGATTCGGGTTTCTTCTCGATTCCTTGTCATCGAGTACGACGCAAGGTACGCCGCACCCTTTTCTTACATATTTCGGGCCAACATCGGCGATATTATATGGCAACCCTTTAAGTCCGTGGACTCAACCCGAATTATTTCATTATTCGCGCACCTCAAATCGATAGTCTTGCTCTTGCAATTTACAACCGCATCGTGCATGGTCAACCAATCCAAACCAAGAATAACATCAAACTCATCGAACGGCAAAAGCATTAAGTCCGCCGGAAAACAAGAACCTCGGAACACTAGGGGACTTTTCTTGCACACTTTGTTAACAAGCACGTAATGACCCAAGGGGTTTGACACCCGAATTACAAACTCAGTAGACTCAATAGGCAAAGTCTTACTGTAACACCCCGTACCCGAGACCGTTGCCGGAGTCGAACACGAGGTGTTAACGGACTTAATTCATTAATTAAACAGCTCATACAATTCATTTTAAAATTTCCAGACAAGCTGGCTAACTGCATCACAGTCACTTTAAAAATCATATCTCAAGTTACAAAACTCGAAATCCAATTCCGTAAATTTTTCCTGAAACTAGACTCATATATATATCTAGTAATTTTTTTCTAGAATTTTTGGTTGGGCCAATTAGTACAGTTTATTAGTTAAAGTCTCCCCTGTTTCAGGGTTCAACTACTCTGACCTCAGTGTATTACGAATCAGATATCTCCCTGTACAGAGCTTCAATGACTATGCCGTTTATCTCTAATAAAACTAGACTCAATAAGGAATCTGTACATATAAAGCATGACTTCTAATTATCTTTGTAAAATTTATGGTGAATTTCCAAAGTCATAACAGGGGATCCAGAAATCGCTCTGGCCCTGTTTCACAAAAATTTAAACATCTCATAAAATATAGCTTATATACCTGTTTCGCTTATTCCATATGAAAATAGACTCATCAAGCTTCGATTCCATAATTTATTCATTATTTAATTCCATTTCTACTATTTTTAGTGATTTTTCAAACTCACGTCACTGCTGCTGTCTGAATCTATTTTATGGGAAATTTTACCTATTTCATGGTTTCCATGGATTAGCTAGCAATTTGACATACATAATACCAAATATGATCATGATTAGCCATTCCAATGGCTAATCATTACCAAGCATTTCTATCTCCATACCACTCAATAACCATATCATAAGACCATATATACAAAATGATTATAATGCTATACATGCCATACTCAAAATATACAAGCCATTATGTCAAGATGGTATACGGATAGTGTGAGTGTGCCTCCGACCGTTTCCGATTTCCGAGCTGGCTTGTCAACACTACAAGGAATGAAAAGGAGGGAGTAAGCATAAATGCTTAGTAAGCTCACATGCAAATAGCAAGTAACATAACCATATAAGCAAACATAAAACATCATTTGCATAATCATCACCAAGACATTCATATCACCTTTTCATTTATCATCTTACCATATTGTTGTTTTATCGAGTTTTCAACCCGAGGGTTAAGTACATACCTGTTCAAAGTATCCATTTCACAACACTTACCAATACGTCCCTTTCATCTTGAGTATTCCTCCATTTGAGTAGAACTTTACCCGTTGAACACATCGGAATATAATTCGGATACATGGATAACTTGCACATAAGTGCCATATATGCAATCAAGCAATCATGTAACCCGCCCATAAGTTTAACTCGGACTCAACTCAACGAGCTCGGCGTTCACATCCATAAGTGAACTCGGACTCAACTCAACGAGTTCGGATGCCTAGTTACATCTCACGAACTCGGACTCAACTCAACGAGTTCGGATGCTCAACCATCCTAGTGACATGTCACTTGTATCCTAATCTATTCCTAAGGTTCAAACGGGCTTTTCCTCAAACACTTATCCTTGCCGTCTTCCGTAGAATGCCAAATCAATACTCGGTAACAATTATATTTAACAAGTAGTTCACATAATTTACATATTATTTGAAATTAACCACAAAGCATAAATTTCATAATAAAATTCAGCATAACACATAATTAATATCAATAACTTAAAAATAACAATTATGCTACATTATTTACACATGAACTTACCTCGATGCTGAAAATGGCTATTTTACCATTTCGTCCACAACTTGGTATTTTCTCGATTTTAGCCCAATTTCAGTTTTCCTTGCTCTATCATTTAAAATATAGTCTAATTAGGACTCACATTATTCAAATTGACCCAAAATCATATTTTTGAAAAATTACAATTTTGCCCCTAAACTTTTGCATATTTACACTTTTGCCCCAAAGCTCGTAAATTAAAATTCAGCCTATTTTCTTATGTTTTATGACATGCTGATCATTTTTCCTTCTATGGCAACATCAAATTCTCACTCTAACATGTACTTATGACTATTAGGTATTTTCACCGATTAAGCCCTTTTGCTCGTTTTCACTTAAAACCGAGTAGCACAAGTTGTCTAACATAATTTAAAACCTCATATTCTATCATAAAACACCAAAATACACAAATTTCACCTATGGGTATTTTTCCAAATATAAACCCTAGGTTAAATTATTGCTAGCATAAGCTAAATCGAGCTAGGGACTCCAAAAACGTAAAAATCATTAAAAACGAGGCTAGAACGAACTTACAATCGAGCTTGGAAGCTTGAAAACCCTAGCCATGGTTTCTCCTTGCTATATTCGGCCATGGGGTTGAAGATGAGCAAAATTGGCTTTAATTTTGTATTTTAATTCATTTTACCCCTAAATGACCAAAATGCCCTTACTACTAAACTTTCCAAAATTCCATCCATGTCCAATTTTTGTCCATAGACTTAGAAATTGGTAAAATTGCTCTTTAAGACCTCCTAATTAATATTTCAAAACAATTTCATACTAGAAACTTCTAGAATGCAAGTTTTGCAAATTATTCGATTTAGTCCCTAATTTCAATTTAAGCACTTTATGCATAAAATTTCTTCATGAAATTTTCACACAATCATGCAATCATATCATAGACCTTAAAATAATCATAAAATAATTATTTCTATCTCGGATTTTGTGGTCACGAAACCACTATTTCGACTAGGCCCAAAATCAGGATATTACACTTACTGGATGCTAAGGTTTCACATATATATGAATGAGTAGAACCAGGGTCAATCAAAGCAATCACATTTGTATTGAAAAGAGTGAAAGTACCGGTAATAACATCTGGAGAGGCAGCATCCTCGCGTGCGCGTATGGCATAAGTCCTAGCAGAGCACGAGCCTCGAGATCGATGGTAGCATCTCTAGATCCTCTCGACCGCCAACGACATTGCCCATATTTCTAGGTGGCCTACCTCGAGCGATGGTAGCACCCGGGTTTGCACTCGACTTACATTCTGCTCATGCATCCTCGGGCAATCCTTCATAAAGTGGTCGGCCGATCCACACTTATAGCAGAGCGATCACGAAACCAACAGCTCCCGAATGCCATTTGGCACAATGTGGACACTCCGCCTCTCTCTACGATCATTTCCACCATCGGCGATCAAGTGACTCGTGTGGTCACAGGGTCGATCGCGTCCTCGTCTAGAAAAGCCCAAACGCCTCTAGACCGGCTCGCATCATCTCGAAATCTCTTCGATGCTTGTTGAAGAGACTTTCCGAGGACCTCTTTGGAATTCTCCAATCCCCACATCAGCTTTTTGTTTCTCCTTTCTAAGCTCTTGGCTTTACAAGCTCGCTCAACAAGTACTACGAACTCTCGTATCTCGAGAATGCCAACAAACATCCTTATATCATCATTCAGCCCATCCTCAAGCGTTTACACATAATAGCTTCGGACGAAATGCATTCTCGCAAGATACTGGCTAAGCCTCACAAACTTTCGCTCAGTAGTCAGAACGGACATAGAACCTTGCTTAAGATCAAGAAATTCCTCCGCTTTTGGTCGATGAATCTCGATCGATATACTTTTTTGAACTCGGTTTGAAAGAATTCCCAAGTCACTTGCTCTCTAGGCACCACCAAGTCGAGTACTCCACCAATAGTAGGCGGACTCACAGCGCAAGGAGATGGTACACTTTAAGCACTCATCGGGTGTACAGGATAGCTCATCAAGCACCGGATAGTGTTATCTAACCAAAATTCAGCGCGCTTCGGCATCATCATCATCCGTAGCCTTAAATTCAGTGGCCCCATGTTTTGAATCCTATCGATCGGGGCTTACTTGACCTTATTTGGTCAGTCACCGGAGGTATTGTAGGTGCGGGGTTGCATTTGTCGGGAATGGAGGTTGTGGAACAGCCGTGTTGGTTCGAATGTATTGATTAAACCATTCGCTCATCACACTATAAAAGGCTTGCCTAGCCTCGTCATTAGGATTGCTGGCCATAGGTTGAGAGTCCATGGCGCTGTCCCTTGCGCTGGGCAGGCGCCACACTCTCCACATCATCAGCTATCGCTCGGTTGGGATCGGGATCCATTGCTACAACAAACACAAAGTCGAATTGTCGTAATCATCACACTATCGATTCATCATTTAATGGCATGTATAGCTAGACCCCAAACACATCACGGTAGTCCTAGAATCGACTAAACCGTGGCTCTGATACCAATAAAATTGTAACACCCCAAACCCGAGACCATCGCCGGTGTCGGACCCGAGGGGTTAACAAGCCAAGTTCACATGTTTTTGCCCACCAATTTGACATTTCCAGTCAGGCTGGAAAACTGCGTCACTGTCGCCTTAAAAATCATATCTCGAGTTTCAAAACTCGGAAACTGGTTTTGTAAATTTTCCCTGAATTTAGACTCATATATCCATCCATGGTTTTATTTCTAGGATTTTTGGTCAGGCCAATTGGTACAGTTTATTAGTTAAAGTTACCCATGTTACAGGGATCGACTGCTCTGACCTTCGCGCGGGATAACTTGAATATCTCTCTGTACAGGGCTTTAATGCTGGTTTCGTTTGTTTCTAATGAAACTAGACTCAAAATTGAATCTGTAAATATAAGGTATGTCTCCTAATTATTTTTGTATAATTTATAGTGAATTTTTAAAGTTGCGACAGGGAACCCAGAAACCATTCTGGCCCTGTCTCACAATAGCTTTAATATCTCTTAACCTGTAACTCCTATGACCATTTCGTTTCTTCCATATGAAAATAGACTCATCAAGGTTAATTTACATAGCTTATTCACTATTTAATTCCATTCCTATGAATTTTGGTGATTTTTCACATTCACGCCACTGCAGCTGGCAGCATCTGTTTTTAAGGTAGGACTTACCTATTTGGTAGTCTCCATGATTCAACTAGTCTTGCCATACATAGGTTCATATATGATCATTTTAACCATGCCAATGGCTGATCATATGACCAACATTCCCATTTCCAAGCCATAGCCACATCATGACACCAAATATATACATACAACCCACAATTAGTCTAAGTTCATGCTTCCCTTTTCGAGCCATTTTCGCATGGCCGTACATACTTACATTACAACATATTTAACAAACAAGGGGTAGTCCTATACATGCCATCTCAAGTTCAACCAAAAATTTATACCAAAATGGAGGCTTGATAGTGTGGATGACTTCGACTTCAACGATCCCAAATCCGATTGCCTCGAGCGAAATCTAGAAAACTGAGAGCCAAAGCAACGGGGTAAGCATTTTTATGCTTAGTAAGTCTCAAGGAATATAATCAACTCTAATTACAGCAATACATTCACATAGCCACATGCATCATTTCATTTGTACACATTCCTACTTCACACTTCATCATTATATAATTTCACAAAGTATCAATCAATTCAATAACTGAAATTCATTAGTCGATTGAGCGAATGTTGCTCAAACATGTCGACTTTCCAATGCACATATAACGTACCTTATCCTTTGGGCTTTTCGAGTGTGCTAATTGAATTCATTACAGCAACCAACACTCACCTCCAGCCCAAGATTCTTCGAATATAACCGGATATAATCACGTGCACAAATGCCTTGGTCTTAGCCGGGTAAAATGTCTCGCACGAATGCCTTGGTCTTAGCCCGGATGTAGCCACTAGCGCAATTGCCTTGGTCTTAACCGGATATAATTTCCAGCATAATTGTCTTCGGATTTAGCCCGATATCATTCAATTTCCATGAACACATACATCAATTATCATTGGACATACATAATTCATTTTCGTTACTAAGGCTCAAACGCAATTATAGTCACAAGCATATTCGCCTTGGGACTTAGCCCGGTAGAATTCAAATACTCATGCATACACAATCAATAATCAATACACATCCATACTTTATTTCACACAATTCAAGTACGGTCACTTCTTGAGGACTTACCTCGGATGTTGTCGAACGGCTTTTTCGGCTATTCGATCACCTTTTCCTTCCCCTTGTCCAATTGTGGTCTTCTAAGCTCTTGAGCTAATTCAAACAAATTCAATTTATTAAAACCTCATTGTGCTAGCTTTTGGCGAATATGACAAGGAGTTTAAATGGTCATATGGCCACCCTTTAGCTTGAATACACAATGGTCATGCACATTTTATACTACATCAAGCAATTCAATACAATTTATTCGAGCATCAAGGAAATGCTAAGGCCTTCAATAGGCTACCCAAGGCCGAATATTCATGTACATGTTGAGGTCAATTTTGCACTTAATACCTCACAAAACAGCATGCAATTTACTAATTAATGCTTTGCACATTGTGGCCCAAAACTTATAATATAGCATCAAGCACCTACATGTGTGCTAGGTCAATTGTGCTTGCAATTTCACAAGCATTCTTCCACATCTTCTTCTTTAAACCAATATATTCATCACTTAGTTCATAACCAAAACATAATGTGCAATCATATATATGCATATATGAGCATGGCCAATTTCAAGGTGTCCATAGCCATCCAAAACACAAATTTTAACTAACATGCAAGAAGCATGAATCATGCTCAAGAATGCATCATGGCGAATATGACAATCATGCTTCTTTTCAACTTCAATCATGATAAAACAAAAGAAAGCTCAAAATCTTACTCATGAGTAGACAATCCATCATTGCATGCATCATCATCAAGTTTCACACTTAGCATGCAATGGCTTTATCACCATAACAACTTTGGCCAAATGCCATTTCCATGGCATAACAAAGATTTGAGCCATGGCTAACATGCACATCAAATTAGCAACCAAAACATGCATGAAACTCCCAACACAACCTCATACATACCTTACTCTTGATGCAAATTTAGCCAAATCACCTTCTAGATCTCTTCTAAACAAAGGAAATGAAGCAAAAATCCCTTCTTCCTCTTAGTATATTTGGCCAAAAAGGAGAGAACAAGGATGAACAATTTTTTTTTTGTTTTCTCTTCTTGGTTGCACGGCAATGGGGGGAATGCTACTCTCACACACATTTTTTTTCATTCTTTTCTTACCCATGCTTATTTGTTTATTATTTCTCCCTAATGCCCAACAAAACATGTTTCATGACATGTTTAGCCCATATCTCTTTGTCATGGCCGGCCATCACTTGTAAAAAGGGGAATTTGACATGCAAGTCCATTATTTTGCATGCATGCTTTAATTAGTCATCACACATTTCCCTATCGTACTTTCAAAGTTCACCACTAAGTCCTTTCTAGTGGAATTCACCTTTATAACACTAAATCAATCATCATAAAATGTCATACATGAGCACACACATATTATAGGCATCAAAATAAATTTTTAATTATTTTTATGCCTCGGTTTTGTGGTCCCGAAACCACATTCCGACTAGGGTCAATTTTGGGCTGTCACAAGTCGTGTTAGGGACACGGCCTTAGGCACAAGCATGTGCCCTGACCCTGTGAAGTCTGCACTTATTTTATGAAAATATAATTTACTAGATGGCCTGGCACACGGGCGTGTGACATCAATTTGTTCATGCATTGTAAAATAGAGAGTTACACGGGTTAGGGACACGGGCGTGTGTGACCACACAGCCTGCCCACACGAGCGTATGACCTTTGTTCATAGCAAAACTTTTCTAAGTTTCGTTAAAATTTTATAAGTTATCAAATTAGTCCCAAACCACTTCCAAAGCTTATTTTTGGCCTTGTAGGCTCGTATTAAGGACTTTATGATTGAATACGAGTGGTTTTAATTTGGATGAAAATTTATGACCTGGAATTGTATGTTTGCTCGCTTTGTAAGTCTGGTAATGCCTTGTATCCTATTCTGGCATGGAATACGGGTAAAGGGTGTTACATGAAGGACATGCGAAGCATCTATCATGCTTGGATGTAATTAAATACGTATTTAAGGATTATCTCAAAAGTTCTTATGAACTTAGTAAAGTTATTTCCTGTTTTAGATTGAAAGGAAGTATGAGCTGAGGGAGGATGGTAGGGCTACGCCAAAAGAGTGGCGAAATGGGCTATTATGCATACAAAACAAGTTAAGTGGCAAATTCAAGTTTGGGAATATGTTTGTATACTGGCGTACTAAGATTCTAACAATAGTATGGGAGATAATAGTAGATACTGCTGTAATTGTAATTATTATGAATCGTATTAGTAATCATCCATTGTATTTGCATAGGAATTCTTAAATAGAAAATTAAACACCTTATAATCATAAACAGAAATTTACATAGGAAATAAACAAAAAGTTAAGTTACATTTGTAATAGGGCGTAACCTTTGACATTTGGATCCAATTAATCGAATCGAGTGGAAGGCGTTAAAAATTTTGCCCAGGGAGAAGGTTTGGACTACCCTAAAGGGAGAATGTAAGTGATGGTAGTAATGGGGCAAGGATAGGGAACTGATTCATTAGCGGGCGAGTCTGTTGTTAGAGTTTTCTTAAAGACGAATCATAAGATGATTGTAATCACATACTTATCTTACACTGTATGTTAATATAATGCATTGCCATTGTTATTTCAATTTCTTTTCTCTATGTATAAATAAATCGGTTAATAATAAAGTCCTAAGAATAATATGATTATTTGTAAAAAGGTTCTTAGTCGAACATTATTGTGGGCTTGGAAAATAATAATGCATTGAGACTAATGTGTAGTTGATTGATGACAAAGTGTTGTCATTGACATAGGGATATCAAAATCAATACATGAGTATGTGTTAGAAAAGAACATAGTAGACTAACTTGCCTGAGTATGTTTATTGGATTATTATGTAATAGTCACAAATATTACTGGGATGTTTCTTGGATTATTATGTAATAGTCACAAATATTGCTCATAATGTTAACTATGTATATGATCATTCGACTTGACATCATCATTGTCTCAACATCTTGAGTCGTATATTTTGATACAGTCAAATGTATACCATAACAGGTTGTACTATAAAGGCTGGTGTTGGATATACCACAATCCATGTCCTAGGATATTGTTGATCAATATAGGATTTATCCTTCCTACATAATGGGAGCAATATCTTAGGCCTCTTGATAGAGTGTGTAACAACCTGTTTTCATTGAAATTGGAATAATGGTTTTGGGACCACAAATTCGAAGTCAAAAATATTATTTTATTATTATTTTATTGCCTAAAACATGATAGTATTACCATATAAAAATTTCGTTAATAAATTTTACCGTTTACATGTTCAATTTGATAAAAAGGACTAAATTGCGTAAGGTGTAAAAGTTGAGTTCTAGTAGCTAAAGGTATTAAATAGCTATAGAACCTTAAATTGGAAGTCCTTATTTGGTAATTAGACCATAAATAAGATAGTGGAATATAATGACTTGACAATTTGTGTAATTTTTAAAGTTTTTAAAGGTTAGAATAGTAATTTGGTAATTAAATGATAATTAAAATTAGTAAAAGGCATTCATCTTCTTCATTTCATCAAGCCACCATCGAAAATCCATTGTTCTCCTAAGCTAGGGTCCAACCATCTTTATTTTTTCTTGATTGGTATGTATTTTTGTCTTATTTTTAATTATTTCTACGTTTTTGAGATTGTTGTAGCTTAATCTAGCTAGCCCGAGGACTATTTGTGAAACTATTAAATTATGAGGGTTTTACCATTGATGCATGTACATGAGTTTTGAAGTTTGATGATAGAAAATGGATGATTGTTGTTAGATAAACAACTTTTGTAAAGGGATTTTTGGTAAAATTGTCAAATAAGGATTAAATTGAAAAAAATAAAAAATACTACATATTGAAATTGTGAAATAATTGAAATACACGGCATGCTAGGGACCTAGTTGATATTCAGCCACAGTGGGTTATGGTGAAATTGCATAAATCTCTATGTTATGAGCTAGGGACTAAATTGCAAAGAAATTAAAAGTATAGGGGTAAAATAGTAATTTTTTCAAAATATGGTTTTGGGAAAAATTGAATGAGTTATACTTGTGTTAAATTTATTCATATAGATCAAGATTGACCTCGTACGGAGTTAGACCGGGGCAAAGAGAAAATCTCGAATTAATCACCTCCGTATATACGTATACTCATCGAGGTAAGTTCATGTGATTAAGTTGTGAATATATGTTTTATTTTGAAATATGCACGAATTGTAAATTTTGGTACATTTGGTTGTTAAATTTTGGTTATAATGGCATGTATAGGTATTTTGGCTAATGTTGGCCTATATGTTTTGTTGTTAATATGGCCAATTGATTTGGCTTGTGTTTTAGCATATTTTTGTATGATATAAGTAGCCTTGTCATGGTTGATATGTGGCTTGTTTTGTGTTTGAATAATGAAAGTTAAAAGGATAGTTAAATGTGTTTTTTGGTTTGATGAATTTGTGGTGAATTGGTATGTATGCATGACTTATATAGTGATTTGGTGCTAGTTTAGAATGGCATATTTGGTACCTATTGAGAAGTTTGGTAAGTAAACTAAATGGCATGACTTGGTGCAAATGTGCCTATTAGTTAGTTGACTATTTGTGTCAAATAGAGTACATGATTACAAAAATTTACATGTTGTCATTTGAGGGCCTAATGACATATTAGTTGTATGATGTTACGCCATATGTATATGACTTGTTTATGATTGATTTGGATGCCTTGTTATGGCTTGTAAGTATGTGCAATGTTGAGTGTAGGTACATGCCAAATTGGGTGAGAAAAATGGCTTGTAAAATGACCTATTTTCATCCATACGGGTGTGTGTCTCAGCCATGTGTGACACACGGCTAGGTTACACGATCGTGTGTCCCCTGTAGCTTTCAAAGGGTTGCAAGTCAGGCTGTTACATGGCCTGGCACACAAGCATGTGGGGTTACTTCAAAGGGCACACGAGCTAGCACGTGGGCATGTGGCTTGGCCATGTGACCAAGTCAGTGAGTTACATGAGTGCAAACATGGGCTGGGACAAAGCCGTATGTCTCTATTTCGAATGCCCACACGGCCTGGCTACATGGGTTTGTGACCCTACAGTGTTGAAAATTTTCATTGTTTCCTGAAAAATTCTCTGAGTTTTCGATTTAATCCTGACTTGTTTCTAACGCATATTTAGGGCCTCGAGGGCTCTATAAGGGGAAAATGTATGATTTGACTTGGTTTTGGTACGTTCATTGATATGAAATGAAATATTTAAAATTTTTGTCTGTTTGAATTGTAAACTCTGATAATGCTCCGTAACCCTGTTCTGGCGACTAATACTGGTTAAGGGTGTTATAGAGTGAGATTAGAAATGCATGGCCATGCTCAAATAAGTTGATATGAGATATCACACTTATTTTTTTTATTATAGTCAACTAAAAAAAGTAAAGAAATATGAGATTGGATTATACAAGTGTGACTATTCCATGACTTATGTCAATCTAGATATTAATGATAAAAGGATATAATACATGAAAAGATTGTCATAGAAATGTTATGTCGAATCATTACTTCTTGTAAATTAGGTAGCAATCAAGCATTGCTAGATGCCACTCATTGCTTGTAATGTTAGAAACATTCTAGTATTACTACCAACAATACAAAAGCCTATAGGGTCACACCCTATAGTTGAAGTGAATAGAATCCAAATAAATTTGGTATTATATTTAGCTTTCATATGAATTAAATTAGTTGTTGAATTAATTTAATTTGATAGTTAAATATTAAACACATTATATGTACAAACTTGTTGTACATAAACAAAGAACATAGATAAAATTAATAAATGAATTTGATCCATAAAAATATTAATTATATATATTTTACCAAAATTATTAATATAAATAGTTATAATAATAATTTTAGTCAAAATATAAAAGGAAATGGAAAGTGATATTCTTTTGGAAAGAATACAATCTTTTTCTTGACTTTCCATTTGTTTCTCTAGTAATAAGGGAATAATCTCATTTTATTTTCTAATATGATATCAGATTAAACAAAAAGGAAACAAATCCCTTAGTGTGTTAGGGTTACTAAGAAAACAAAAATAAAAGGTCTAGCAGCTTTTCTTGAAAATTCTCTCTGAAAAGTTTAAGAGAATTTTGTTGTTCATTCTTTGATTGGGTGGACTACATAGAGGCCAAGACGTTATTTTTGTGGCTTGGAATCGACATTTCCGAAAAGGATCCCATCAAGAACGTCATTCATCGCTTCTCAATTTTTGAAAGGTATATTTTTTTACCCTTGTTTCAACTCAATTTGTTCTTTGTACATGGATCCTTGGTTGACGATCGCTGGAATAATTTTTTTGTTGCACCATTAGGCGTACTAGCGATCCAACATCTACGACATGGGCAAACTCAACTCAAGACATGGGGGGAATCAGAGGTAAGCGAAAAAACACACTGGAGAAATGAATGATAGAAATGTTGTATTGCATACTAATGGAGGAATAGAAGATTCACTCTCCAGGAAGACCGACTGCTTTCCAGGTCAGTGGTAGGGCAACTTGAAGCCAGTGCTCTCTACGACACTAGATGACCCCTTTTTAGCTTTCAATCTTTTGTGATCGCCATTACCTGCCTATGCACTCAAACCAACAACATCCATGGTTTGGCGTGCACTCTCGAATAGGGCCTCATATCCATGACTCTTAGGTGGATCAAGGGTATCGAGGGCTAGAAATGAGTAGGAGGGCTAGAAATGAGTAGGACCTACAAAGGGAACATCATGGTCAACAACATTTTCAACTAAGTCCCTACTCAAAGACTCACCCCTGAACCCCGGAGATGAGGTAAGCCAGTGGCAGCATGGAACATTACACAGAGCATAGAAGACATCAAAGGGCTCCCTCTATCTTCCCACAAGAGCCCGAGCTAACTCGTCATCAGACCTAAATGGCCATGCCTTTTGTAACTCCCCACGCCCGACCCGTCTGCTGGATCCGGGCATGGACTGTCACAATTGAATCTATACTTAATAATTTCTAATTGCATAGCTATAAAATAATCTAAAAATAAGAATATTTAATAATGAAAATTTTGGAATAATAATTCTTACATCTAAGGTCGTAAGCCGCTGAATGTTCAATCCTTCAACTCATTTTTATCTCTAATCAGGCTGGTTGCTTACAATTCAACTCTGAAAATGTAGCTAAGGACTATCTCTCCTAAAAATCCAGGTTCTAGGGAGGCTATCTAGCTTCATTTTTTCGATGTTGATACGAAGCCCCCAAATGGCACCCCCTTCTTATGTGCATGACTCTAAACAATCATTTGTTTTTTGCTGATGAAGCTCTCCTCTTTATTAAAAACAAAAAAGGGGAAGTTGAATCTTTTATGAATATTTTAAATGATTTTGAGAAAATGTCCAGAGAAAATATTAATTTAGAAAATTCTATGGTTTATTTTAGGCCGAACACCCCTACTAATCAACGAGAGCTTCAATTGTCTATAAAATAGGGAAAGAACACACAAGGTAAGCTTTAAAAGCTTAGTAAGCCATATACAAACAAAATCACCATATGAAACAATTATATTTCAATTCAATTATACAAGCATGGCTAAAACACATACATAAGTATCCATCTTTCAAATTTAATATACACAACCACATCTAAACTCATCATTTACCTTTCCTTTCAATACACATAAGAATTTCATACGTACCTGTGTCATTTAATTTCAATTACACATTCTTTCTCATCTTGACTTTGCCCGTTGAATCATTCAGAATTGTTAAGGATACTCGGAAATCACGTATAGCTTTACAATGCCATATCCAGGATATGGTCTTAAATGTTATCACATATCGATGCCACTGTCCCAGAAAAGGGTCTTATATGAAACCATATAATGATGCCAATGTCCAAGACATGGTCTTACACGTAATCACATCTCGGTAAACTAATGTCATGACATTTGTATCCTATACTATTCCTAAAGTTCATACGGGTCTTTCAAACATCGTAACCCTATCGATACTTGCTCGTATTCGATCATTCGATCTTCAATACAATTCAATGATAAATAAATACTTATAATACAATTTAAATACATTTATTTGCATATGAACTTACCTTGTATTCAGGATAAATAGACTGGATCGACTATTCGATAACCTTTGATTTTCCCCGATCTAAATCCGATTTATTTCGTTCTTGATCGACATACATTCAAAGTTAACTCATTTATTCATCAAACCATTCAATTTAGTCCAAAAACACCTATTTGGGCATTTTTACACTTTAGCCCCTAAAGTTTCACATTTTTACAATTTAATCCCTATTTCACAAATACACAAAAGTTTATGTATTTCATTAAACCCAAGCCTAGCCGAATTTCATATATGTCCCTAGCAGCCTAATAATTTTATTTATTTTACATTTCAACCCTTCAATTTACACCTTTTACAATTAAATCTTGAATAGGCATTTTTACTCAAAATCACTTAACAAAACTTGTATAACTATCAACAAATATCCATTTTTCATCATGAAACATTTAAAAGCTTAAACATTCATCAATGGCACGTCACAAAAGCATCAACAAACTCAAAAATTAGGGCACGAGCTAGCTAGTACTTGATGCAATGATCACAGAAACATAAAAATCATCAAAATTTGAACAAAATTCATACCTTAATTAAGAATTAAAGGTGCCGAACCCTAAAGCTTGAAGATAGCTTTCTTTTTCTTCAAAATTTGGTGGAAAAAGATGATACATGGCCACCATTTTGTTTTGTTTTAATTTAATTAAACTTAAATCACAAATTACTTAATTAACCTTTGTTTAAACATTAATAAAACATATAATGGATGACTATTCATGTCAATTCCCACTATCTATGGTCTATTTACAGCACAAGGAATTCACATTTAATTATTCATAGCAAATAAGCACTTAAACAATTAGAATGCAACTTTTGCATTTTACGCGATTTAGTCCTTTTGTCAAATTAACCATCCAATGGATAAAATTAAAACACGAAACTTTCACACATATCTAAACACATGTTGTAGACACTAAAAACAATATTAAAATATTTGTTTCCGACCTTAGATTTGTGGTTCGGAAACCACTTTTCTGTTTTATCTAAAATCAAGCTTTACAACTCTCCCCCTTTAGGGATTTTCATCCCTGAAAATCTTAAAAATGAATAGGTTTGGGTATTGCTTTTTCATAATATCCTCGATTTCCACATAGCTTCTTCAACCCTGTGCCGATGCCACAAGACTTTCAATAACGTGATTTTCTTATTTCTCAGCTCTTTCATCTCACGAGCTAGAATCTGAATCGGTTCTTCACTATATGACAAATCTGAATGAATCTCAACCTCAGAGGAAAAATAACGTGTGACGGATCGAATCGGTATCATCGAAGCATTAATATGTGAAACACATTATGTATTTTCTCTAATTTAGACGGTAAGAATAATTGATAAGCAACTGGCCTGATTTGCTCGATAATCTCGTAAGGTCCGATATATTGCGGACTCAATTTCCCTTTACGGCTGAACCAGAGTATTTTCTTCCACAGTGAAACTCTTAGAAATACTCTATCACAGATCTGAAACTCAATATCTTTCCATTTCAAGTCTGCATACAATTTCTGTCGATCCGAAGTTGCTTTCAAACTATCGCGAATTATTTTCACTTTTTCTTTTGTTTCCCTGATCAGTTCGTGAATCTTATTCTTGCTTAGCTCAGTCCAATACAACGGTGTTCGACATTTACGACCGTATAGAGCTTCGTATGGTGCCATTTTTACACTCGATTGAAAGCTATTGTTATAAGCAAATTCAATCAGTGGTAGATATTTCTCCTAGCTACCTTCAAAATCAAGAATGCAACATCGCAACATATCTTCAAGTATCTGAATAACTCACTCGAATTGACCATCCATTTACGGGTGAAATGTGGTACTGAAATGTAGCTTTGTACCCAGTGCATCTTGCAATTTCTTCCAAAACAACGATGTGAATCTCACAACCTCAGAGATATATAACTCAGCTAACTTACCAAGCGAGAAATCCGTACGAACAGGAATGAAATGAGCTAATTTCATCAATCGGTCAACAGCAATCCAGATTGCATCTTTCTTTCTCAGAGATTGGGGTAAACCCGATACAAAATACATAGTCACTCTATCCCATTTCCACTCGAGAATCATGATTGGCTGCAATAAACCTAACGGTACCTGATGCTCAGCATTGACTTGCTAACAGATTAAACATTTCGAAACAAACTCAGAGATATCTCTTTTCATGTCTGCCACCAATACAGCTGTTTCAAGTCATTATACATTTTTGTACTTCCCGGATGAACAGATAAACAACTACTATGTGCTTCATTCAAAATCATCTGAATCAACTCTATATTTCTCGAAATACCTATTCGGCCTCTAAATCTTAAGCAATCATTGGAATCAAATTGAAACTTTGAATCAGGGTTCGAATCACATTGAGCTCTTTTTCCTAGCATTCATTATCAACTTTCTGAGCTTCACAAATCTGCTATAAAAATAATGGTTTTGCTTTCATCTTGGCCACAATCGAACCATCATTATACAATGCTATTTGAGTGCTCATCGCACGTAGAGCGAATAGGGATTTTCAGCTCAAAGCATTAGCAACGACATTAGCCTTTCCTGGATGATAATCGATCACTAACTTGTAATCTTTTAACAGTTCAAGCCATCTTTGTTGTCATAAGTTTAGATCTTTCTGAGTCATCAAATACTTCAGACTTTTATGATCAGTATAGATGTGGCATTTCTCACCAAACAAATTGTAACGCCAAATTTTCAATGCAAACACAATAGCTGCTAACTCCAAATTGTGCGTCAGGTAATTCTTTTCATGCAGTTTCAACTGCCTCGAGGCATAAGCTATAACTTTGCCTTCCTGCACCAAAACACAACCCATACCATTCAACGATGCATCACTGAACACTACGAACTCTTTACTCGATTCAGGCTAAACTAACACTAGTGCCTCTGTCAATAAAGCTTTCAACTGATCGAAACGTTTCTGACATCTATCTGACCATTCGAACTTAACATCTTTTTGAAGCAATTCCGTAATTGGAGTTGCAATCATCAAAAATCCTTTCACAGATCATCTATAATAGCCGATGAGTCCCAGGAGGCTATGGACTTCAGATACATTTCTTGGAGGCTTCCAATCTATTATTACAGAAATCTTGCTCAGATCGACTCAAATACCTGGTGCTGACACAATATGCCCCAGAAAACAAACCTCGCGCAACCAAAATTCACATTTGCTAAACTTTGCAAATAACTGCTTATCTCGTAGAGTCTGTAGTACAATTCTCAGATGTTCAGTATGCTTGGATTCCTTATGTGAGTAAATCAAAATGTCATCAACGAATACAATGACAAATCGATTTAGGTATAGTCTGAAAATCCAGTTCATTAAGTCCATAAAGACAGGAGGTGCATTCGTTAGTCCGAAAGGCATAACTAAAAATTCATAGTGACCATATCTCGTTCTAAATGCAGTCTTTGGCACATCAGAGTCTTTAACTCGCAACTGGTAATAGCCCAATCTCAAATCTATTTTCGAAAACATTGTAGCCCCTTTCAATTGATCAAACAAATCATCTATTCTGGGTAGAGGATACTTATTCTTGATCGTCACTTTGTTGAGCTATCGGTATTCTATACACATTCTCATCATGCCATCTTCTTTTTCACAAACAATACAGGAGCACCCCAGGGCGAGAAACTCGGTCGTGCAAATCCTCTATCGATAACTCTTGCAACTGAGATTTCAATTCTTTTAACACTGTCGGAGCCATTCTGTATGGAGCTATCGATATCGGCATAGTTCCCGGCATTAACTCAATGCCAAACTCAACCTCTCGAATCGATGGTAAACCCAATAACTCTTCAGGTAACACATCCGAATATGTAACACCCCTAACCCGTATTCGTTGCCACAATGGGGTTATGAGGTATTACCAGGCAAAACACATATATCAATGAAAAGTACACTTATTTTGCATTCTTATTACTAAGCTTATGTACATTCGCATATCAAATAAAAAACAAACCATATTATACAACTTATTAATTATCCATATAAGAGACATTATCAAACATCCACAAATGGTCAATTATAATTGTCATAGAAGATTTACTTAATAATTAAAATACAATAACAAAACCACATATCAACTTGTATCGAATCATCTTGTTTAAAAATAACTTAAGTTACCATTCATAAAGTCATTTACTAAAGCTTTTGCCGAACATATATAACATGCTAAATACATATTCCTATTTTATGTCAACTTCCATTATGCTATATCACTTAACAAGCATGAAACATTTCAAAGAATTAAACCAATAATCAAGCATATTATTTTACCTTTCACATCAGCACATCAAATATATATATAATACTTAAAAACTATTTGTCCAACATTCTAGCATACTAAAACTGATTTTTTTTAACATGCTATTATCACTTATTACACAAAGTAACAAAAGTCATATTCAAAACTAATTCATTATTGCCATATTCGGCTAAATACATATATAAACAAATATAGTCAAAACAATCCACTTTTAATCACGAATACATGTTACTCCAATTATCTAACATCCACCGAAAGGTAATTTGTAACACCCCGTACCCGAGACCATTGCCGGAGTCGGACACGAGGGGTTAACAGACTTAATTCCCTTATTTTTTACAGTCCATTTTAAAACTTTCCAGACTAGCTGGCTAACTGCATCACTGTCACCTTAAAAATCATATCTTGAGTTCCAAAACTCGAAAATCAGTTTCGTAAATTTTCCCTGAAACTAGACTCATATATCCATCTACAAATGTTTTTATAGAATTTTTGGTTAGGCCAATTAGTACAGTTTATTAGTTAAATTCTCCCCTGTTCCAGGGTTTGACTGCTCTGACCTTCATGCATTACGACTTATATATCTCCCTATACAGGGCTTAAATACTTATGCCGTTTGCTTCTAAAGAAACTAGACTCGAAAAGGAATCTATACATAAATGGCATGACTTCTAACTATCTCTGGTTAATTTATAATGAATTTCCTAAGTCTGAACAGGGAACCCAGAAACCGCTCTGCCCCTGTTTCACGAAAACTTTAAAATCTCATAAAATACTGTTCTTATGATCGTTTCATTACTTCCCTATGAAAATAGATTCATCAAGGTTCAATTAAATAATTTATTCACTATTTAATTCCATTCTTACTATTTTTAGTGATTTTTCAAATCCACACCACTGCTGCTGTCAGCATCTGTTTTTAAGGTAAACCTTACCTATTTCATGGTTTTCCATGAATCAACTAGAGTTTGTCATACATAGCATCAAAATAATCATAATTAACCATTCCCAATGGCTAATCGTTACCAAACATTTTCATACCTCTCAATGAACAACATACAAGACGATTATAATGTTATGCTCAAAGTGTATATAAGCCATTTTCGCATGGCTATCCAAATTTATACAAAACCAAAGGGTACATGACCAACAACAAAAGGGTAGTCCTATACATGCCATTTTCAGAGTTCAACCAAAAGTGTACCAAAAGGGCTTTGATAGTGTGGACGACTTCGACTTCGACAATCCCGAGCCCGATAGCTGACGAACCAAAATCTATAAAACAGAGAATCAAAGAAACGGAGTAAGCATTTAATGCTTAGTAAGTTTTGAATAATGAAATTAGTTTCGGCTAAGGTATAACATTCATATGGCTAAATGGATAACTTCATATATGCACATTCTCATAAACATACTTACTTCACGCTTCAATCAATATATTCATTCACAAGGTATCAAACCTAACTAAAGGCCGAAAATTCGTTAATCAATTGAACGAATACTATTTAAAACGAATCGACTTTTCCGATGCATATACGAAACATACCTCATCGTTTGGATTTTATGAGCGTATTAATTTGAAATTTACAGCAAGCTTGCTCACTTCCAAACCCAAGCATCTTCGGGATTTAGCCGAATATAACTACTTGCTCAAATGCCTTCGGGACTTAGCCCGGTTATAGTAACTCGCACAAATGCCTTCGGGACTTAGCCCGGATATAGTAACTCGCACAAATGCCTTCGGGACTTAGCCCGGATATAGTAACTCGCACAAATGCCTTCGGGACGTAGCCCGGAATTAGTCACTAGCACAAATGCCTTTGGGACTTAGCCCGATTATCATCCGAATACCCATGAACATATCAGTAAATCATGACACAATCTATATTTCATTTTCATAACTAGAATTCAAACACAAGTCACTTATCAAGCATTATCATTTTCAGCTCAAAAGCTACATACAAAGGGCATGATTTTGATTTGCTTATAACATAATCTAATCGAATCATAATCTAAGTTTCATTACTCGAAAACTTACCTCGGATGTTATCGAACGATTTCGACGGCTATTCGATCACTTTTTCCTTTCCCTTATCCAACTTCGGTCCTCTAAGCTCCTGAGCTAATTCAAACAAATTTAACTTATTAAAGTCTCATTATGCTAGCTTATGGCCGAATATGACAATGAATTTGATAGGTCATATGGCCACCTTTAGCTCAAATACAAAATGGTCATATGCATTTTTAATCACATTAAGCAATTTAATACCATTAATCTAACATTTCCTCATGTGCAACTTTATGACCGAATACACATATCATTAACTCAATATCAATTAACTAAGCACTTAAACAAATTCTCTTTAACTATACACACATTCGGCAATGACAAAGACAATTTAGCAAACCTTAAATTCAACTTATAACAATATATATATATATATATATATATACTCAATATTCAAAGCATTTAACATCATTTCACCATAATTTTTACATCATGGCCGAATGTTCCTTTGAACCATTTACCCTTACAAGGCATAAATTTCACCATCAAATCTAACAAGCTTATAATCCCATGACCGAAACCTCTAACAACACCAATTAAAAGTACTTCATGGGTTTGAGGTAAAACCAAGAAAGAAACTCATAAATATCGAGATATAAGCACTAACATTGTTCATCTAGATTTAGCATGAAACAACATCCATCACCCTTATAATTACCATAGCCGAAAACCTTACTCATTCCAAAATCCAAATCTCAACTTGGGTCACAAAAATAACTTGATATCTCATCAACACAACATCAACACCAAGCAAGAATGATACATTCATGGCCGAGTGTCATCTCCATCACATAGCAAGATTTAGACCATGGGCTAGGTAGAACTCAAGCTATCAACTAAAACATGCATGCATCTCATGGAACATCATCAAACATACCTTAATCTAGATACAAGTATGGCCGAACCTCTTCAACCCTTTCTCCCCCTCCTTCCTTTGATTTTTCGGTCAAGAAGAAACAAATGAGAACTTTTTTTCTTCTTTCAATTCACAAACAATGAAGGGGCAACCACACATATTTTTTTTTGTTTCTCCTCCTACTAACACTAATATTTTATTGCCCATGTTCTTTATTTTATTATTCCTAACATAAGCATTAACATAACATGTTTATGACATGTTTTGCCCATAACATTTTGTCCACCCTCCTTGTCATGGCGGCCACTTACTAATTAAGGGGAAATTGACATGCAAGTCCACCCTTTGATCTCATGCACTAATAGATCCTTATAGATCGACCTATCACATTTCAAAAGTGTCACACACAAGTCCTATTAGCTAAATTCACATGCAATTGACTAAATCAAGCTTAAAACTTTCACACATTCATATTCACATATTTTAGACAATAATCATTATATTCAAATAATTTGGTGACTCGGTTTAGCGGTCCCTAACCGCTTCCGACTAGGGTCACTTTAGGGCTGTCACAACTCTCCCCACTTAAGAAATTTTCGTCCCCAAAAATCTTACCGGTAAGCAGGTTTGGGTATCGTTCTTTCATAGAGTTCTCGGGTTCCCAAGTAGCTTCTTCCATCCCGTGTTTGAGCCATAACACTTTTACTAAAGGAACCTTTTTGTTTCGCAACTCTTTCACTTCACGAGCTAGGATACGAATTGGTTCTTCTTCATAACTCATATCGGCTTGAATTTCAACCTCGGAGGACTTATTATGTGCGAAGGATCGATCAGAACGTCAAGCATCGAAACATGAAAAACGTTGTGGATCCTTTCGAGTTCAGGGGGTAAAAGCAACCTATATGCAACTGGACCAACTCGTTCGGAGATTTCATACGGCCCAATGAATCTTGGACTCAACTTGCCCTTACGCCCAAATCTGAGTATCTTTTTCCAAGGTGAAACTTTAAGAAACACTTTATCTCCCATCTGATACTCAATGTCCTTTCATTTCAAATCACGCACGACTTCGACGATCCGATGTCGCCTTCAGACTTTCACAAATTATTTTTACTTTCGCTCAAAGATCTTTAATCAAATCAACTCCGAAAATTTTTCTTTCATCGAGCTCGGTCCAAAACAATGGTGTACGGCATTTTCGACCGCATAAAGCCTCGTAAGGCGCCATTTTAATGCTTGAATGAAAACTATTGTTGTGCGAACTCAATCAAAGGTAGATACCGCTCCCATGAACCACTAAACTCAAGGATGCAAGATCTCAACATATCCTCGAGTATCCGAATTATCCGCCGGATTGACCATCGGTTTGGGGATGAAAAGCGGTGCTAAAATGCAACTTGGTACCCAAAGCTTCTTGCGCTTTCTTCCAAAATCGCGAGGTGAATCTCGGATCTCTATCCGACACAATAGAAATGGGCACCCGTGTAATCTCACAACTGAGAAACATACAATTCAGCTAGTTTATCCAATTGAATAATCCGACGTACGGGACTAAAATGGGCCGACTTGGTCGGTCTATCAACAACAACCCAAATCGCATCTTTCTTACTTGTCGACAATGGCAACCCAGACACAAAATCCATCGTGACTCGATCCCATTTCCATTCGGGTATCATGATCGGCTGAAGTAAACCCGTAGGCACTTGATGTTCCACCTTCACTTGCTGACATATTAAACACTTCGAAACAAAATCGAAAATGTCTCGTTTCATACCATGCCACCAAAACTGACATCTCAGATCATTGTACATTTTCGTGCTCCCCGGGTGAATTGACATTCGGCTACTATGAGCTTCGCTCGTAATCATCGAAATAAGTTCAATTTCTTGGAACACACAAACGACTTCGAACCTCGCACAATCATCGCCATCAATTTGAAACTCTGATTCCCTATCCGAAACACATTCAGCCCGTTTTGCAACCAATTCATCATCGACGTTCTGAGCTTCACGAATTTGATGAATCAATAATGGTTTGGCCTTTAATTCACTACTAACACATTGTCGGGTAGAATGCATAAGTGTACATTCATCGTCAGTAAAGCAAGTAGTGATTTCGCTTAAGGCGTCCGCAACCACATTAGCCTTTCCCGGGTGATAATCAATGACAAGCTCATAATCTTTCAACAACTCAAGCCAACGCCTTTGTGGCAGATTCAAGTCTCTTTGAGTCATCAAATATTTGAGACTTTTGTGATCTGAAAATACATGGCACTTCTCACCAAATAAGTAATGTCGCCATATTTTCAAAGCGAATACGATGGCAGCTAATTCGAGATCATGGGTTGGATAATTTTTCTCATGTGGCTTCAGCTTGCCTCGACGCATAAGCTACAACTCGACCTTCTTGCATCAATACACAATGCAACCCAAGTAAGGATGCATCATTGTAAATGACGAACTCCTTGCCCGATTCGGCCGCACTAGTATCGAGCTTCCGTCAAATGGGTTTTCAATTGATCGAAACTTTTCGACACCTTTTCGTCCATTCAAACTTAACATCTTTTCAAGTAGCCGTTATTGGTGTGGCTATCATCGAGAAACCTTTTACAAACCGTCGGTAGTAATGTAAGCAAGTCCCAAAAAGCTCCGAACTTCAAGAATATTTCTCGAAGGCTTCCGATTAAGTATGGCTGAAATTTTGCTCGGATCGACTCGAATGCCCGATGCAGATACCACGTGACCGTGAAGCTAACCTCTCTTAACCGTAACTCACACTTATCGAACTTAGCATATAACCGCTTATCTCGTAAAATCGCAACACTAATCTCGGTGTTCAAGATGCTCGGTTTCATCTCTTGAGTAAACCAAGATGTCATCAATAAACACAACTACAAACCGATCCAAATACAATCAAGATCCGTTTCATCAAATCCATAAATACCGTAGGGCATTAGTAAGCCCAAACGGCATCACTAAGAACTCGTAGTGACCGTATCTCGATTCGAAGCGCTTTTGGGTATATCCGAATCTCGAATTCAGAATCGATAATAACCCGATCTCAAATCTATCTTTGAAAACACTGAGGCTCCCTTTAGTTGATCAAACAAATCATCAATGCGCGGTATCGGATATTTATTCTTTATTGTTACCTTATTCAGCTGACGATAGTCGATGCACAACCTCATGGTTCTGTCCTTCTTTTTCACAAACAATACTGGTGCATCCCAAGGTGAGAAACTTGGTCGAGCGAAACCTCTATCCGTCAACTCTTGCAACTGAGCTTTTAATTCCTTTAATTCCGTTGGTGCCATATGATACGGAGCTATTGAAATCGGTGTAGTCCCAGGTACAAGCTCGATGCCAAACTCTACCTCCCGAACAGGTGGTAAACCCGGTAATTCTTCGAGAAAAACATCTGGGTATTCACAAACCACTGGCACAGATTTAGGCTTCTTTTCTAACTCTTTGTCATCAAGTACATACGCAAGGTATGCTTCGCACCCCTTTCTTACATATTTCTGAGCCAACATTGATGATATTACAGCTGGCAACCTATTCAAGTCAGTAGACTCAACTCGGATTATCCCGTTATTTACACACCTTAGATCGATGGTTTTTCTTTTGCAATTTACAATTGCATCATGTACGGTCAACCAATCCATACCGAGGATAACATCAAATTCGTCAAACGGTAAAAGCATCAAATCGGCCGAAAAACAGGAACCTCTGATTTCTAAGGGACATTTCTTACACACTTTGTCGACAAGCACGTAACGACCCAAAGGATTTGACACCCGAATTACAAACTCAGTAGACTCAACAGGTAGAGTCTTACTGGATGCTAAGGTTTCACATATATAAGAATGAGTGGAACCAGGGTCAATCAAAGCAATCACATTAGTATCAAAGAGAGTAAAAGTACTGGTAATAACATCTGGCGAAGAAGCATCTTGGCGCGCTGAATAGCATAAGCTCTAGCAGAGCACGAGCCTCGATATGGTTGTAGCATCTCTAGATCCTCTCGACCGCCACTAGCATTGCCCGTATTCCTAGATGGTCTACCCCGAGCAAGTAGTAGCACCGTGTTTCCCACTCGATTTACATTCTGCTCGCACAACCTCGGGCAATCTTTAATAAAGTGGTCAACCGATCCGCACTTGTAACAGAGCGGTCATGGAATCTACAACTCCCGAATGCCATTTACCACAATATCGACACTGCTCGTCTCGACGATCATTCCAACATCGGCGATCAAGTGACTCGTGCACTCATAGGGTCGATCACGATCTCGTCTAGAAAAACCGAAGTGTCTCTAGATCGCCCAAATCATCTCTAAATTTCTTTGATGACTGTTGAAAGGGCCTCCTCAAGACCTCTTACTGAAACTCCTTTGCTCCCATATCGCCTTTTCTTTTCTCCATCTCGAGCTCCTCGGCTTTGCAAGATTGCTCGACAAGTACCACAAATTCTGATTTCCAAAATGCCAACATACGACTTTATATCATCATTCAGCCCATCCTCAAACATTTACACATTACGGCTTCAAGAAATGCATTCTCGAGCGTCTTGGCTAAGCCTTACAAACTTTCGCTCATACTCGAGAACCGACATGGAACCTTGTTTAAGTTCAAGAAATTCCTTCCGCTTTTGGTCAATGAATCTCGATCGATATACTTCTTTCAATACTCGGTTTGGAAAAACTCCCAAGTTACTTGCTCTCGGGCACAACAGAAATCAACGATTCCACCAATAGTAGGCGTAATCACGTAGCAAGGAGATAGTACACTTTAGGCACTCATCGGTGTGCAAGATAGCTCATCGAGTATTCGAATAGTGTTGTCCAACCAAAATTCAGCTTACTCGGCATCATCATTGTCGGTAGCTTTAAATTCAAGAGTCTGTGTTTTCGGATTACATCAACTGGGGCCTATTTGACCTTATTTGGTCAGTTATCAGAGGTATTGTAGGTGCGGGGGTGGTATTAGTCGGGAATGGAGGTTGTGGAACAGCCGTATTAGTTCGAATGTATTGGTTAAACCAATCATTCATCACGCTATAAAAAGCTTGCCTAGCCTCATCATTTGGATTGCTAGCAATAGGTTGAGAGTTCGCCGGGCTGTCCCTTGTGCGGGAGCAGGCACTACACTCTCAAGATCATCAGCTACCGCTCGGTCGGGATCGGGATCCATTACTATAAATAAACACATTTGCAAATGTCAGAAATCACCACACTATCAAATAATCACAAAATGGCATGTATAGCTAGACCCAAACGTATTACGGTAGTCCTAGAATCGACTAAACCTGGCTCTGATACCAATAAAATTGTAACACCCGTGCACTCGAGACCGCTGTTCGGAGTCGGACACGAGGGGTTAACAGACTTAATTCCCTTATTTTTTACAGTCCATTTTAAAAATTTCCAGACTAGCTGGCTAACTGCGTCACTGTCAACTTAAAAATCATATCTTGAGTTCCAAAACTCGAAAATCAGTTTCGTAAATTTTTCCTGAAACTAGACTCATATATCCATCTAAAAATATTTTTATAGAATTTTTTGTTGGGCCAATTAGTACAGTTTATTAGTTAAAGTCTCCCCTGTTTCAGGGTTCAACTGCTCTGCCCTTCATGCATTACGACTTATATATCTCCCTGTACAGGGATTAAATATTTATACTGTTTGTTTCTAAAGAAACTAGACTCGAAAAGGAATCTATACATATATGGCATGACTTCTAACTATCTCTGGTTAATTTATAATGAATTTCCTAAGTCCGAACAGGGAATCCAGAAACCGCTCTGCCCCTGTTTCACGAAAACTTTAAAATCTCATAAAATACTGTTCATATGATCGTTTCATTACTTCCCTATGAAAATAGATTCATCAAGGTTCAATTACATAATTTATTCACTATTTAATTCCATTCTTACTATTTTTAGTGATTTTTCAAATCCACACCACTGCTGCTGTCAGCATCTGTTTTTAAGGTAAACCTTACCTATTTCATGGTTTTCCATGAATCAACTAGAGTTTGTCATACATAGCATCAAAATAATCATAATTAACCATTCCCAATGGCTAACCATTACCAAACATTTCCGTACCTCTCAATGAACAACATACAAGACGATTATAATGCTATGCTCAAAGTGTATATAAGCCATTTTCGCATGGCTATCCAAATTTATACAAAACCAAAGGGTACATGACCAACAACAAAAAGGGTAGTCCTATACATGCCATTTTCAGAGTTCAACCAAAAGTGTACCAAAAGGGCTTTGATAGTGTGGACGACTTCGATTTCGACAATCCCGAGCCCGATAGCTGATGAACCAAAATCTATAAAACAGAGAATCAAAGAAACGGAGTAAGCATTTAATGCTTAGTAAGTTTTGAATAATGAAATTAGTTTCGGCTAAGGTATAACATTCATATGGCTAAATGGATAACTTCATATATGCACATTCTCATAAACATACTTACTTCACGCTTCAATCAATATATTCATTCACAAGGTATCAAACCTAACTAAAGGCCGAAAATTCGTTAATCAATTGAACGAATACTATTTAAAACGAATCGACTTTTCCGATGCATATACGAAACATACCTTATCGTTTGGATTTTATGAGCGTATTAATTTGAAATTTACAGCAAGCTTGCTCACTTCCAAACCCAAGCATCTTCGGATTTAGCGAATATAACTACTTGCTCAAATGCCTTGGGACTTAGCCGGTTATAGTAACTTCAGACAAATGCCTTCGGGACTTAGCCCGAATATAGTAACTCGCACAAATGCCTTCGGTACTTAGCCCGGAATTAGTCACTAGCACAAATGCCTTCGGGACTTAGCCCGGTTATCATCCGAATACCCATGAACATATCACTAAATCATGACACAATCTATATTTCATTTTCATAACTAGAATTCAAACACAAGTCACTTATCAAGCATTATCATTTTCAGCTCAAAAGCTACATACAAAGGGCATGTTTTTGATTTGCTTATATGTTGAGATGTTGCATTCTCGAGTTCGGTGGTTCATGGGAACGGTATTTACCTTTGATTGAATTCGCTTACAACAATAGTTTTCAATCAAGTATTAAGATGGCGCCTTACGAGGCTTTGTACGGGCGTAAATGCCGTACACCATTGTTTTGGACCGAGCTCGGTGAAAACAAAATTTTCGGAGTGGATTTGATTAAAGATGCTGAACAGAAGGTAAAGGTAATCCGTGAAAGTCTGAAGGTGGCCACAGATCGTTAGAAATCGTACGCGGATTTGAAACGAAAGGACATTGAGTATCAGGTGGGAGATAAAGTGTTTCTTAAAGTTTCGCCTTGGAAAAGATACTCAGATTCTACCGTAAGGGCAAGTTGAGCCAGATTCATTGGGCCGTCTGAAATCTCTCGAACGAGTTGGCCCGATTTGCGTATCGCTTGATTTTGCCCCCTGAACTCGAAAAGATTCACAACGTCTTCCACGTTTCAATGCTTCGACGCTATAGATCTGATCCGTCGCACGTAATTAGTCCATCAGAGGTTGAAATTCAAGCCGATATGAGTTATGAAGAAGAACCGATTCGTATCCTAGCTCGTGAAGTAAAAGAGTTGCGAAACAAAAGGGTTCCGCTAGTGAAAGTGTTATGGCTCAAACACGAAATAGAAGAAGCTACTTGGGAACCCGAGAACTCTATGAAAGAGCGATACCCAAATCTATTTACCGGTAAGATTTTCGGGGACGAAAATTTCTTAAGTGGGGGAGAGTTGTGACAGTCATAAAACGACCCTAGTCGGAATGTGGTTTCGGGACCACAAAACCGAGGCATAAAAATAATTTAATATTTATTTTATTTCCTATAATGTGTGTTAACTCATGTGTGACATTTTTGATGTTTTGATTTAGAGTTATAAATATGAATTTCACTAGAAAGGACCTAGTAGTAAACTTTGAAAGTATGATGGGGAAATGTGTGATGACTAATTAAAGCATGCATGCAAAACAATGGACTTGCATGTCAAATTTCCCCCCCCCCCAATAGCTAGTGGCCGGCCATGACAAGGAATTATGGGCACAATCATGTCATGAAACATGTTTGGTAAGTGGGTTATGTTGGAATAAATAAAATAAGGAGTATGGAATAAAAAAAAAATGTGTGTGTGAAGGCTTCTCTCCCTCCCCATTGCCGTGTAGGTAGGAAAGAAAACAAAAAAATTTTGTTCATCCATTTCACTCTCTTTTTAGCCGAAAATACTAAGGATAAGGAAGGAGTTTTGCTTCATGCTTGGTTTGGAAGAGGATTAGGAAGGGTTTGGCTATACTTGCATCAAGATTAAGGTATGTTTGATGTTGTGCCATGAGATTCATGCATGTTTTTGGTTGCTAACTTGATGTTCTTATTAGCCCATGGTTCAAATCTTTGTTATATCATGGGGATGGTATTTGGCCAAGGTGGATTTTGAGTTAATGCCATTGCATGTTAAATATGAAGCTTGATGATGATACATGTGATGGTGGATTGAGGACTCTTAGATTTTCTTTAAGCATTTTGAATGATATACTAAGTTCTTTGTGTAATCATGACCAAAATTATGGTGTCGTGATGTATTCGCCATGGTACATCCATAAGTGTGATTTATGCTCATTGCATGGAAAGTAAGATTTGTGTTTCAAATCATGTTCATGTTTAGTTACAATCAACTTGAGATTCGGCTCTAGCATATATATATGTATATATGTTTAAGCATGATGTATTGGTATGACATATATATACTATCTCAAGGTATATACTTACTTATGATGATGTTTGGTTATGAAGGAAATGATAGATGTGTATTGAGTTACAATATGGAATGCATTAGTTAGTAAAATGTATGCTGTTTTGTATGGTAATAAGTGTATAATTGGCCTCAACATGGACATGCATATTCGGCCACATGAGGGAAATTGGTGTGCATGCATTCGGTTAGAGGCAAGCATATTGATGCCTATTCTTGGCTTAGAAAATTCGCTAAGAGGAATATTAACTAATGTGTTGAGTTCGATTCATGATTCGTACATATGCGACTTTGATGCCTAATGAGTATATATATTGGCTAAGTACCTTGAATTCTCTTTCGATGCTCAAATGATTAAATCAATTTATTTGTCAAATTAAGCTCAAGAGCAAAGGGAGCTAAATCCGATAAAGGGAAGGAAAAAGTAGTCGAGTAGTCATCGAAATCGCTCGACAACATCCAAGGTAAGTACTTGAGTAATAGAGCTTAAATTTGAATTGATTAGATCATGTTTAAAGCAAATTAAAATCATGCTCTTTGTGTGTGGCTATTGAGCCGAAATTTCAAGTGTGAATAGTGCCTTGTGTGAGTTTTGCTAATGAAAATGAAATACGAATGTGTCATAATTTATTGATAATTGTGCTCGGTTATTGAATGATGTCGGGCTAAGTCCGAAGGCCTTGTGCTAAGTGACTATATCCGGACTAGGATCCAAGGCATTCGTATGCGAGTTAATAAATCCAAAGCTAAGCCGAAGGCATTTGTGCAAGTTACTAAACCGGGTTAAGTCCCGAAGGCATTCGTGCGAGTTACTATAACCGGCTTTGTCCCAAGGCATTTGAGCGAGTCGTTATATCCGGTTAAATTTCAAGGTACGTGATTCGAGAACGAGCAATCTTTCTGTAAAATTTCAGTTTATACACTTGTGAAAATTCCAGCAATGAGGTATGTTCGTATGTACTTGAATTAGTTGATTCCTTGAATAATATTCGCCATCGAGTAATGGGTTTCGGTATTTGGCTAAGATGATCCCTTATGTATGAACATAGGGGTTGGAATGTGAAATGAGTATGATATTGAGAATTTGTGCATATGAAATTATCCGTTAGCTTTATGAATGCTATGCTTTTGTTGTGCTGGAATCTCTTGCTCAAACTTACTAAGCATAAATTGCTTACTCCGTCTTCTCTGTTTCTCTGCTTTTATAGATTTTGCTCGTTAGCTATCGGATTCGGGATCATCGAAGTTGAAGTCATCCACACTATCAAAGCCCCATTTTGGTACAATTTTGGTTGAACTTTGAAATGGCATGTATAGGACTACCCTTTTGTTGAAGGTCATGTACCTTTCGGTTTTGTGTAAACTTGGATGGCCATGCGAAAATGGCTTATATACATTTTTAGCCTAGTACCATAATCGTTTGTTTGTTGATCATTATGAGGTATGGAATTGTTTTGAAACGATTAGCAATTGGGATGGTTAATCATGATCACACTTTGTGCTATGTATGCAAAAGGGGCCAATTGAATCATGGAAATCATGAAATAGGTAAAGCCTACCTTAAAGGCAGATGCTGACAGCAGCAGTGATGTGGATGTGAAAAATCACTAAAAATAGTAGGAATGGTATTAAATAGTTAATAAATTATGTAAATGAACTTTGATGAATCTACTTTCATGTGGAAGAAACGAAACGGTCATATGAGTTATATGTTAAGAGATATTAAAGTTCTCGTGAAACAGGGCCAGAACGGTTTCTGGATCCCCTGTTCCGACTTTGGAAATTCATTGTAAATTAACCAGAGATAATTAGGAGTCATGACATATATGTATAGATTCCTCTCTGAGTCTAGTTTCTATAGAAACAAACGGCATCAGTATTAAAGCCCTGTACAAGGAGATATTCAATTCGTAACGTACGAAGGTCAGTGTAGTCGAACCCTGGGATAGGGGAGAATTTAACTAATAAACTGTACTAATTGGCTTGACCAAAAATTTTAGAAAAAAATATTTAGATGGACATATGAGTCTAGTTTCAGGGAAAAATTACGAAACAAATTTTCAAGCTTTGAAACTCAAGATATGATTTTTAAGGCGACAGTGACGCAGTGACCAGCTAGTCTGGAAATTTCTAAATGGACTATGAAAATAGTTAAGTCTGTGTGCACCTTCTGTCCGATTCCGGTAACGGACTCGGGTACGGGGTGTTACATGTTGTGCTAATGGTTTATGTTAGAAATGATAAAATAATAATGGTTAGTAGGATGATGAAAGAAAAAAAAAAGAGATCATCATCCATGTTTCTTCCTAGCCGATTCTAAAGAAAAAAAAAGAGAGAACAAGAGCATTCGGTGATGAAAACAAGTTGTGTTCTTTGATTATTCTTAGCCGAATTGAAAGGAGGAAGAAAGGAGTGAAGCAATCGGTCATCTTAGGTCAATATAAAGGTAAGGAAGTTGATACTAGCTCTTGAAATCCTAGTTGATATTGAGTGAGATATCAAGTTATTGTTGGTAACCCATGTTGAAATTGTGATTTTGGAATAAGTAAGGTTTTCGGCTATGGATATTAATAAGGGTGATGGTTGTGTTTCATGCTAAATCTAGATGAACAATGGTAGTTGCTTACATCTTGATATTTATGAGTTCCTTTCTTGGTTCTACCTTAGGTCCATAAGTATGATTTATGTTTGTTATGTTACTCATGGTTAAAATGATTCGCTATGGTTCATGTAAAAATAAAATATACATGATTTGGTATTAAATGATATTAGGTTATATTCGAACATAGAAAGAGTTTAGTTTGGTATGCTTATTACATGGTAGGTAAGATTTGTATTTTGGATATATGTTTATATTTGGTTAATGATTTGTTCTTGTGAAGTATAAATTTGTAACATGGATTGAGTTGGAAGTTATTATAATGTACTTGTGCATTCGGTATATGATGAAAATATATGAGGTGGTTATAATCAACTTTGTGATTGGCTCTTGCACATATATATATATATATTTGCACATGATGTATTGGTATGACATATATATTATCTCAAGGTATATATTTATATATGATGGTGTTTGATTATGGAGAAAATGATGGATGCGTATTGAGTTATAATATGTAATGCATTAGTTAGTAAAATGTATGCCATTTATATGTGGTATTAAGTATATAATTGGCCTCAACATAGACATGCATATTCGGCCACATGAGATGGATTGGTGTTGCATGTATTCGGTTAGAGGCAAGCATATTGATGCTTTTATCTTGGCTTAGATAATCGGCTAAAAGAGAGTGTGGGCTAATATGTTGAGTTTGATTCATGATTTCATATATATGTGACTCTAATGTCTAATGTATATATGGGTTAAGTACCTTGAGTTTCTCTTTTTGATGTTCAAATGATTAAATCAATTTACTTGTTAAATTAAGCTCAAGAGCAAAGGGGAACTAAATCCGATAAAGGGAAGGAAAAAGTGATCGAATAGCCGTCGAAATCGTTCGACAACATCCGAGGTAAGTCTTTGAGTAATGGAGCTTAGATTATGATTCGATTAGATCATGTTTTAAGTAAATCAAAATCATGCTCTTGTATGTAGCTATTGAGTCGAAATGATAATGCTTGATAAGTGACTTGTGTTTGAATTCTAGTTATGAAATTGAAATAGAGATGTGTCATGATTTATTGATATGTGCATAGATATTCGGATGATAACCAGGCTAAGTCCCGAAGGCATTTGTGCTATTGACTAATTCCGGGCTAAGCCCGAAGGCAATTGTGCGAGTTTTTATATCCGGGCTAAGTCCCGAAGGCATTCGTGAGAGTTACTATATCCGGGCTAAGTCCCGAAGGCATTCGTGCGAGTTACTATATCCGGGCTAAGTCCCGAAGGCATTTGTGCAAGTTACTATAATCGGGCTATGTCCCGAAGGCATTCGAGCGAGTCGCTATATCCGGTTAAATTCCGACGGTACTTGATTTGGGCAATGAGCGATCTTGCTGTAATAATTTCGATTAATACGCTCGTAAAATCCCAACAATGAGGTATGTTTCGTATGTGCATTGGAATAGTTGCTTCCTTTTGAATATTATTCGCTCAGTCGATTAATGAGCTTCCGGACTTTGGTTAAGTTGATCCCTTATGTATGAATATAAGGGTTGGAAATGTGAAGTAGGACTGATTTTTGAAAATAAGTGTATATGAAATTATCCGTTTAGTTATATGAATGCTATACTTCAGTTGTGTTTAATTTCATTGCTCAAAACTTACTAAGCATTAAATGCTTACTCCGTCCTTTGAATCTCTGTTTTATAGATTTTGGTTCGTCAGCTATCGGACTCGGGATTATTGAAGTCGAAGTCGCCCACACTATCAAAGCCCCCTTTGGTACACTTTTGGTTGAGCTTTGAAATGGCATGTATAGGACTACCCTTTTTGTTGTGGGTCATGTACCCTTTGGTTTTGTATAAATTTGGATAGCCATGCGAAAATGGCTTATATACACTTTGAGTGTAGTATTATAATCGTTTTGTATGTTGTTCATTAAGAGGTATGGAAATGTTTGGAAACGATTAGCCATTGGAATGGTTAATCATGATCATATTTTGTGCTATATATGCTAAAAGGGCTAGTTGAATCATGGAAACTATGAAATAGGTAAAGTCTACCTTAAAGGCAGATGTTGACAGCAGTAGTGATGTAAATTTGAAAATCACTAAAAATAGTAGGAATGGAATTAAATAGCGAATAAATTATGTAATCGGACATTGATGAATCTACTTTCATATGGAATAAACGAAACGATCATATGAGTCGTATGTTAAGAGAAATTTAAGTTTTCGTGAAACAGGGCCAGAACGGTTTCTGGATCCCCTGTTCCGAATTTGGAAATTCATTATAAATTAACCAGAGATAATTAGAAGTCATGCCATATATGTATAGATTTATTTTTGAGTATAGTTTCATTAGAAACAAATGTCATAGGTATTGAAGCCCTGTATAAGGAGTTATCTAAGTCGCAATGCAGGAAGGTCAGGGTAGTTGAACCTTGTAACAGGGGAGACATTAACTAATAAACTGTACTAATTGGCTCGACCAAAAATTATAGAAAAAAATTTGTTGATGGATATATGAGTTTAGTTTCAGGGAAAAATTATAAAACTGATTTTCGAGTTTTGGAACTCAAGATATGATTTTTAAGGTGACAGTGACGCAGTTAGTCAGCTGTCTGGAAATTTTTAAAATGGACTATGAAAATAAGTGAATTTAGTCTATGAACCCCTCGTGTCCGACTCCGGTAACGGTCTCGGGTATGGGGTGTCACACAACCACACATATTTTTTTTTTTGCTTCTCGTCCTACTAACACTAATATTTTATTGCTCATGTTCTTTATTTTATTATTCCTAACATAAGCATTAACATAACATGTTTATGACATGTTTTGCCCATAACATTTTGTCCACCCTCTTTGTCACGGCCGACCACTTACTAATTAAGGGGGAAATTGACATGCAAGTCCACCCTTTTGATCTCATGCACTAATAGATCCTTATAGATCGAACTATCACATTTTAAAAGTGTCACACATAAGTCCTATTAGCTAAATTCACATGCAATTGACTAAATCGAAGCTTAAAACTTTCACACATTCATATTCACATATTTTAGACAATAATCATTATATTCAAATAATTTGGTGACTCGGTTTAGCGGTCCCGAAACCGCTTTCCGACTAGGGTCACTTTAGGGCTGTCACATAATTCACCTTGTTTACCAAATCTAAACATGGTCATTTCACAAGCTATTCATTATGCTTAACATCTCATTTATATTCAATGATAAAAAGAAATAAACTATTATTTATATCTATTTCATTCCACAACCGAATATCAACACTTCAAATCACAATCATTTACCTAATATATCCCATTTATAAATCATGTAAATTGCTCAACAAAATATACAACCATAATTTCACTTCAAAACAAATATACCATACACATATACTTTGGCATAACCTTATCACCATTAGCACATGTATCAACCATGAGTCACATATATATATTGGCCGAAACATCAAAACCATAACTAAATATACTTATAAGTTGTTCAAACCTTGAAACAGATTCTAACAAAATAAACAAGCCATTTTCGCATGGCTTATATATATACATAAACCAAAATCCAACATTTTAAAATATAATCCAGCCTATACGTGCCATAAGTTTGAAAATTTAGCTTAATAAATACCAAAGACAGTCGATAGTGTGATAGACTTTGACGATGATCCCTGAGCTCGTAACTTGATTCCAAAATCTATAAAACAATGCAAACAAACACATACAGTAAGCTATCATAGCTTAGTAAGTCATAAGCAAATAAATAATTCAATATCAATTACAACTCAATTTAACCAAACTAATTTATACTATCATGATCACTTTTATTTTCAAGATTACAATTTCATAAATAACAGGTACTTCCATATACAAATTTTACCTTGGCCTAATATACATGTAACTATTATCAAAGTAACATTAAACTTCAAAACCATGATACCATTGTATAACCTAATATACATAAAATCATATACATACATTAATAAGACCGAATATAATCATTCATATATATTTGCAGATAAATCACCTTTATAATATCACTATACAAATCCTTTGGCTGAATATACATTTCATATATGCATTTAATTTTTCATTTACATCATAATTGATTTGCAACACAAATCAAGTAACCAACTTACCTTATTGCAAATAAGGAATAGGTTATTACATATCTGATCACCCTTACTCATTTTACACATTCAATCACAATTATCATTACCTGTTGAACCATTTGGAATTAAATAGGATACTCGGATTATCACATGTATCATACAACTTGACGTGGTCTGACATGCTATCTCATATTGATGCCACTGTCTTAGATAGGGTCTTACACGAATCAAATACGATGCCGATGTCCTAGACATGGTCTTACGCGTAACCACATATATCGATGGCAACATCCTAGACGTGGTCTTACACGAGATCACATATCAAAAATCTTATGTCATGACATATGTATCCTAGCTATTCCTAAGGTTCATACGGGGCTTGCAGACGTCGTAACTCGGTCGAAACAAATTTGTAAACATAGCTCCCAAGCTTATACACATTCGGTTAACAACATATATACTTCACATAGTTCATTTCAGCATATAAAGCTCATATTTATTTAAAATTAACAATATCTATTTGCTTATAAACTTACCTCAGACGATGAAAATTGGAACGGGACAGCTAATCAACAACCTTAGTTTTCCCTCGATCCAAATTTGATTTCTTTGGTTCTTGATCTAAACATATCCAAATTAAACTCATTCAAACATATTTTCACTCAATTTAGTCCAAAACCACATAAATGGGCAAATTACTATTTTACCCCTGACATTTTACACTTTTTACAATTTAGCCCAAATTGTACAAAACACAAAATATGCAAAATTTCAATATACCATGCTTAGGTCGAATATTCATCTTCCTTATACAAGTCCACACATTTCATTTATTTCATATTTTAGTCCCTCAATCTATCATTTTTTACAAATTAGCCCTAATTACTCAAAATCATCAAAAATTCAAAAACAAAACATGTTAATCTATCACATATCTTTTCTTTTCCATCATCAAACAACAAAAATCACAAGCTTTCAACAATGGAAAAATACAGAATCATCATCAAATTCAAAAATTGAAACATGGGCTTCATAGATAACATAACAACGATCTCAAAAACGTAAAAATTATCAAAAACTGAGCTAGTTACATACCTTCATTGAGCTTAACAAAGGTCGAATACCCTAGGCTTTGTTTCTTTCTTTTCTTTTAGTGTTTCGGTCACCAAAAACAAAAGATGAATGCATTATGATTATTTTATGTTTTATGATATATTAACATATTAATAAATTTACATATTAACCTTAATGATTTAATAACAAAACTATATATTACATGCCATTACTGTCCATTCATATAATCAATGGCATAATTGCAACATAAATGACGTAATTTAAAAAGACAACAACAATTCGGCCTTTTTACATATAACCATCAAATTTTCATTTTACGTGATTAAGCCCTTTGATTAAATCGGGCACTCAAACAATAAAATTAAAGCACGAAAATTTCACACATATAAATTCACACATAATAAACACAAAAAATAATTTTAGAATATTTTTTTGACTCGAATTTGTGGTCCTGAAACCACCATTCCGAATAAGGTCTAAATCGGGCTGTTACAGGATACTCGCACACAACTGGCACTGATTCAATCTTCTTTTCAGTCACTTTTGTATCAAGCACATAAGAAAAATAAGCTTCGCAACCCCTTCTCACATATTTCTAAGCTAACATCAATGAAATCATTACTGGTAAACCATTCAAATCATCTGACTCAATTCAGATAATCTCATTATTCTAACATCTCAGATTAATCATCTTTCGTTTACAGTTTACCATAGCATCATGTAGCGCTAGTCAATCCATACCCAGAATTATATCAAATTCATCAAATGGCAACATCAGATCAGCCAAGAAATAGAAATCCAAATCATCAATGGACATTTCTTGTACACTTTATCAACCAAAACACACTTGCTAAGGGGTTCGATACTCTAATCACAAATTCAGTAGACTCTAAAGGCAAAGTCTTACTGGATACTAAATTAACACATATATACATATGAGTTGATTGTGGATTTATCAATGCAGTCATTAGTATCATAAAGAGTAAAAGTATAGGTGATAACATCTGGAGATGACACTTCTTCGCGAGCGCGAATAGCATAGGCTCGTGCAGGTGCTCTGGCCTCTGACCTTACAGTAGAATCTTTAGTCGTTCTCTAGCTACGACTCACATTTCCCGTGTTTCTGGGTGGTCTACCTCTAACTGCAGTGTTACTCGGCCTCATGTTTTGTATTGTATATTGCTCAGCCAACTCAGGACAGTTACGAATGAAACGATCTAATGATCCACATTTAAAACAGGTCTGATCATTCAATCTATAACACTGATATGCCATTTTCCATAATATCTACATTCGGGTCAGTTTTGTATCACACCGCCAACACTAGCAATAGATGTAGCTTGAACTTTAGAACTCAAAGGTTGCTTTTCATGATCTCAACTTGAATATCTCATCGATTCATTAGAACGATTGAACAAGTCTCAGAATTTCTTTGATACAGATTGTGAAGACTTACTTATCGATCTCTTTCTGGAGTCTCTGGCTTCAAAGTCAGCTTTTCTCTTTTCTTTTTCAAGTTCTTCAGCTTTACATGCCCATTCGACGAGTATCACAAACTCTTTGATTTCCAAAATCCCAACTAATAGCTTGATGTCTTCATTTAAACCATCCTCAAATCTCTTTCACATAATAGCTTTAATTGAAACACATTCCCGAGCTTATCTACTAAATCTAACAAATTCTTGCTTATATTTGGTAATAGACATACAACCCTGTTCCAGCTCGAGAAACTCTTTGTGTTTCTGATCAATGAATCTCTAGCTAACATATCTCTTTCAGAATTTAGTTTGGAAAAACTCCCAAGTAACTCGTTCTTTTGGAACCACCGATACTAATGTATTCCACCAGTGATACACAGTGTCTCTTAAAAAAGATACGGCACATTTGATATATTCTTCAAGAGTACAAGATAACTCATCGAACATTTGGAGTGCATTATCAAGCTAGAACTCAGCTCGTTTAGCATCATCATCAACATTAGCTCGAAACTCTTCAGCCCCATTGTAACAATCCGGTTTAGACCCTAGTCAGAATAGTGGTTTTGGGACCACATACCATAGTAAAAAAAATAGTTAAATATTATTTTTCGCACTTATGATGTGTGAATTAGTATGTGTGAAAGTTTCGTATGAAAATTAATTGTTTGTATGCTTAATTTGATAAAAGGACCTAATCGCGTAAAATGTAAAAGTTGCTTGCTATATGTTAAAAGTGCCTATTTGATTTGGATTTATTCATTGTGAGGCCCTTATATGGTTATTTGACCATTAGAAGTTTGAATAGACATTAATAACCATCCATTAGGTGATTTTATAATGGTTATTAAAAAGGTAAATTAGTAAACTGTTTATTAAATGAATTAAAATAAAACAAATGAATGAAAATATCATCATTTTGTGTTCCTAATCAACCAAAAATCATAGTAAAAGAAACGAAAAAGAGATTTAGGGTTTTGGCACACACAAGGCTTAATTCAAGGTTCGTTTTTTTATTTATTTTCGATAATTTCTACATTTTTGTGATTGTTGCTTTATGTTTTACTAAGCCCATGCCTCTATTTCTAATTTTGATGATGAATTTGAAATCTGCCATGATAAATTCATGAGTTTTATGTTGTTATATGATGAAATATGAAAGTATGATGTTGGGTTTATATGTTTTGTCTTTGGCTTTTTGATAATTTTGAGTAAAATGGGCTAATGTGTAAATTGAGGGACTAAAATGTGAAATAAATGAAATGTATGGACTTATATGAGAGCTATGAAAATTCCTGTAAGCTTGTGTACAAGAAAAATTTGTGTATTTTGTGATTTTGTGAATTAGGGACTAAAGTGCCGAAATGTGAAAATGTGAGGGCAGGTTTGCAATATGCCTTAATTGTATGTATATGGATTGGTTTGAATGATTTAGTGAATAAAAGGGTTAATTTTGAATACATATAGATCAAGAAAAGAGGACATCAGATTTAGACTGAGGGAAGTCGAAGGTTATTGAATAAACAATTCGAGTCGACAACTCCGAGTACGAGGTAAGTTCGTACATAAAACATGATGTTATAAGTATGTTTTGATGCTTTGTTTATACATAGATTGTATATACATTTAGTTTGGATGAATACGATGATAAATCAATGGTATTTGGCACTAAGTGTAATTGAGAAAGCACTAACTGTACGGAATTATTATAGCTTCAGCTAATCTTTAAAGCACTAAGTGTGCAGATGTTTAAAGAATTGGTAATCTTTGGAAAGTCTTAAAATATCCGAACAATAGTTGAGAATGAAAATGAATCAATACGTGAATGTTCATTTAAGTTTAATACCTATGTGGTAGATGGTATTATGCGTATAAAGTTTATTGAATTGGTGTAAATATATGGATGATGTTGGCATGAAATTGATAGATGAACAGGGAATTTATAAGTACTTATGTGTTGTTGTTTCATATTTTATATACTGTTGTTGATTTTGGTACGAACTTACTAAGCTTTTGAAAGCTTACTTTGTGTGTGTGTTTGCATTGTTTTATAGATATAGAAGCTACTGTGAGTTCGGGGATCATCAAGGATCATCACCACACTATTGAGCCTGATTTTTGGTACTTTGAAAATATATATATTAAAGTATGGCATGTATAGGCTAGAAGTGTTAGATTGTGTATTGTGATTGTATATATTTAACCATGTGATATGGCATGGTATGGATGTGATTATGTATGGTTTTGGTATATGAATTATAAGGCAATATGCTATATTTAGTGTGTTTGTGTATGAATATAAGAAATGGTAAGATATGTAAGCTTTTGGCATGTGATAGCTATGGTAGTTGATAAGGTTTGGTCATGAAGTTAAAACTTATGTTTGGTATGATTTTATTTTAGATTTTTTATGATTTGGTTGATGTATTGAGATGGAAATTTGGTTGGCAATGATATGTCATGAATGGCTTATGTCTTGGCTGTGAATTGGTCATAAAAAGTTGTGCAAATATGCTTGGTTTGGTGCTTGTACGTTTGACCCAATTGGGGTGGTAAGTTGGCTATGGTAGTTTTGTTGCACAGCCGTGTGTCCCCTGGGGTACCTTACAATTGTAAGTCAGGCTCGGGCACGGCCAAGGCACACAGGTGTGTGGCTAGCCGTGTGGCCCAAGTCAGATTCGACCATGGCCAAAACACAAGGGCGTGTCTTGTGGCTGTGTGAGCAAGTCAGTATGTATGCCCTATTTTGTCACGGCCTAGACACACGGGTGTGTCTAATGTCATGTAAGGCACACAGCCTGTTCACACGGGTGTGTGACCTGTACTTGTTTGAAAAATGTTTAAATTTTGGAGAAATTTTGTATGTGTTTGGTTTAGTCCCGATCCCTTTCTAATACATGTTTAAGGTCTCGATGACCTATATAAAGGACTCTATATTGATGATTGATCTTTAATGCTTCGATGCTTATTTAATGAATGTTAATGTTCTGATTTTTTCCAGTAATGCCTTTAACCCTAGTTCAGCAATGGATATGGGTCAAGGGTGTTACACACATATTTACGAATCTTATCAACAAGTGGCTTACTCAATTGAATCAGATCTATCACTTGTGGCACAACTGTGACTTGTTGAGGGATAGGCGGGGGTGAAGGTTGTTGAACAGCCGGATTCGTTCGAACGAATTCTGTGAACCACTCATTCATCATATGGAAAAAGGCTTGTTTAGCCTCTCCCTTGTGTCTACTCATCACGGGTCTGGATTCTGTAAGTGCTGTCTTTTGAGCAGGAGCAGGCGCATTACTCTTTACATCATCAATTATAGCTCTTTCGAGATCCATTGTAACAGCCCGATTTAGGGCCAAAACGAAATAGTGGTTTCGAAACCACGAATCTGAGGTTGAAAAAAATTATTTTGATTTAGCTTTAGTGTTTATATTATGATTGCATAATTGTGTGATAATTTCGTTGCGAAATTTTATCGTTTGGGTTTTAATTTGACATTTAGGACTAAATTGAAATAGGTGAAAAATGTGTGTGTTCTAGTTCATAAAGTACTTGATTGAAATGGTGGTTTTAAGTAGAGGTCCTTAAATGGCAATTAGACCATTACACTTTATATGGACAAAAATATGGACATGGATGGAATTTTTGAAAGTTTAGTAGTAAGGGCATTTTGGTCATTTGTATATTAAATGAAATAAAATGGGAAAAATAACACCAAAATGTGTTCATCTTCATTCAAGCTCGGCCGAAACTTACATGTTCTCCATAGCTAGGGTTTTTCCAAGCTTTCAAGCTCAATAATCATGAAAGGCGTGGAATCGACCTCGAACGGGGGAAGGAAAATATTTTGGAATAAATTGCAAAATTCTCATATTTTGCACCAAGGTAAGTTTGTATGTAAATAATACATTAAGTTCATTTACATTTATTATATTTCAGCCTAATATATATATTTTAGCTGATTTTGAAGCATAAATAGACTATTGAAAGAATGGAAATAAGTAATAGAGAGAGAAATCTCAGTTGAACATTCGAAAAGATTGAATAATATAGATGGAACGTAGCTAGGTCACATGTATGGTGCTGAGTGCACATCATGTGTACAAGAGAGCTACGAGATACTATGTAGTAGCTAGGTCACATGTGTGATACGGGATGTATCCCATGTAGACAAGAGAGCTACGGGAGAGATAAAAGTAGCTAGGTCGCATGTGTGATCCCAAGTGAAGGACACCATGTAGACAAGAGAGCTACGAGATAAATTGGTAAGGTCACATGGGTAGTACTAAGTGTTCACCATGAGTACAAGAGAGCCGAATTATATGATATATGATGGGTGGAGCTGTGTGCTGAAACCCCAAGTATCGAGAATTGATCCGAAGTGTTTAACCGGATGATTTTACGGTGACATTGTAATCATGGACCTATACTTGTGATGTATGAAATGTGGTGAAAATGAATTGTGATATGTATGCTAAATGAGGTTAATACAAAGAAAGTGTGAAAGAGTGAATTTTCAATAATACTGTTTTGGACAGTTGCAGTGATGTGAATTTGAAAAATCACCAAAAATAGTAGGAACTTAATTAGAGGTTGAATGAGATATTAAATTAAAGATTTATGAGTCTATTCTCATGTAAGAGAAACAGAGCAAGTAAAGGAACTCTATATTTTGAGATATTTATATTTGTGTGTGACTTGTTCAGAATGACTATGTGATCCCCTTTTCTGACTTTGATAAATCATTAAAAATTGTAGAAAAATAATTAAGAAATATAGTTTATATTCCTAGATTCATTATTGAGTCTAGTTTTAAATGAAACAAATTTCATGGCTATTTGACCTTTTTTACTAGGAGAATCAATTCGTAGTGAACAGAGGTCAGATCCATCGAGCTGTATAATAGGGGAAACTTTAACTAATAAACCGTACTAATTGGCTAGACCAAAAATTCTAGAAAACTTTTAGTAAGAAGTAATATGAGTCTAGTTTCAAGAAAATTTACGGATTTGAATTTTGAGTTTTGTAACTCAAGTTATGATTTATTTAGTGCACATGACGCAGGAGAGACAGCTTGATCAAAGTGGAGTAAATATTGAAATTAAAAGTAGATACACTTGAGTCATTGTGTAAACATATTAGATTCTTTAATTATTATTTATGTACTTACTTACTTACTAAGCTATAAGCTTACTTTCTTTTCTCTCTTTTGTCTTATAGTGCCGTCCAGCTTGCACAGGAGTTAAGGATCGTTGAAGATCTGCCCGCACTATCAATACTTTTGGGTATTTGAACTAAAAATTTTGAATTATGGCATGTATAGTAGGCTTCGTTATTTTGTTACATGTCATAATTGCCTAGGTTTAAAATATTGGCTACATTATTTGACTAATTATTTTGTACAATGCCATTGAAGTTGGCTAATATTGTTCAAGACATATGTTATAATGATACATTATCTATTTGGATGACATATTTCTATTTCGGTTTTGTTTAATGGTATGTGTTATGATATGGTAATACCTCGTACCCTGTTTCGGTGTTGAACACGGGTAAGGGGCGTTACATCCATTACTACACAAAAACACAATTTAAACTGTCAGGAATCATCATACTATCACAGAGTATATATGGCATGTATAGCTAGACTCTCACACATGCTACGTTAGTCCTAGAATATACAAAACCTGTAACACCCCATACCTGGCCCAGACTTTATGGCCGAATCTGGCGTGTCACATCACACTGCTTTTTGAAGATATGAACTTTGTTGGTAAAAACTTGTTTGAATAGTTAAAATCTCTTTGTGGTTTAATAAAAACTTTAGTATGTTAAATTCCTTGTCATTATCCATTCAGCTAGTCAAAACATTAGTCGTATTAAATTGCCATTATTTTATTGCATTGATTTAAACGCGGAAGCTTTTCAAAACTTTGAAGGTTAAATCGTGTGTAATTGCAAATAATTGATATTTTGAAAACTCGTCTTCCCCTAGACTAGTAGTTTTAAGTAAGCAAGCAAATACCCAATTAAAATTTAAATCCACAAAAGGCCTTATTACATAATTAAAAACCCAAAATGAAAATTCAGATAAAAGTAAAATCATGCATAGCATAATTACAGTCATGTGGCCACCTTCGAGTCCCTCGCAGCGCCAAATCCTCTAAAACTGGGGATTACCTGCACAATTAAAAAGAAGAGTGAGTTTACAAGGAAATCAGTGTGTAATCCCTTATCTAACAGTCAGAACACAGTACGCAGTAATAGTCCGGGCCTGAGCCCATTTCAGTGATAGTAATAGTGTCAGTGCAGAAATGCAACAGTGAAATCCACCCCAATCCAGCCAGACACACCACTCCGTACCACCAATCACACCATGTAGGGACAAACTCGACCCACCCAGCCAGACACACCAATATCAGTATCGCAGCAAAGATACTAGTAACGGTATCGCAGCAAAGCTACCAGTAATCAATATAAAGGCTAAAAGCCAATAGTACAGTATACTTCCTCCATAATAATATCCCAACCCCATGCAATATGTCATGTCATAATCTCATACGTGAATGCAGAATGTCATGCTCAGAGGGGAATTTTGGTCATTTTACCTGCCTTGGGGTCTAGGTACTCTTATCGACCCATCAGAAGGTCTATAGTCGCCTCAAGCGACTCGTGTAACCTCAACGGTCCTAACAGTGTAAGTGGCCCCAAGGCCCATTATGCGGCCCAAGTAGGCCCATACGCCCTTGTGGCCCATCAAGCTCAGAAGTTACCACGGCCATGTGAACTACACAGTCCAGTCCAGTAATTACCATATATTGTAGAATTTATCCTCTGGAACCCACAAGCCCATTAGGCCCACACGGCCCATTTCAGCCCATCGTGGACCAAACCCATGAGAACGCTCATGGAGGCCTCTATTGTAACACCCCGAACCCGAGACCGTCGCCGGAGTCGAACACGAGGTGTTAACAGACTTCAAACCACTTATTGAGAATTTCCCCAGACAAGCTGCCAATCTGTGTACTAGTCGCTTCAAAAATCATATCTTGATTTTTACAACTCAAAAATCAGTTTCGTAATTTTTCCCTGAAACTAGACTCATATTTCCATCTACAGATTTTTTTCTAGAATTTTTGGTCGAGCCAATTAGTACAGTTTATTAGTTAAAGTCTCCCCTGTTGCAGGGATCGACTACACTGACCTTTGTGCATTACGAATTGGATATCTCCCTGTACAGGGCTTCAATACTGATGCCGTTTGTTTCTATAGAATCTAGACTCAGAGAGAAATCTACACATATATGGAATGACTCCTAATTATCTCTGGTTAATTTACAATGATTTTCCAAAGTCGGAACAGGGGATCCAGAAACCGTTCTGGCCCTGTTTCACGAGAACTTTAATATCTCTTAAAATACAGCTCATATGGTCCTTTTGTTTCATCCATATGAGAATAGACCCATCAAGCTTCGAGTACGTAATTTTTTTAGCTATTAATTCCACTTCTACTATTTTTAGTGATTTTTCGATCTCATATCACTACTGCTGTCCGCAACAGTTACTGCAGTAGACTATGCCAATTTCATGAATCCTTCCTTAGCCTTACTACTCATCCATCATACGTGACACAAATTATGGCCACCTTATCAAAATTAAGGTTTCTAAGACTCGTGGCTATAGATTCTAGCATCCCACTCAAATGACCACATAGGCCATTTTCACATGGCTTAAAGTTTACAACCCAAAATTTTACAAAACAAAATAGCTCATACATGCCAAATGTTCTCCTAAGTCGACTAAGAAGACAATACCAAAAATTGCTCACGGTGTGATGACTTCGTTGTGATTCTGAACACCCAAAAGGAGACGAGCCCAAGGAACCTAAAATGGGTGACAAGAAAACACCGAGTGAGTTTATAACTCGAGAAGTCATAAGCATTCCACAACCATCCATTAATACAATTATCATAAAATGAAATAATGAAACAAGGCCAAATGTTCCAGCCATACCGAACTATACCATAGTTCCTTAGATCTTTCGGATCAATCTCATACCAAGTCATACATTTACATTTCATATACTGTTCAATAGGATATTTGAAGCAATTTCCATACATCATTTCATTTCCGCAACAATCATGCAATCAAATGAACTTTCATCTATTCCACGATACCTTATTTACAGGAATGCAATTGAGATCATCACATAGATTTAAATCTTACCAACTCCACCCCGAGCATGAACATAGCATCTATTAGCCATGAACTCAAGGTACTTACTCTTTCCGCTGTCCATACTCATCTCGATAAAGTCACGCCTCGATATAAATGTTCAATCGGAGATATGTGTAGAGTTCGCACACATAGTGCTTAATACTCAATCACGCACACTTAGTGCCATATGATTCAAGCCCGCACACATAGTGCCATATAGTCCAAACTCGCACACTTAGTGCCGTACATTACAAGCTCGCACACTCGGTGCCAATCTAAATCCTTGTACACATCTATTTCTCGCACACTTAGTGCCAAGCAAACTTCCTACACATTTCACTATCTCTTTTACGTTCAACATTATCATCTTTTCATACACATACATTTGTATATATTTCATCTCATTAAACACAATTGCATAGATATTACAATCATTTAAGCAATATCAAATATATGCTTAATGACTTACCTTGTGTTGGGTAAAATAGTCCAAGTCGGCTACTCGATGACCTTCGCCTTTCCCTTGCTTGATTCTCCTTCTTTAACTCCTTGAGCTTAATCAATAAATCAACTAGTTTAACCATCTCGCTAAACATTCATAATTCAATTACACATGCATATGTATGTTTGTATATTCGCAACCATCCTCACTTATTACCCATTTAGTCAACAATCTAAGCCAATATAAGGCTTCAATATGGTTGCCTCTAACCGAATACATGCTCACCAATTTCCCTTCATGTGGCCGAATATGCATGTCCATGTTGAGGCCATTTATGCACTTATTACCACACAAAAACAGCATACATTTTACTAACTAATACCTTTCCATATTGTAACTCAATACACATCTATCATTTCCTTCATAACCAAAACATCATCATAAGTAAGTATATACCTTAAGATAGTATATATGTCATACCAATACATCATGCTCAAACATATATACATATATGTATGCTAGAGCCGAATCTCAAGTTGATTGTAACTAAACATGAACATGATTTCGAAACACAAATCTTACTCTCCATGCAAAGAGCATAAATCACACTTGGGGATGCACCATGGCGAATACATCACAATACCATAATTTTGGTCATGATTACACAAAGAACTTAGTATATCATTCAAAAATGCTCAAAGAAAATCTAAGAGTCCTCAATCCACCATCACATGTATCATCATCAAGCTTCATATTTAACATGCAATGGCATTAACTCAAAATCCACCTTGGCCAAATACCATCCCCATGATATAACAAAGATTTGAACCATGGGCTAATAAGAACATCAAGTTAACAACCAAAAACATGCATGAATCTCATGGCACAACATCAAACATACCTTAATCTTGATGCAAATATAGCCAAACCTCTTCCTAATCCTCTTCCAACCTAAGCATGAAGCAAAATTCCTCCCTTCCCCTCTAGTATTTTCGGTCAAGAGAGAATGAAATGGATGAGCAAAACTTTTTTCTTTTCTTTTCTTCCATGTACGGCAATGGGGGGTTTCACTCACACACACACTTTTTTTTTCTTTACTACCCATGCTTATTTGTTTATTGTTTCCCCCTAATGCACCAACAAAACATGTTTCATGACATGTTTAGCCCATACTCCTTGTCATGGCCGGCCATCACTTGTAAAAGGGGTATTTGACATGCAAGGCCATTGTTTTGCATGCATGCTTTAATTAGTCATCATACATTTCCCCATCATACTTTCAAAGTTTTCTACTAGGTCCTTTCTAGTGAAATTCACATTTATAACTCTAAATTAAAGCATCAAAATGTCACACATGAGTTAACACATATTATAGGCATCAAAATAAATATCAAATTATTTTTATGCCTCGGTTTTGTGGTCCCGAAACCACATTCCGACTAGGGTCGTTTTAAGGTGTCACAACTCTCCCCACTTAAGAAATTTTCGTCCCGAAAATCTTACCGTAAATAGGTTTGGGTATCGCTCCTTCATAGAGTTCTCGGGTTCCCAAGTAGCTTCTTCCATCTCGTGTTTGAGCCATAACACTTTTACTAACGGAACCCTTTTGTTTCGCAACTCCTTCACTTCACGAGCTAGGATACGAATCGGTTCTTCTTCATAACTCATATCGGCTTGAATTTTAACCTCTGATGGACTAATTACGTGCGACGGATCAGTCCTATAGCGTCGAAGCATCGAAACATGAAAGACGTCGTGAATCTTTTCAAGTTCAGGGGGCAAAATCAAACGATACGCAACTGGACTGACTCGTTCGGATATCTCATATGGGCCGATGAACCTCGGGCTCAATTTGCCTTTACGGCCAAATCTGAGTATCTTTTTCCAAGGCGAAACTTTAAGAAACACTTTATCTCCCACTTGATACTCAATGTCTTTTCGTTTCAAATCCGCGTCGACGACTCGACGATCGGAGGCTATCTTGATTTTCACGAATTACTTTTACTTTTCTGCTCAACATCTTTAATCAAATCCACTCCAAAATTTTGTTCTCACCGAGCTCGGTCCAAAACAATGGTGTACGGCATTTACGCCCGCACAAGGCCTCATATAAGCGCCATCTTAATACTTGATTGAAAACTATTGTTGTAAGCGAATTCAATCAAAGGTAAGTACTGTTCCCATGAACCATCGAACTCGAGGATGCAACATCTCAACATATCCTCAAGTATCCGAATTATCCGCTCGGATTGACCATCGATTTGGGGGTGAAAGGCGAGATTGAAATGCAACTTGGTACCTAAAGCTTCTTGCAATCTCTTCCAAAATCGCGAGGTGAACCTCGGATCTCTATCCGACACCACGTAAATCGGTACCCGTGTAATCTCACAATCGAGAAACATACAATTCAGCTAGTTTATCCAATGAAAATCCGTGCATACAGGATAAAGTGAGCCGACTTAGTCGATCTATCAACAACAACCCAAATCACATCCTTCTTGCTCACGACAATGGCGGTCCGGACACAAAGTCCATTGTGACTCGATCCCATTTCCACTCGGGTATCGTAATCGGTGAAGTAATCCTCAAGGCACTTGATGTTCCGCTTTCAATGTTGACATATTAAACATCTCAAACAAAGTCGGAGATGTCTCGTTTCATACCATGCCACCAAAACCGCTGCGTTTCAAATCGTTGTACATCTTCGTACTCCGGGTGGATTGCCATTCGGCTACAATGGGCTTCGTTCAGAATCATTGAAATAAGTTCAATTCTTTGGAACACATGACGACTTCTGAACCTCAAACAATCGTCATCACCAATATGAAACTCGATTCCTTGTTCGAACACACTCATTTGCTTTTGCAACCAACACATCAACTTTACGAGCTTCACGAATTTGATGAGTCAACAATGGTTTGGCCTTTAATTCGGCTACTAACACATTGTCGGGTAGAATAGACAAGTGTACATTCATTTCTCGTAAAGCAAACAGTGATTTCCGGCTTAAGGCGTCCGCAACCACATTAGCCTTTCCCGGGTGATAATCAATGACAAGCTCGTAATCTTTTAACAACTCGAGCCAATGTCTTTGTCGCAGATTTAAGTCTCTTTGAGTCATCAAATATTTGAGACTTTTGTGATCCGAATACACATGGCACTTCTCACCAAATAAGTAATGTCGCCATATCTTTAAGGCGAATACGATGGCAGCCAATTCGAGATCATGGGTCGGATAATTTTTCTCATGTGGCTTTAATTGTCTCGACGCGTAGGCCACAACTTGACCTTCTTGCATTAATACGCAACCTAACCCAAGTAGGGAGGCGTCACTATAAATGACAAACTCTTTGCCGATTCGGCTGCACTAAAACTAGAGCTTCAGTTAAATGAGTTTTCAATTGATCGAAACTTTTCGACACTTTTCCGTCCATTCAAACTTGACATCCTTCAAGCGGTTTCGTCATGGGTGTGGCTATCATCGAGAATCCTTTTACAAACCGTCGGTAGTAATGTAAGCAAGTCCCAAAAAGCTCGAACCTCAAGAATATTTCTGAGGCTTCGGTTAAGTATAGTTGAAATTTTACTCGAATTCGACTCGAATACCGATGCAGATACCACATGACCCAAGAAGCTAACCTCTCTTAACCAGAACTCACACTTGCTGAACTTAGCATATAACTGCTTATCCCGTAAAATTTGCAACACTAATCTCAGGTGCTCCGCATGTTCAGTCTCATCTCTTGAATAGACCAAGATGTTGTCAATGAACACCTCCGACCGTTCCCGATTTCCCAGCTGGCTTGTCAAAACTACAAGGAATGAAAAGGATGGAGTAAGCATAAATGCTTAGTAAGTTCACATGCAAATAGCAAGTAACATAACCATATAAGCAAACATAAAACATCATTTGCATAATCATCACCAAGACATTCATATCATATTTTTATTTATCATCTTACCATATTATTGTTATATCGATTTTTCAACCCGAGGGTTAAGTACATACCTGTTCAAAGTATCCATTTCACAACACTCACCAATATGTCCCTTTCATGTCTAGTATTCCTCCATTTGAGTAGAACTTTACCCGTTGAACACATCGGAATATAATTCGGATACATGGAAAGTTTGCACATAAGTGCCACATATGTAGCCAAGCTACCATGTAACCCGCCCATAAGCAAACTCGGACTCAACTCAACGAGCTCGGGCGTTCGCATCCACAAGTGAACTCGGACTCAACTCAACGAGCTCGGATGCCTAGTTACATCTCTCGAACTCGGACTCAACTCAACGAGTTCAGACATTCGCATCCATAAGTGAACTCGGACTCAACTCAACGAGTTCGGATGCCCGAATATCCTAGTGACATGTCACTTGTATCCTAATCCATTCCTAAGGTTCAACGGGACCTTTTTCCCAATCATGTGTCTCAACCATCTTCTACGGAATGCCGATACCGATACTCGGTAGTATTTCACATTTTCCAAGTATATCACACAATTTGACATATTATCAAACAATTATCACAAGTATAATATTTCATAATAATTATCATATTATTTAAATAACATAAAAACATTTAAAATAATAACTATGTTACCAACATTTACATATGAACTTACCTCGTATGCGAAAATGGCTACTTTTACCATTTCGTCCACAACTTGGTATTTTTCCATTTTAGCCCAAATTTCAGTTTTCATTGCTCTATCATTTAAAATATAGTCTAATTAGGACTCACATTATTCAAATTGACCCAAAATCATATTTTGGAAAAATTACAGTTTTGTCCCTAAACTTTTTCATATTTACACTTTTGCCCCAAAGCTCGTAAATTAAACTTCAGCCTATTTTCTTATGTTTTATGACATGCTGATCATTTTTCCCTTCTATGGAAACATCAAATTCTCACTCTAACAGGTACTTATGACTATTAGGTATTTTTACCGATTAAGCCCTTTTGCTCGTTTTCACTTAAAACCGAGTAGCACAAGTTGTCTAACATAATTTAAAACCTCATATTCTATCATAAAACACCAAAATACACAAATTTCACCTATGGGTATTTTTCCAAATATAAAACCTAGGTTAAATTATTGCTAGAATAAGCTAAATCAAGTTACCGGGACTCCAAAAATGTAAAAATCATTAAAAACGAGGCTAGAACGGACTTACAATCGAGCTTGGAAGCTTGAAGAACCCTATCCATGGTTTCTCCTTGCTATATTCGGCCATGGGGTTGAAGATGAGCAAAATTGGCTTTAATTTTGTATTTTAATTCATTTTACCCTAAATGACCAAAATGCCCTTACTACTAAACTTTCCAAAATTCCATCCATGTCCAATTTTTGTCCATAGACTTATAAATTGGTAAAATTGCTATTTAAGACCTCCTAATTAATATTTCAAAACAATTTCATACTAGAAACTTCTAGAATGCAAGTTTTGCAATTTATTCGATTTAGTCCCTAATTTCAATTTAAGCACTTTATGCATAAAATTTCTTCACGAAATTTTCACACAATCATGCAATCTTATCAGAGACCTTAAAATAATCATAAAATAATTATTTCTATCTCGGATTTTATGATCACAAAACCACTATTCCGACTAGGCCCAAAATCAGGATATTACATTCCATATTTCATGCCTTATTATATAAATGATCCAACGAATTCAAATACAAAATCTGAAATTTTTTTAGACATATTATAAGCACTCATTTTCTAAATTCCTTCATTACTTATTCGACCAACTCAACTTAACTACATTGATGGTACCAATTTTTACTACTCATTCATATGTAAAAATGTATATATATATTACCTTAACCTTATTAAAGTAACCAAATCAAAGCCATTAACGACATAAACATATGCCCATTGATCCTACCTATTACTAGTCAAATATAAACATGCATTATACTTAACTTATCATTTAATCATACTACCGAATCTCAAACTCATTTTTATAGTCATATAAAAATCAGCTAAACCATCTAAATATAAATTACAAGTACTTAATCATTACATGTTTATTACACCTATTTACAAAGTACCGAAATGTCACACCCGAAAACCAATATATTCAATACATGTTTGGCTATAATAATAAATCAATACACTAGCATCAGTTGCCTTCATCAACCGAGTTTATGAAATCAAAATTCATCTCCAAAACATGCTTAATAAATATATCAACTTATATCATAATACCTTATAGTTCAAATCTAAAATTAAACATACCGAAACATAAATTCATCCATCACCCATTTCATTTTATAAACACATTACCAAACATAAACATAGACCATAATTTAATTAAACATATACACAACCATTAACATAGCCATTTTTGCATGGCTTAGTAGATACATATCTCAAAAATCAAACACATTAATTAGCCTATACATGCCATAGATTAGCATTCAAACTTTTAAAAATACCTAAATTAGTCAATAGTGTGATAGACTTCGCTGACGATCTCCGAGCCCTTAACTAACTTCCAAAATCTATAAAACAGAAAATAAACATACACATAGTAAGCTATCAAAGCTTAGTAAGTCATAGACGAATAAACATCTCAATATCATAATCAATTCAATTAACCAAACCAATTTATGCTTTAGTAATCACATATAATTTTAAGCTTATAGTTTCATATATATAACATATACTTTCATAAGTAAACCTCATCTTAGCCAAATATACATGTATACAATATAACTATATATATTCTTCAATCTCAAAGTCATACTATTATATAAAAGCAATTATACTTATGCACTCATATATATATTTATATACTCATAAATCATGTTTTAAAATCACATACTAGTACCTAACATAAGGCTGAATATACTTATCATATTCACATATATTTTCAATTGCATCATGTATCATTTTTATCACATATCAAGTAACCAACATACCTTATTTTCAAATAGGTAATCAACTATCACATACTTGGTCATTTTAGCTCGTTTAACACATTCGATCATAACTTACTATTGTCCGTTGAACCATTCAGAATTGATTAGGATACTCGGATGATCACACATATCATACAATTCCAACGTCCCAGATGTGGTCTTACATGTAATCACATATTGATGCCACTGTCCTAGACAGGGTCTTACACGAATTACACATCTATGCCAACGTCCCATATGTCGTCTTACATGGGAACACATATCGAAAATCCTATGTCATGACATATGTATCCTAGCTATTCCTATGGTTCGTATGGGGCTTTTCAAACGTCGTATCTCGGTCGAATCGAACTCGTACACATAGCTCTCAAACATTTATACATTCAAATATTACTTATAAAATCTCATACAATTAAATCAGCATATAGATTTCTTATACATTCAAAATTAATAACATTTATTTGCTTATAAACTTACCTACAACAACGGTAATCGGAACGGGATGATTAATCGACGACTTTAGTTTTGCCCCAATCCAAATCTAATTTCTTTGGTTCTTGATCTAAATGTATTCAAAATAAACTAATTCAAATATAATTCCATTCAATTAGTTCAAAAACACATAAATGGACAAATTACCAATTTTCCCCTGACATTTTACACTTTTTACAATTTAGTCAAATTGCGCAAAACACAAAATATGCAAAATCTCACAAAAACATAGCTAGGCTAAATCTTCCTTATATTTATACAAATCCATACATTTCATTTATTTCACATTTTAATCACTCAATTTATTATTTTTGCAATTTAGCCCTAATTTCTCAAATTCATCAAAAATTCCAATACAAAACATATTAATCCAAAACATATCTTTCATAATTCATCATCAAACATCATAAAACACAAATATTCATCAATGGCAAAACTTAAAAGATTCATCAAAACCAGAAATTCTAGCATGGGTCGGATAGTATTCGAAGCAACAATCTCAAAAACGTAAAAATTATCAAAAACTGAGTTAGACACATACCTTAATAAATCTTGTTTATGGCCGAACTAGGTTTTCTTTTCTTTTTTCTTTCTTATTTTTGGTTTCGGTCAAAAGAACATAAAATGAACATGGCTTATTTTATGATATGTTTATAATATATTAACTTATTAATTAATTTACCTAATTAACTTTTGAATTAAAATATAAAATCATGGTATAATAAGGCCAGTACCGTACATTGCATGTTATCATGGGTTAATTACCACATAACTACCTCCATTTACAAAGACAAACACATTTTGGCCCTTACAAATTAAACCATTAAATTTTCACTTTACGCGATTAAGCCTTTTTTTTTTTAAATCGGGCAACCAAACGATAAAATTTTAAAACGAAATTTAGCACACACAAATTCACACATTATAAACACCAAAAATAATTTTAAAAAATATTTTTCTAACTTGGATTCGTGGTCCCGAAACCACCATTCTGAATAGGGTCAAAATTGGGCTGTTACAACTCTCCCCCTTAGGGATTTTCGTCCCCAAAAATCTTACCAGTGAATAAGTTCGGATAACGTTCTTTTATTGCATCTTCTGGTTCCCAAGTTGCCTCTTCAACACCGTGTTTATGCCATAGTACTTTCACTAATGGAATTTTCTTCTTCGCAATTCTTTCACTTCACGAGCCAGAATAGGAATCGGTTCTTCTTCATAAGTCATATTGGACCTAATCTCAATGTCTGACGAATTTAACACATGTGAAGGATCAGATCTATATCGACGTAACATCGAAACATGCAATACATTATGGATCTTTTCTAGCTTTAGATGGCAACAACAGTCTATATGCAACCGGCCCAATCCACTCTATAACCTCATACGGCCTAATAAATCTCGGACTCAATTTGCCTTTACGACCGAATCTGAGTATTTTCTTCCTCGGTGAGACTTTCAAAAACACTCTATCTCTGATCTGAAACTCTATATGTTTACGTTTCAAGTCTGCATATGATTTCTGACGATCTGATGCTGGTTTTAGACTTTCACAGATCACATTCACTTTTTGTTTAGTTTCTCTGTAACACCCCAAACCCGGCCTAGATGTTATGACCGGATCTGACGTGCCACATCAAAACGTTAAAACATTTTTTCATTCTAAGTCTAGGAAATCATACTTGATGTTCAAAGGATTAATTCATTGAGGGTTAATGTGAATGGAAGCTGCGCACCAGGTAGGAAACCGGAAAAAAGAGGTGAGTCATCGGACTGCTTAAGTACCAAGCTCTTTCGGATCCAATCCTAGACATGCACACCGCCATTGCCACACTCTAACATCGCGTATATTTTTAGGTTACCATTGAAATTATGTCTATTTTAGAATAAAATGTATTTAAGTTTGTAAAACGTTATCATAGCAGAAGCCTCGTTTGTAATCGTGTTACTTCGAAATCAGTTTATGTTTTTGGAAAACAAACCCTAGATCTAGCCCATTTTGATAGTTAACATAATTTAATGTCATCATGATAAGTTATAAATCGAAACCCAATTAAAAATAATCATAAGCGACCTTATTACATAACAAAACCCAAATCATCAAAGTAAAGAAAATTGAAGTCCAAATCACCAGAAGAAATCCATATTGCAGAACGAGTGGCCACTCCGAATCCCTACAACTCCAAGCCCACTATGGCTGGGGATTACCTGCATGGATGAAAATAGGGGATGAGTTTGGGGAAACTCAGGGTGTAAAATTAACCCAACCATAGCCCATATCACTCAAACCACGTAAATGTAATAAATTGGCCTTAGCCGAGCAATGAATCTGAATTAAGCCCATAGGCCCATAACAGATCAGATCAGATATTTCGTGCATATGCAAAACCTAACACATAACCAACCACATACACCCCCTTACCAACCTTTCACCATGTGGGGAGACTACTTGACCCACCCAACCGCTACACGCCATGTAATTATGCAAGCATGGCTGCAGAGCGAATAATGTGTGAGTCACTAGATACTGAATAATCGTGGCGAGCCACCGTATCAGTAAATATGTGGCAAAGCCACCAGATCAGATAATTGTGGCATAGCCACCAGGACGCTTCCTCCAAAATATAACCCATGTCCCCATGCAACAAATATTCATTCATGGCATACATCATACAGATTGAAATCAACATGCTTTTTAGACAAAATTAACCCTAGGGGCATATTGGTCATTTACACCTAGGGGTATCATGGTAATTTTCCATACATAAGGGTATTGTAGTGATTTAGCTACTTCTAGGGTTTTCATGCATATCCTATCCATTTATGTACTATCAGAATACTTACCGCGCATACTTACCAAATTGAGCCCGTTGGCCTATGAACCCGCTTTTTGGCCCATTAAGCCCACATTATCAAAATGTACGAAATCGCACGTACTGCAGTTTATTGCCTTTAGAATACCAAACATACAAACCCAACTATCTTACGAGCATTCGCACACTCGTAAATTCCCAAAATACCAACTTTTCGGCATTTCGACTTTTCGGCTTTTGCCGATCTAGTCTATGAGAGGGTGTCAGTTACACATCTATTTTGCGACGATTCGTTGTCGAGATCCACGCACAAACTGCCTACAATTAAATCAATAACATATTACTCTAGATATCAAATTAATACTGAGTAAATAGCCCCTTACCATATTCGGCCAAACATGCTTAGAACCTTCTTGCTCTTACCTTGTTGCCGAACTATGTCTTAAATCCAAAGATCTGATCGTTCCACTTGTCTAAGCCCTTGATCAGCAGCCTCTAAATCACACCATTTACCAAAGCAAAACAGTTATTACAACCCCTTAGGGCTACAAGTCCAAATCGATAGCCTCCCTAACATTTAGGGATTTCGGCCTTTCTTAAAATACGAAAGAAAGACTATGTTTTGAAACTACTTACCACCGATTCCTTCGACCAATGTTTCCAATTGATGCTTACTTAAATCTAATGCCGCTCTACCCTCAAACGATCACCAAAGTCAAGCCATTCGAATACTCGACTGATAACTGTTATTGTATGCAAATTCTGCCAACGGTAAGTAGTCCTCCCAACTACCTCGAAAGTCAATCACGCATCCCCTTAACATGTCCTCCAGAATCTGAATGACCCTTTCCGACTGACCATCAATTTTGGGATGGAAAGCCGTACTAAAGTTCAACCGCGTCCATAATTCCTCATGCAACTTTTGCCAAAACTGAGATATGAATCTGGAATCTCAGTCAGAGGTAATGGAAACTGGGACTCCATGAAGTCGCACAATCTCCACCACATACAGTTTAGCTAACTTTTGAAGTGAAAAGTCGGTACGTACTAGTATGAAATGGGACGATTTGGTCAACCTATCCACAATTACCCATACCGAGTCTTTCTTCGATGGTGTCAACGGCAACCCACTCACAAAGTCCATGGTTACCCTCTCCCACTTCCAAAGTGGTATCTTTACCGGCTGCAACAGTCCAAAAGGTAATTGATGCTTAGCTTTCACTTGTTGGCACATCAAACATTTTCCTACAAACTCCGTCACTTCTCGCTTAAGTCCAGGCCACCAGTACAATTCCCGCAAGTCGTGATACAACTTATTCCCTCCAGTCCCCCATGAGCTTCCTTCAATATTGTCTGCCTCAAGTCAGAGTCCTTCGGAACACAAATTCTTCCTCGGAAACACAAAACTCCATCACCATTTAAACCGAACTCAGAAGTTTTCCCTTCCTTAACTTGTTGAAAACGAGCGACCAAAGACTCATCTTCCAACTACTTTTCCTTAATCTGGTCCACCCAGGTTGGCCTTACTTGCAATTCAGCCAAAAAACTACCATCATCATACAAACTCAAACGAGCAAACATTACTCTCAGATCAGATACGGTTCTACGACTCAAAGCATCGGCTACCACATTAGCCTTTCGTGGGTGATACTCGATTGAACAGTCATAATCCTTAAGCAACTCAATCCATCTCCTTTGCCTAAGGTTCAGCTCCTTCTGAGTCAACAAATACTTAAGACTCTTATGGTCTGTGTATATAATGCACTTCTCTCCGTACAGGTAATGTCTCCAAATCTTAAGTGCAAAAACCACTGCTACTAATTCCAAATCATGAGTAGGATAGTTCCCCTCGTGAGGCTTAAGCTGTCGTGACGCATATGCAACCACCTTACCCTCCTACATTAACACGCAGCCCAAACCTACATATGATGCGTCACTGTACACATAAAATCCTTCCAGACTCCAATTGAATTAACACAGTGCTTCATCAAAACTTTCTTCAACTTTTCAAAAGCTTCTCTTTGGGTCTCATCCATACAAATGGTACCCTTTCCTTATGAGTTTAGTCGAGGTGCAGCCAACACCGAAAAACCTTCCACCAACCTTCTGTAGTATCCTGCCAATCCCAGGAAACTCCGTATCTCCGATACTGACCTAGGCGTCTTCCACTCCAAAACTGCTTCAATTTTTCGAGGATCCACCTTAATCCCCTCAGCAGAGACCACATGTCCTAAGAAAGTTACCTCCCTCAACCAGAATTCACACTTGCTGAACTTTGCATAAAGTTCCTTCTCCCTTAACACTTGTAGCACTATACGGAGATGCTCATCATGCTTTGCTTCCATTTCAGAATATACCAGAATATCGTCAATAAAGACGACTACGAATTGATCCAGAAATGGTTGAAACACCCGATTCATCAGATCCATAAATGCCGCAGGAGCGTTCGTCAGCCCAAATGGCATAACCAAAAATTTGTAATGACCATACCGAGTCCTGAATGCCGTCTTATGGATATCCGTCTCCTTGACCCTTGTGACAGCCCTAAATTGACCCTAGTCGAAAAGTGGTTTCGGGACCACTAAACCGAGTCATAAAAAAAAAGGTGTACAATTAACCGTCATAGTTGATGCTCATTATATGTACATATGCATGTGTGAAAATTTCATGTTTGGATTTTGTTAATTGTAAGTGAATTTTATCAAATAGGACTTATGTGAGAAAATTTAGAAATGTGCTAGGCAAATGTAAAGTGGTCTAGTAATGCATGTTGTGAAAATGATGGGTTTGCATGTCAATTTACCCAAAATTTAAGCATGGTGGCCGGCCATGCTATGAGTGGAAACATGTTGCAAACATGTTGGGTTAGTGGTTATGTTAGAAAGAATAAAATAATGAAAAAAAAAGGAATATGGTGAAAACAAAGGAAAAAATAAAGTGTCCATCCTTTCACATTTTTTTTCCTTGGCCGAATGTTCTAAGAAGAAGGGGGGGAAGAGTGTGACATCCCAAAATTGACCCTAGTCGGGATGTGGTTTCGGGACCACAAAACCGAGACACAAAATTAATTAATTATTATTTTCTATGTTTATTGTGCATGAATATACATATGTGAAAATTTAGTGCCTTAATTTCGTCATTTGTAGGTGAAATTTATTAGAAAGGACTTATGTGAGGAAATTGAGAAATGTGCTAGGCTAATGTTAAAGTGGCCTATTGATACATATTAGAAAATGCTTGGATTTGCATGTCAAATTGCCAAATTTCCTTATGGTGGCCGGCCAAGATAGATTGAGGATGGGCAATGTATTTGTTTGCCTTAGATTTTATAATGAGAAATTGGGTAATGGGAGACAAGCTAAAATAAAGAAAGGAATTAAAAAGAAAAGGGGAATAAAATAAGAAAAGAAAAAGGGGGAATGTTCATCCTTACCTTTGCCATTGCCGTGAGTGAGGGAGAGAAAGGGAGGAAAAGAGAATTCCTCTTTGTTGAACTTGGCTAGAAGGAAGGAAGGAGGGAGAACTTGGTCACTTGAAGCCTTAAGGAGGTTAATACATTGTGTTAACTTGTAAGATGTTTACTTGTTGTGAGTGAACGATCATGGTTCTTGTTTAGCCATGCAAAATGTTGAATAATGTTAGGGAATGGAACATTAGGCTATGGAAAAGGGGGGAACTCTTTGATTGTTTAAGATAGTTTAGATAGTATGTGATTTTTTTGGGTATTGTGAGTTGAGATGTAAGTGTGTGTGTGTGTGTGCTTGGCCATAGGGGTTTGCTAGGAAATTTTATTGGTTGAATGATGGGTGGCCGAATGAACTATGAGGGGTTATGAGAAGAATGTGGGAAGCTAAGGTGCAAACCATAGTCTCGGTGATAGGAATGATGCGGTTGGTGTTTTGATCTTTGTGGTGATGAGGCATGAAGTGTTCGACCATGGTACTAAAGTGTTGTGCTTGTGTTAAAACTTAGAAATTATTTTGTTATGGCTAGTATAGATATGGATGACCGAACATGAGAGCATGATTGGATGAAGAGCTTGGTTAATTGTAGTTGTATGTGAATTTACATGATGTTACAAATAGATGTGAAAATATATGCTAGATTAGGAAAATTTGATTAAATGTTCATGAGATGAAATTAGGTGTTTAAAAGATGTTATAGTTGACATTGTATATATATACATACATTCGCCATCTAATTGAGTATAAAGATGGTGTTAAATCTAATCGTGATGTTACCTTTAATTATGTGTATAATCGACTAAATGGGTAATTAGTGAGGACGGTTTTTAATATACAAGCATACATATGCATGTGTAGTTAAATTATGAATGTTTAGCAAGATGGTTAAACTAGTTGATTTATTGATCAAGCTCAAGGAGTTAAAGAAGGAGAATCAAGCAAGGGAAAGGCGAAGGTCATCGAGTAGCCGACTTGAAATTATTTTACCCAACACAAGGTAAGTCATTAAGCATATATTTGGTGTTGATGTAAATGACCATAATATATACGCAATTGTGTTTAAATGAGTTGATGTGTAAATGAAAATGTATGTGTATGGAATGATGCCATTGTTGAATGTATAAAGGCAGCAACATGCATAAGGTATTGGTCTCGGCACTAAGTGTGCGGGTATAAATGGACACGGTGACAAGATTGGCACTAAGTGTGCGGGTTTAAAAATTGTACGGCACTAAGTGTGCGTGTATAAATGGACACGGTGACAAGATTGGCACTAAGTGTGCGGGTTTAAAAATTGTACAGCACTAAGTGTGCGAACTGAAAATATATAGCACTAAGTGTGCGAGCTGAAAATATATAGCACTAAGTGTGCGAGCTGAAAATTATATAGCACTAAGTGTGCGAGCTGAAAATATATAGCACTAAGTGTGCGGATTCACTATATGCTCTTGCGTTACAATTGGCACTGAGTGTGTGACATTATCGAGTTAATCCCGGACAGCGGATCGGGTAAGTACCTTGAGCTCATGGCGAATAGGCACTATGGTCATGCTCGGGGTTGAGCTTGGTAAGCTTTAAATCTATGTGATGATTACAATTGTATGATTGTGGTGAAAATGAGTTGGTGTATAAAAATGACTCAAATATCTTATTGAATAGAATATGAAATGTGAATGTATGACTTGGTACGAGATTGAACCGAAAGGTCTAAGGAACTATGGTATAGTTCGATATGGATGGAACAATTAGCCTTGTTTCATTGTTTCACTTTGTGATGAATTTAGCTAATGAATAATTGTGAAGTGCTTATGACTTACTGAGTTATAAACTCACTCGGTGTTTTCTTGTCACCCATTTTAGGTCTCTTGGACTCGTATTGTTGCGTGTTTTGGAACCGTCGTTGAAGTCATCACACCGGTTGGAAACCTTTTGGTATTGTCTTCGTAGTTGAACTAGGAGAACATTTGGCATGTATAGGCTATTATGTTTTGTTGAATTGTGGGTTGTAAACTTTCAGCCATGTGAAAATGGCCTATGTGGTCGTCGAGTGGGATGCTAGAACCTATAGCCACGAGTCTTAGAAATTTTAATTTTGATAAGGTGGCCATAATTTGTGTCATGTATGACGGATGATTAGTAAGGCCAAAGAAAGATTCACGAAATTGGCATAGTCTACTGCAGTAACTGTTGCGGACAGCAGCAGTGAGATGAGATTGCAAAATCACTAAAAATAGTAGAAGTAGAATTAAATAGTGAATAAATTATGAAATTGAACCTTGATGAATATATTTTTATATGGACGAAACGAAACGACCATATGAGCAGTATACTGAGAGATATTAAAGTTCTCGTGAGACAGGGCCAGAACGGTTTCTGGGTCCCCTGTCTCGACTTTGAAAATTTACCATAAATTATCCAGAAGGAATTAGAAGTCCTGCCTTATATTTTCAGATTCCCCTTTGAGTCTAGTTTCATTAGAAACAGACGGCATGAGCATTGAAGCTCTGTACGAGAAGATATTCAGGTCGTAATGCGCGAAGGTCAGTGTAGTCGACCCCTGTAACATGGGCGACTTTAACTAATAAACTGTACCAATTGGCCTGACCAAAAATTCTAGAAATAAATTCATGGATATACATATGAGTCTAAATTCAGGGAAAATTTACAGAATCAGTTTCCGAGTTTTGAAACTCGAGATATGATTTTTAAGGCGACAGTGACGCAGTTAGCTAGCCTGCCTGCAACAGCAATCAATATTACAAAGAGAGAAATAAGGGAAGTGAGCCCAGTAACACCACGTGTTCAAATCCGGTGACGATCTCGGGTTTGGGGTGTTACATTTTATTGGTATCAGAGCTATGGTTTAGTCGGTTCTAGGACTGCCATAGTGCGTGTGAGTGTAGCTACACATGCCAAATGGTTAGTGCTTAATAATGTGATGACTTCGACGGTTGAAATTTTTGTTTTGATTAGCAAATGGAACCCGGGGTAGAGAGACCCTGGGCGGATGACGTTGAAAGTGTAGCGGCTGCTCCCGCGCAAGGGACACCGCCTGTTGAGCCTCATCATCCGCGAATAATCAAAATGAAGGCGAAACAAGCCTTCTTCACCATGATGAATGAGTGGGTCGCATAATATGCCCGAACCAACCCTACTGTCCAACCATTCCCAAATTTAAATACTCCAGCCCAAAACCCGCAATGCCTCCGATTCATCGATCCCTGTGAGGTGAGTAAACCACTTGTGGACTTGATTAGGAAGCGGCCGAGGAGTTCAAGGCCATAGTTCTTGATGATGCCGAAAGGGCGAATTTCGCTCGATAACACCATTCGGTTGTTTGATGAACTATCATGCACACCTGATGAATGTCTTAAGTGTGCTATATCCTTGTTGCGGGACTCAGCCTACTATTGGTGGAGGACTTTGATTTCCATAGTCCCAAAGGAACAAGTTACTTGGGATTTCTTTCAAACGGAATTTCGGAAGAAATATATTATTCAACGGTTCATCGATCGAGCGTAAGGAATTCTTGGAGCTCAAGCAAGGCCGTATGACAAGATCCAGAATCTGAACATGAGTTCGTAAGACTTAGTCGGTATGCTCGGAGTGTGTGGCTGATGAGGTTGCTATGTGCAAAAGATTTGAAGAAGGATTGAATGAAGAGTTAAAGCTACTGGTGGGTATTTTGGAGATAAAAGAATTTGTAACACTAGTTGAACGAGCCTGCAAGGCGGAAGAACTCGGAAGGGAGAAGAAGAAGGCTGAATTTGAAGCTAGAGATTATCGTAAAAGATCGACGGCAAAGCTCCGTTCTCGTGGTAAAGAAGTTCGTGGAGGACACAAATAAGTCGAGGGCATCGGGAATTTCCATCAGAGCCCGACCATTGACGGACTCCCGAGCTACTTCGGTAGGTAGTGTGGGCAATAATCGTCAAGAGAAACCTGAATGCCCCCAATGTGGAAGACGACACCTAGGTGAATGTTGGGGTAAGTCTGTTAATAGGGCCTGTTACGGATGTGGTTCGAAGGACCACTTCATTAGAGATTGCACGGAGCTAGATGAGAAGAATAAGATGCAAGGTGCAAGATCTAGTGGGACAACGGCTAGAGGTAGACCCCCGAGGATTTCAGGAGGTAGGGGTGGTAATCAGAGAGGAGCCTCTGATACGGCTGTTCGATCCGAGACCCGTGCTCCTGCTAGAGCATATGCCATTCGCGCACGAGAGGAGGCATCCTCCCCTGACGTTATCACTGGTACTTTTACTCTCTTTGATACCAGTGTGATTGCATTGATTGACCCCGGCTCTACTCATTCATATGTACGTGAAACATACTTTGCGTATGTGTTTGAAAGTAAAGAGATGGAAAGGAAACTCGAATCGGTACTAGTGGTTTGTGAGTATTCGGATGTTTTTCCTGAGGAGTTAACGGGATTGCCACCGGTTCGAGAAGTGGAATTCGACATCGAAGTTGTACCGGGTACTACGCCGATTTCAATAGCCCCGTATCGTATGGCATTAACGGAATTAAAGGAATTGAAGGTTCAATTGCAAGAATTGACGGATAGAGGTTTCACTCGACCGAGTTTTTCTCTATGGGGCGCACCAGTATTGTTTGTGAAGAAGAAGGATGGAACTATGAGATTGTGCATCGACTATCGTCAGTTGACTAAAGTGACGATAAAGGATAAATATCCGTTGCCATGAATTGACGATTTGTTTTATCAATTAAAGGGAGCCTCAGTGTTTTCAAAGATAGATTTGAGGTCGGGGTACTATCGGTTGAGGGTCCGAGAATCGGACATACCCAAAACCGCTTTTAGAACGAGGTACGGTCACTACGAATTCTTGGTGATGACGTTTGGGCTCACTAATGCCCCTGCGGTATTTATGGATTTAATGAATCGGATTTTCGGACCATATTTGGATCGGTTCGTAGTTGTGTTCATTGATGACGTTTTGGTCTATTCGAAAAATGAGACCGAACATGCTGAACACCTGAGGTTAGTGTTGCAAATTTTACGAGATAAGCAGTTATATGCTAAGTTCAGCAAGTGTGAGTTCTGGTTGAGGGAGGTTGGCTTCTTGGGTCATGGGGTATCTGCATCGGGTATTCGAGTACACCCGAATAAAATTTCAGCCATACTTAACTGGAAGCCTCGAGGAATATTATCGAGGTTCAAGCTTTTGGGACTTGTCGGTTATTACCGACGATTTGTAAAAGGTTTCTCGACGATAGCCACACCAATGACGGTTACTCCAAAAGGATGTTAGGTTCGAATGGACGGAGAAATGTCGTAAAAGCTTCGATCAACTGAAAACTTATTTGATGAAGCCCCAATTCTAGTGCAACCCGAATCGGCAAAGAGTTTGTCATCTATAGCGACGCCCCCTACTTGGGTTAGGTTGCGTATTGATGCAAGAAGGTCAAGTTGTGGCCTGCGCGTCGAGACAATTAAAGCCACATGAGAAAAATTATCCCACCCATGATCTCGAATTGGTCGCCATCGTATTCGCTTTTAAAGATATGGCGACATTACTTATTTGGTGAGAAGTGCCATGTGCATTCGGATCACAAAAGTCTCAAATGTTTGATGACTCAAAGAGACTTAAATCTACGACAAAGGCATTGGCTCGAGTTGTTAAAAGATTATGAGCTTGTCATTGATTATCACCCGGGAAAGGCTAATGTGGTTGCGGACGCCTTAAGCCGAAAATCCCTGTTTGCTTTACGAGCTATGAATGTACACTTGTCTATTCTACCCGACAATGTGTTAATAGCCGAATTAAAGGCCAAACCATTATTGACTCATCAAATTCGTGAAGCTCGTAAAGTTGACGATGAGTTGGTTGCAAAACGGTGAGTGTGTTCGAACAAGGAATCGGAGTTTCAAATCGATGATAACGATTGTTTGAGGTTCAGAAGTCGTCTGTGTGTTCCAAAGAATTCGGAACTTATTTCGATTATTCTGAACGAAGCCCATTGTAGCCGAATGGCAATCCACCCGGGGAGTACGAAGATGTACAACGATTTGAAACGTCGATTTTGGTGGCATGGTATGAAACGAGACATCTCCAACCTTGTTTCGAGATGTTTAATATGTCAACAAGTGAAAGTGGAACATCAAGTGCCTTCAGGATTACTTCAGCCGATCACGATACCCGAGTGGAAATGGGATCGAGTCACAATGGACTTTGTATCCGGACTCCCATTGTCAGCGAGTAAGAAGGATGCGATTTGGGTCGTTGTAGATAGATTGACTAAGTCGGCTCACTTTATCCCTCGTACGCACGGATTTTTCAATGGACAAACTAGCTGAATTATACGTTTCTCAGATTGTGAGATTGCACGGGGTGCCTATTTCCATCGTGTCGGATAGAGATCCGAGATTTACCTCGCGATTTTGGAAGAAGTTGCAAGAAGCTTTGGGTACCAAGTTGCATTTCAGCACCGCCTTTCACCCCCAAACCGATGGTCAATCCGAACGGATAATTCAAATACTCGAGGATATGTTGAGATGTTGCATCCTTGAGTTTAGTGGTTCATGGGAACGGTATTTGCCTTTGATTGAATTCGCACAACAATAGCTTTCAATCAAGTATTAAGATGGCGCCTTACGAGGCTTTATACGGTCGTAAATGCCGTACCCCATTATTCGGATGAACTTAGTGAAGGTAAATTCTTGAGGTTGATTTGGTTAAGGATGCCGAGCAAAAAGTTCGAGTAATTCGTGAAAGTTTGAAAGCTGCTTCGGATCGCCAAAAGTCGTATGCAGATTTGAAAAGAAAAGATATTGAATATCAAGTTGGAGACAAGGTCTTTCTCAAAGTTTCACCTTGGAAGAAGGTGCTTAGATTTGGTCGTAAGGGCAAATTGAGTCCGAGGTTCGTCGGGCCATGTGAAGTATCCGAACGAGTTGGGCCAGTCGCATATCGATTAATTTTGCCCCCTGAGCTCGAAAAGATTCACAACGTTTTTCATGTCTCGATGCTTCGACGATATAGGTCTGACCAATCGCACGTAATCGCTCCATCTAATATTGAGATTCAGCCTAATTTGAGCTATGAAGAGGAACCGGTTCGCATTATGAGGCGTGAAGTAAAAGAGTTGCGCGATAGGAATATCCCACTAGTGAAGGTGTTGTGGCATAAACACGGAATGGAAGAAGCCACTTGGGAACTTGAGGACTCTATGAAAGAGCGATACCCGAGCCTATTTACCGGTAAGATTTTCGGGGACGAAAATTTCCTAAGTGGGGGAGAGTTGTGACATCCCAAAATTGACCCTAGTCGGGATGTGGTTTCGGGACCACAAAACCGAGACACAAAATTAATTAATTATTATTTTCTATGTTTATTGTGCATGAATATACATATGTGAAAATTTAGTGCCTTAATTTCGTCATTTGTAGGTGAAATTTATTAGAAAGGACTTATGTGAGGAAATTGAGAAATGTGCTAGGCTAATGTTAAAGTGGCCTATTGATACATATTAGAAAATGCTTGGATTTGCATGTCAAATTGCCAAATTTCCTTATGGTGGCGGCCAAGATAGATTGAGGATGGGCAATGTATTTGTTTGCCTTAGATTTTATAATGAGAAATTGGGTAATGGGAGACAAGCTAAAATAAAGAAAGGAATTAAAAGAAAAGGGAATAAAATAAGAAAAGAAAAGGGGAATGTTCATCCTTACCTTTGCCATTGCCGTGAGTGAGGGAGAGAAAGGGGAGGAAAAGAGAATTCCCTCTTTGTTGAACTTGGCCGGCTAGAAGGAAGGAAGGAGGGGAGAACTTCGGTCACTTGAAGCCTTAAGGAGGTTAATACATTGTGTTAACTTGTAAGATGTTTACTTGTTGTGAGTGAACGATCATGGTTCTTGTTTAGCCATGCAAAAATGTTGAATAATGTTAGGGGAATGGAACATTAGGCTATGGAAAAAGGGGGGGGGAACTCTTTGATTGTTTAAGATAGTTTAGATAGTATGTGATTTTTTTTGGGTATTGTGAGTTGAGATGTAAGTGTGTGTGTGTGTGTGCTTGGCCATAGGGGTTTGCTAGGAAATTTTATTGGTTGAATGATGGGTGGCCGAATGAACTATGAGGGGTTATGAGAAGAATGTGGGAAGCTAAGGTGCGAACCATAGTCTCGTGATAGGAATGATGCGGTTGGTGTTTTGATCTTTGTGGTGATGAGGCATGAAGTGTTCTACCATGGTACTAAAGTGTTGTGCTTGTGTTAAAACTTAGAAATTATTTTGTTATGGCTAGTATAGATATGGATGACCGAACATGAGAGCATGATTGGATGAAGAGCTTGGTTAATTGTAGTTGTATGTGAATTTACATGATGTTACAAATAGATGTGAAAATATATGCTAGATTAGGAAAATTTGATTAAATGTTCATGAGATGAAATTAGGTGTTTAAAAGATGTTATAGTTGACATTGTATATATATACATACATTCGCCATCTAATTGAGTATAAAGATGGTGTTAAATCTAATCGTGATGTTACCTTTAATTATGTGTATAATCGACTAAATTGGTAATTAGTGAGGACGGTTGCCGAATATACAAGCATACATATGCATGTGTAGTTAAATTATGAATGTTTAGCAAGATGGTTAAACTAGTTGATTTATTGATCAAGCTCAAGGAGTTAAAGAAGGAGAATCAAGCAAGGGAAAGGCGAAGGTCATCGAGTAGCCGACTTGAAATTATTTTACCCAACACAAGGTAAGTCATTAAGCATATATTTGGTGTTGATGTAAATGACCATAATATATACGCAATTGTGTTTAAATGAGTTGATGTGTAAATGAAAATGTATGTGTATGGAATGATGCCATTGTTGAATGTATAAAGGCAGCAACATGCATAAGGTATTGGTCTCGGCACTAAGTGTGCGGGTATAAATGGACACGATGACAAGATTGGCACTAAGTGTGCGGGTTTAAAATTTGTACAGCACTAAGTGTGCGAACTGAAAATATATAGCACTAAGTGTGCCACCTGAAAATATATAGCACTAAGTGTGCGAGCTGAAAATTATATAGCACTAAGTGTGCGAGCTGAAAATATATAGCACTAAGTGTGCGGATTCACTATATGCTCTTGCGTTACAATTGGCACTGAGTGTGTGACATTATCGAGTTAATCCCGGACAGCGGATCGGGTAAGTACCTTGAGCTCATGGCGAATAGGCACTATGGTCATGCTCGGGGTTGAGCTTGGTAAGCTTTAAATCTATGTGATGATTACAATTGTATGATTGTGGTGAAAATGAGTTGGTGTATAAAA